>NC_041385.1:284889107-284996151 GCF_002162155.2 Triticum dicoccoides
TGTGTGAGATAGCCTGAGAAATAAGAGTGGTCTAGAGAGAGAGACGAATATGACGTCATGGCGAGAGATTCCCTTGAGTGTGTATATGCAAGGGAGGAGGGGACAGAGGCACCAGGAGAATATTTTGTGTGTGTGTGTGCGGTGTTTGTGTTGGTATGTGTGGGTGTGAGAAGATAACGAGACGTGGGGGCAGAGGGTGTGTCACTGCGTGAGGTCCGGTGGGTCGAGGTGAGGCCCTTCGTTCGGTTCCGTCCTGCGCCACATTGGTTGGCCCGTGACGCATTTAGGAGACCCATGGATGACTAGTCATACAAGACAAAGATAGCAGAATTGTGAAGGACTCTGTGTCCACTGACAAAGCCGGCTAGGATTTGTAACCCTAGGTTCTCGAACTAAGGTAACCCCTTTATTGCTGATATTACTATTCATCCAACCTAACTTTATGGGGCATCCTACAGAATGCTCTGCTAGAATCATACTCGTCGACTAGGAAGAGAGGTGCGAGACAATGCGTGAGAGACAGGCCTAAAGATAATGTGCATACAGGAGACACGTAGGCAGGTCTATGTATATAGAAAGGGTCGATGGGGATTGTGCATGTGTATGCTTGCGAGAGGAAGAGTGCTTGTGATAAAGGTTAGTGAAAACAGTCGTAAATGGTTACGAGAGCGAGGGAGGGTTATATCGAGAGCATGTGTGCGAGAAAGACACCTCGGGAAAGAGTTTGTGAGCATGTGTGAGAGACCACCGACGGAGAGTAAAACTACACGTAAAAGACTGTTGTACACATTGATTGAAGATATAAATTGTATCCAAATATTAGGATGGGATCATGATATTCGCAATTCACGTAAGGAATGGTCATTGATCCATCAGACATCTAGATTCTATCAAATTTGAGCATGTCTATGTTATTATTCGACACAATTGATCCACATAATTAGTATTTTGAACTCCAGACAATGCATCGCTTTAGCAATCAAATATAAATGTGAGTATAGTTCATGTTGTGTGTGTAAAGCACATTATACATACGAAAGTTACACAATGAACATTATAAGTAGCTACCTATGAACTAGCATACATTCAACTTAAGGTGGTTTAAAAAAATTGAGTTCAACATGAAGTCCATTCAATTATTTGAATTTGATATCATGGCATTTGTAAATCATACCTAAATTATGGGGGCACCAATCTTTGCTCAGATTTTGTACATAATAGCATATGTAGTCGTGTACAAAATAGATTCGAATTTAGCTCCTCCATTCCAAAATTATCGTAGCTATAGGATTTTCAAGTGTCAAAATTTCAAAAAGAAGCGGATAATTTAATGAGGTTTTCAAACATACAAGGTCAAATATAATGTTGTCTATTTAGGTCAATCCTGATAGTTCAAGAGTACTCTAAACATGAATGCTTGTGTTTCAAAATTTTGAATGACGCGCCAAAAGAGCCTCTACTCGCCTGAAACCGCGTGAGACCAATGTTTGGTAGTACAAGTAAATTACTTTCCTAATAACTCCGACCCGTGAAACCTACCGGCCCGACGTCCAAAGGTCTAAACCGAGGTAGGTTTGTAGCTTCATCTAGACGCCATACAACCGCCTCCCAAAAACATTCATACACAATGGACGCCTAAGCACACATGCACGCGGCCGAAATCGCTCCCGCATACTATTTGGGACACCTGGGATTACCATCCTACCCCCGACCCGTAGTAGGTCCCAAATTTAAGAGGGGGGCAAAGTTTGTACTTTCACCAAATTTCAAACAAGCGCGTCCCATCTTCTGTTCAAAAAAGACAAAACAAGCGTGTCCCAGACCGAAACATTGTTCTCCCCCTCCCCCCGCCACCCGTACGATTCCACATTCGTACTCTATGGGTGCAAAAACTACCTCTCTACCAGCCGCGAAACCCCGGCGTACTCCATCCACAACCCATCCCACCCATCAACCGCCGCCCTCCTCCATCACGCCGCCGCCGATACCCCGATGTCATAGTCCACCGCAACCTCAACCGCAACTCCCTCGATGGCTAGTAGTTGAAGCCGAGGCCGAGCCGTCCGTACCCGAGCCAGTTCAACCACGCCATCCTGCACCTCACTGCTGCCGCTCCAACTTCGCCGCCATCCACCGCACCGGAGCTGTTCCTCCTACACCGTCTCACCGCCTCGGATCTGCTTCCCCTACACCGATATACGGCCACGGCAACACAGTCAACAATTTTTCCATGGGTTTGTCCAAGGATCCACGGCTCTCCAAAACATCGGTTCCCCCGGGAGAAAAAAGAAGATCGCTGCGATATATGGAGGAGACCACACTGGCAACCGATAAGGGTATGCCTCTTCCCTTATTCATGCAAATCTTACGTGTCTGCTTGCATGGTATTCATCCCACAGAAGACACTAGTTGACCGCTTCTTCTTGATACTAGATGTTCCTAGTAACTCGCGATGCACAAGGTTTCCCCTCATATACTACACCTTAGCTAGAGGTCCGTCGCCCCCTCGAATTTGAATTTCTGGTCAGTTGATTCCCAATTAACGGAAGCATTCCCCATTGTAACAGGTTACGTCGGGGAAGCAGCGCCTTGGTGTTTATCTTAGGGGCGTGTGGGGCCTAGAGCTACTGGCGCCTGATCTGGAGGTAGGCCGGGATTAAAGGGATGGCTTGGGGGCACTGCCAAGCACGGCGGTGGTGTGAGGACGAGGGGAGGGCGGGGCGGCGGAGGAAGGGGTCTGGGCCAATGGTCGCTGGCGGTTCGAGAAAGATCGTCAACAGTGACTGGCGGGAGGTAGACGAAGGCCATCTTCCCGTTCCTTATAGATCGGGCAATTCATTAAAAAAACTGACTGACCTATTTATTTTCAGTCAACTGTTATCTTAGATATGACCACATGTGGTGGTGTGTTGGAGGAGTACCTGCATTTCCTGTGCTCATATCTTACAAAATCATACGGAGTAGAATATAATTTTGTTTTCCATGCAATGTTGTGAGCTATCATATGTCTCCTGTCATTTATTTTTCAGCCACCTGCTATCTGCAACTTTTACAGTGCACTAGTTCTGCACACACTTCACCCATACTCTCACTATTGTGTTTTTATGCAAGGGTATTTCAGAGTCTGCCTCGAGAGACGCAACAAAGAAAATAGAGAAGTCGTGCCAGCTTTCTTTGCGGGTAGGCACGACACTTTATGATGCTATAAAGGGTGCAGTGTCAGCAGATAGAGGTGGTAAACGTAGCTCTGGAGTTGATGACCTCGCTCGCAATGAACCACCATCCCAGGTGCTTGCTTTAACTTTGTGGTGTCATATGTGGTCGCATGTTCCATACGGTGTCTAGCTTGTATTCGAAAGGCCAAGTCGGTCTTTATTAAGATAAGGAAAGATTTTTTTACATGAACCACCATCTTGTGAGCACCAGAAGACAAATAGCTAGTCAGGGCACTGGCCGAGCCAGTGACAAGCCCAGCAAAGACATGCATCACCTGGAAGCCAACTAAAACGCTGCGATGGTGGCGAAGCAGCCCACCTCCCACCAGGCTCTCAGGTCCTAGATGATCATTCTCACCACTCCAGCCGGATGTCTAGCTTGTATTGCTTCCAATTTGGTTAAATTGGATCTGCTTAGCTTACACATTATACCTTTGAATATGACATGCCTTTATGTTTTTGGTACATACTAGTACATCTATGTATTAACCATGTTCTTACATCAAACTAATGTTCTTGTGTATCCCTCATCAATCACTTATGATGAGGCAGTCAGGCAAGTTGACTACTCCTCATCTAAAGAATGCAGCATCAGCCTCCCGACATGATTCTCAAGAAATAGCAAGGCTAGATGAAGATAGTGAATGTAGCTCTGTAGTTGATTATGACATTTCCCCTACACTAGCATCGCAGGTGCTTGCTCTAACTTGGCAGCGTGATATGTGGTTGCATGTTGCATATGGTGTCTAGATTGTAATTCTTCTATTCTAGTTAAGCTACATGTGCTATTCTGCTTAGCTTATACATTATACCTGTTAATGTGACATGCCTTCCTGTATTTAGTACATAGTACATCTGTCTATTAAGCATGTCCTTACGTAAACCTATTGTTTTTTTGTATCCCGCATCATCAATATGATGAGACACCTTTAGTATATGCAATGCATTATTAGTTGCATCTTTCATATGATTTATAGCATGCGCTGCTTCTGATTTGTTGAAATTCCATTTATGATGGGACGCTTTTAACTTGGCAGAGTCATATTGGTTGCATCTTTCATGTGGTGTGTAGCTTGCATTGCTTCTTATTTGTTCGAATGGTTTCTGCTTAGTTTACACAAACAGTTGTGAACATGCCATGCCGTCTTGTTTTTCGTACATATTCCATCCTGGTATCATGTGTTTACCTTACATCAAAGTAGTGATTGTCAGTATCATGCATGAATGAGTACTAAAGAGAGAATTTTATTGCTTTTTCTTGTCGGTTTTACTTGACAATTCAAAATCAATAAAGCGGAAGGAAGTTAGCAAGGCAGCGGATAAAGGTGCTCCTTCCAAATGGAGCGCCTCTACAATTTATACTCCTCCACCCCCAAGATGATTTCCAAGACAACACATGCATAGACACTCAATGTAGCTGTGTTTATTATGAGCACGTCTCCCCTAGTGCACCATCACCGGTGCTCCCTCTAACTTGGCACTGTTATATGTGGTTGCATGTTATGTGTGATGTCTAGCTTGTATTGCTTCTAATTTTGTTGAATTCCATCTGCTTCCTTTACACATTATACTTGAATAAGACACGTGTTCCTATTTCTCGAACATACAATTTATGTCTATCACACCATGTTCTTACATCCAATTACTACTATTGTGTAACCTGCAACAATCACTTATCATAAGACACGTTTGACTTTGGAGTGTGATATAGGTTACATCTTGCATTCTTTTCTAGCTTGTACTACTAATTTGTTGAAATGGCACTTATGATGAGACAATTTTAATTTGTTGAAATGCCTTCTCCTTAGTTTACACATCATAAGCTGTGAATATGCAATGCTGTGAATATGCAATGGCACTAATGACGAGAGACCTCTAACTTGGTTATGTGATGTTGTTTGCATCTTGCATATGATTTATTTCTTGTACTGCTTCACATTTGTTTAAACACCATTTATGATGAGACACTGCTAACTTGGCAGAGAGATATTTGTAGCATCTTTCATATGGTGTCTACCTTCTATTGCATTGCTTCTAATTTGGTGAAATGTCTTCTGCTTAGTTTACACATCATAGTTCTGGTTATCTCTTCCGTCCTGTTTTTCGTACATATTACATCCTCCTATCATGTGGTTGTCTAACATCAAAGTTCAGTTCGTCTGCATCACGCATCAATTTTTTCTGAAGAACTAAATTTTTATTCATTTTTCTTGTCGGCTTGACTTAACATGGCACAGAGAAAGAGGAAGAAACACAGAATGGAAGGGAATTAGAAGCGGATGAATCCTGCAGATTCTGCTGGTACTGATGGTGCAATAGAAGGTCAAAGTCCAGCGGAAAATTCTACAAATAGGGTATCCCATGCTACACGAGCTACAAAAAAGCCTAACAGAAACAAATAGCTGCCACCAAACAAGCAGAGACAACACTAGTTCTTGCAACACCTACCATAGTACTACCAGCTGCACAAGTTACTCGTGCGTCAACTGAGCTAGCAGCACATTCCCAAGATCCCTTGTCACTTGACACTACTTCCCAAGCACTCTTGACACAAGACAAGTTGGCAAGATCAGATGAACCTTGTGAGCTTCAACAGGAAGAAGGTAGTTGCTGGAGTCAAGTTACAGTTGCATGCTTCTTTATATGTAGTCTCACAGTTTGATGTACACTAACACTTCCTACGTTCATTGTTGGACTAGCACCTAGGCGCAAGAGGAAACAAACATCAGGGTTAATGCTTGATAGGTTAACTAAATCTAGAGGAGGAAGAATGGAGATCCGTTTTGAGGCAGGTTTAAAAAGGCCACGTGATGATACAGACTCAGTCAAGTTTGTATCAGAGGCAGCGGTTGCCGTTAGGTGTCATGTACGTATCCTCCCAACATGGATTCAGTACAGGAATGACAAAGACGAAACCCAGTTCAACACCTTCCTTGACCATTTATCTGTAAGTATGGTTATGTATGGAAACTAGTAATATCGTCTTGCTCTGTCCCATACTTTCTAGGTTGCTGATAATGAGACTCCCATAATTTTCAATAGACGAGGTTCAAGTTGGATAGCCAAGATGATGCAAGTAGACAAGCTTCCACCCATGTTTTCAAGTCTGCTCTGCGACAGTATCGGTATAACTTGAGGAAAACTCACTTTGAAGGCAAGGCTAACAGTGAACTTTCCCAAACATCTCTAGTGGAAAATATATCGGATGAAGACTGGAGGGGCGTTAAACACTGGTCTGATCCGAAGTATCAGGTACATTATATATATGTGATCAGATCACATATTGAAGTCCTATTTACGCATGTGGCACACAAATCTATCTTCTTGTAGGTGAACTATTCAAAGAACAAGGCCAACCGTAGAAAGTGAAATTCCAACCGACGACAAGATCTCGTAGCTATATTGCACACTGAGAGGCTCTTGTAATTAGCTGTTGTTTCACTCTTTTCACTGTACCATATATTATCAAATCTATATTGACTTGTTCCAAATGCAGAGGAAAGCCTGCAAGGACCAAAAAGTACCTAAACCAAATGCTGTGGAAATTTTCAAGGACTGTCACACCAGCAAGAAGAAGGGCATGACTACACCAGTCAAAGCCGCTGTTGTAAGTCCTTAATCCTCATGCCTTTTAAGTACTACTTACTCTGACTTGTGCCTTGAACTGCATGTTTGCAGCCAATGTCTATTACTCTTTTCAATTTTATACACAATTGTCTTAGCGTATCATTGCACCTTACAAGGTTTAAAAGAGAGGAGTGATGTTCCTTTGATCTTGACCTGTAATATAGTTCCGTGCTGGACTAGCCCACACAATGTTACAATTGCCTGTTTGTCTTTTATCAGTTGTTTTGTGATATGAATGTTGCCATACTATGTTTACCATATTATAAACTGTCTCTTTATCCTTAGCCCTCAATGAAATGTGACGAAATAGACAATACATTAGCAATGATACATGGTCATATGTTTGGAACCTGTTTTATTACGTACTTTGCAATAAAATACAACTAATATTTTACATGGGTTCACCAGAATAAGTTCTGTATATAGGCCAAAGCTATTTTATTTGGTTTTGCTACCTCAATATCTTCTGTTGTGGTACTACTAATGTAAAAACTCAACTTTTCAGCGAGCTATGGAAAAAATGGTGGAACCGCTACCTTCTGAAGGTGGCGAGGCAACTATAACCGCAATGTCAGCTCTTGATGCTATGGGTCAGTACCTGTCCACTAACAGTGCCAAAAGCACATTCCTGCGTAATACTGGGTTGGTTGTTAAGGCAATCTCATCCAAACTACCTCATGATCAAGATATGCAAGCTCAAAGAAATGTTGTATCCAGACACAAGTCCATTCCCTAATAGAGACCCTTTGTGAAACAAGGAGAGACATTGTTCGATGTCGTCAAGATATGCATGGTTTTGAAACCAGACTATCAGACATTTGTTGTGTTGTTCAGGAGCCTAGGAGAAATGAAGGCGAGGGTTATGGTGCTCCATCGGACAATACAACATGAAAACTTAACAGTCAGGTCAAATGAACTGAGCTTCTGAACTTCTAGTGGTGCATTTATCTGCTAGACTGTTAAGTTTTATGCCAACCTTCCTTTTGTTATATAGTTGTAATTTGTTTTGGTGCGATACAAAATTTGTTCTTAATGTGCAGCCACCGGCTGAAGAAAACAACAAGCCATTTTTGTGTAGTGTAGGGTGTTCCCTATATTTGCACTGGTGGCGATCTTTGATGCCGAGTGGATGTAATATGTGCAATCGCCTTAATAGCCTAGCGTTAGTTTCGGCCTTATTTATTTCCTAGTCTTCTTTTTCCCTGGTTTGCTAGTGGCCGCAACAACCATGGGCCATATACGGGTCGTAGGATCCATGGGTCTCCTACGGGCCGTTGATAAATGGGCCTCCAACAGGGCCGTAGAATCGGTGGGCCTCGGGCCGTCATATAAATGGGTCTACATGGGCCGTAAACGGGCGTAATTGCTATCGGCCCAGCATGGTAACGGGCCGTTAACAGGCCGGATAATAGCAAAGGCTTAATTCTGTCACAGGCATAACGGGTTGTTAATGGGCCAGGATATAAGACGGGCTGGAAATGGCGCAACGGGTTAACAGGCCAGAAACGGGCCGACTCTTGTCATTGGCCGAATTTGGCCCATTAGGGGAACATGCCAGTAACGGGCTAGAATTAATCGAAGGCCGGAAAGGAGCCCAAGACCGTATGGGCCGTCAATAGGCCGAAAGCTAACACGGGCTGGAAATGGCCCATGTGAATCACGGGCAGTTAACGGGTACAAAGAAATTTACTGTTCATTATGGGCTAGAGTCACCGTGGGCCTCTAAAGGGCCTAAAGATACGAAGGCCTCATATGGGCCGAAAGACGTCGTGGGCCATACATGGGTCGAAAGTGAAATGGGCTGGTATTATATTCGACGGCCCACATGATGTTGTTGGGCTTATTTCCGTCAGGGCCTAACGGACCGTGAGTTACCGGGCCGTAAAATGGGCTATTTACGAAGAGAACGTTAATAGGCTTTTATTGGGCCATACCGTTAACTTTTAACCAAGTCAAACGGGCCGGCTTCGTAAGCTAAATGGGCCAGTGGTGGGCCGTGGCACGTGTCGACATATCATAGGCGCCTATCTGACCCACTGACGAGCTGACACGTGTTTTGTCCGGCCAATAAGAATTTTACACGTGGAAATTTCCCATTGGTCCGGGCTGTTAACGGGTTATCGGATCCAAAACCCGACCCGATAGCTCAACGGCATTCCGTTACGTTGGATGCCACGCGTCGGTCACCCTTGACGAAAGCACTTCTGTGACGCGCGATTTATCGTCATGGAAGTGGACACTTCCGTGATGATAATTTTGGTAATGTCATGGAACACTTCTACGACAGCACAGGTATGCCTATCTTGATTCTGTCATAAAATCGCCATGGATGTACATGTATGACAAAAAACACGACCTACTGTGACAAACACGTATCGACCTACTGTGACAAACACGTATCATCACGGAAGTGTATTTTTTTGTAGTGTGTGTTGTGTGATGGGATTGCATACAGAACAAGAACACACACACACACACACACACACACACACACACACACACACACACACACACTTATAAGGACATGGTTGCATAAGCAAACTAAACATCCAATTACATAGGTGGCTACTACAACCATGGCATTTGCACACACCAAAGTAAACTATTACATGCATAATTTCATAGGTGGCTAACTACACACATGACACTTCCACACACCAATAAAGTAAACTATATATTACATGCATGATTAACTAGCATAAATGATCATCTGATCATCATCTACTTCTTGTGACGCTTGCTGTGCTTGTGGCTCGATTCGGGCTCGTTGATATGGGTAACGAAGCATTTGCTCATGTCAACGATCCACATGTGCATCTCGTAGCATGTGTACATGCTCTTGGCCACAAACCTGAGGTGAGGTTCATCCAGTCGCCACATCCAGGCCCTATGCGAGGATTTGTTCTCTGGGCATCCTGCTTCATCTTTTTGTAGTAGGGGTCGTTGATGGCCGAGGCGAGGTCGACTAGGGAGTCCTTCTTCGTGCTGCCCCAGACCCTGTAGTGATCACGGATTTCGACAAGGTTCTAGCAGGCCAAGCCCGTAACATTGAGCGATTTTACATCGTCGGTGGTTTCCACTGTGGCGAACTTGTAGTCGGTGCTGTTGACAAACCTGTTGAAACGGTCGCAAGGCTCTCTGGCCATGTAGTAGTGGTAGATGAGGACATGATGGCGCACACACAACTGGGCGACGTCAACCTTCTGATCTATGCCGGGACGACCGGTGGTGTACTGGAGGTCGATGCCGACCACCTTGTACTGGCCTCCATCAAGCAACTGCTCAACGGTGTTGATGTTGTCGTCCACCATGGCCGGGTCGATGGTCTACACCACCGAGAGATCTGTCTCCCTCGCATGGGTCTCCACTTTATGCTCACCGAACTCCATTGGAGCGTCGCTAGACATCCCCTCTCTATGTGTCGTCGTGGGTGTGCTTGTTGTGTTGTGGGGCGCAAACAAGAGGTTGAAGAGACTAAGGTTATAATGGCCACGGGAATTAAAGGGGAGGCCGGGCGGCACGTCCGGATGCAATTTTAATTCACAACACGTAACTCCGTCGTGCCGCACATAACTGCATCGCGTGGCAACGCGCGCGGCGCAACCGCATGCATATGGGGCCCCAGACGTGATCGTGTGTAGGCCCAACCGCTGGAAGAGCGCGCGCGGAGGGACATGAGCAGAGCGGTCCGTGGTGGCCTCAACGGCGAGCAACCATATATATGCATATAGCAGTTGAACACGCAAGGAAAAGTTTTCCACAACCTGAGCGCGCTGACGGACGCGAGCAGAGCGCTCCGCGGCGCCTAACAGCTGAACTGCGTGTATAAATTAAGCAAGACTGCTTAATCTATGAATGAAATCTATGCTTAATTACTGAATTTTAGTTGCAAAAATTAGATAGTGCTAGTGATTTTTAGCTGCATATTTTGACAAATCGCCATTGGAACCGCTGGATGTCCTCTCTGCATGTGTCGTCATGGGTGTGCTTATTGTGTCATGCGCCGGCCCCAAACACTGGCACTACAACTTATAAATTGACGGATGCAGTACTAGCACTACCGCAGAATGGTGCTAACTCGACACTACAATCAGAGACCCTTTGAGAAACTATGTGTGATGCAATAATCACAAACGATGGTGTCAGAGAACCATCCAAAATGTCCAAAATGTTTGCGATGACGGATGCATCAAACACAGTTCAGATTTTAGTTGCGTGTGCGATGCAGGGCATACGGTTCAGTTCAATTAACTGTTTGCAATTAGGTGGAACAAAAGAAACGGGCAGCCAGATGAAGGCGTGTGCGATACACAGCATACGGTTCACTACGATGAACTGTTTGTGATTAGGCAACACAAAAGAAACGGTCAGGCAGATCAAGGTGTGTGTGATACGGCATGCGGTTCACTTGGATGAACTGTTTGCGTTGAGACAAGAGAACAGAAATGGTTCAACATAACAAGATGTGTGTGATACGTGGCAAACAGGTCTATAATCAGAAATGTGTGTGAAGACCGATAATAACACAGACAATTGCTTCTAATAAGAGTATGTGATATGCTCTATCTACACAACATGTATTGGCCATTGGGGGACGGGCGGTCATCCAGATACACCATAAGGATGCGAAGAGGCATCCTACATCAGCAAGGACTAGCTGTTCCACCAGTAGCTCATCTAAGAGAACTCTCAAGTTAAGTGTGCTTAGGCTGGAGCAGCCATGGGACGGGTGACTGGATGGGAAGTTTTGTTGATGTTAAATTAAGTGGTAGGATGGGTCATATTGGTCAAATGACCGAAATGACCCATTCCCTCAGCTAATTTAACCTCGAGGTCCTTGTTTTTTTATTTTAATTTTATTTTTAAACATATGTTAAAGAAGGTCTACCGCATTACTTTTTGACAATGTGTATACGTGGCATACAGTTGATCCATCCGACTTGTTTGTGATGGAATAAGTTGTGTGTGTTGTGGGCAAACGCTTGCTAGTGTACAACCGTTTTGCGATTGATGAATTCATCACCGACGGGTTCCCTAGTGTGGTCCGTGTTCATCTCATCATTATCTACTTCTTGTGCTAGCTTGATGTTCCTTTATATTGTAAGTTCCGATTAATTGATGGCGTTCTATGAACACGCCACCATTTCCCGCCATTTCCTCACCTGTTTCCCGCCACCCAGAGATATTGCACATAAACCTAGGCACGACGCGACGCACGGAGGCAACAAGCGCAGCCTCTAGCACATCCACCTTTTCCAAGCATGCCAACGCACCAAAGCACCGCATTTGCCATCAACCTCGTCGACAAGGAAAACCAGAAGGTGCCACGGCCCGTCAAGGCTGCGGCGCTCCCCGGCAACACAATGGATGACACCGTGATGCACGTCATTGCCAGGGTTGGGCAGACCTTTGGCGCATGGTGCTTCAGCGTCGCGGATCAAGATAGGCATCTTAGCGTCGAGAGGTTGCAGCTCACCGCACAACATGATCGATGGCGCGCCGCAGAGCAGGCTAGGCGCGTCCGCGCCGATAGGCTGTAGCTCGGTGCACGGTGAGAGGCGCGGCGTGCTGCACAGCAAGAGCGGATCCGTCGGTGCTTGCCTGCTGTCGACAGGGCGTCGCAGCTGGGTACATGTCCCGTCAGTGCCCCATTCCTCTCCAGGAGTGGGCACATGCCCTCTACGCTGTACTTGCACCAGAGGTCGGCCACGCCGTAATTGCACTAGATGCCGCCGCACCGTTCGCATGGGTTGCGCCGTTCACCTTGTCTGCGGCTCACTCGATGCCAACGCACTGGTCGGTAGGCTCGACCGCCTCCTTGGCCCTGGTGTCCACCTGGGCGTAGTAGAGGAAGATGGTCGTCGCGTCCTCGAGGTGGTGATCTCCGATGAAATAGCCAACTTGGAGCTCGAGATCGCGCTCCAGATGTACCGCGAGCGGGTAGACCGCTTGGACGAACGCCTACACGAGTTCAGGCAGAGCCAAGAGCTACCGTAGGCAAGGGCTGCTGGTCATGGTCTCATGGACGCATTTCATTTTGTTGATTCATTTCGACGTGGATAGCTATGTATTCACATCAATCATACTATCGCTCTGTTTATTGCTCTATTTCAATGTGTGTACACTGTTTTCCGTTCTTATATGTTCTGTTTCAATGTGTGTTTATACGCTTTCCATTCTGTATATGTGGATGATAACAGATAGATTCAAAGTAGTATACAAAAACAGATAGAAAATGGAATTCATAATATATATAATATTAATTGTTCATTAGTTCATCACATAATATAAAATATATCATCATATATACATGATGATACTTAACTACTAGGTACAATGCATAAAATTGAAGATGAATAATACTAAAACTAATAATCCCTCCTGGGGCCAGTATTCCGGCAGCCCCTCGCGAGCATCTCCCTAGTGCGCGGCGTCTTCCCAGAGCGGAGGCAGTACTCCGCCTCCTCCGACTCGCAACGCTTGATGTGCCAATCTTCGTCTTGCAGGCGGACGCGCGCGAACGATCTTGCCATTTCGTTGGGCACCCATCAGAGCTCCTCGTCGGTGGCATGCTGTAGCTTATCAGCCCAGCTCCATGCAGCGACGAGGCGCCTAGCGCCTCTGGCCTTCCTCGCGAAGTACCCATCTTCGTACACCTCCTCCGCACGACGACACGCCCGCCCCCAAAGCTCCGCCGCCTCCTTTTTCCAGGCGGCATCACAGGCTTCACAGGCCCCCTGGTACCTAGCATCCTCCTTCGCCATCTCCTTCTTGAAAGCCACTTGCCTGGCTTTCTCAGCCAGCGGCAGCGAGTTCCAAAACAAAGATCATACTGGCCCCAAAACCAATCCAAAGTTAGGTGGTCCGGCGCAACCTCGTCCAGCAGCGCGTAGGTGTCCTCGTAGCTGCTCTTCGAGTGAGCCTCCTCAGGGGGTGGCGACTCCTCGTCGGTGCGTGGGAAGACCGGCGGTGCCACGACAGAGATTTGAGATAGAGATAGATAGAGAGAGAGAGAGCTAGCAAGGGGAGGATCTAGATGAGTATGCAGACGGGACGACATGAGCAAGGTAGTATTTATTGGCAGCCGGAATTTAGATCGCCGGGAGTAGTACACACGCCGGTCGCCGGAATTTAAGAGTACTGTAGTGTGAATTACACACGATTCCCGTAGCAAAATCCGCATGTGAACATAATAGCTGACAGTTCCTAATGCAGAACCGTGTCTGATTAATAAAGCCCCCCACCCACCTTCCAAAACTCGAGGCACGAAATAGAGTGCTAATCGTGTGGGGCCGGTTGTCTTGCCAGATTTTAGATTTTCTTTTTTGAACACCAGATATTTACATCATCTAATGATTTTTGAACTCGCACACAAGTATACAAATATGATTTTTCAAACTGTTATGGTTAGCCGTTGCATGTAGATGTAGTTTAACTTTGAATTACGGTCATTAAATGGCTAGGAAACCACTGAAATTTCTTCAAAAGGTCAAATGACCCCTGAAATTTTCCAAATTTTCACATGATAGTTAGTATCAGTGGACATTACACGTAGAAAAATTTTGAAGGCCGTAAGAGGAAGCTATCTGTTGTTCGTCATCAAACATGCATTGTTCCCTCTCGGAACCACGAGCCTCTAGTGAGTTGCTCCGGTTTGTGAGGGGTGTGTGTCCAAACTTTCGTCAAGCAAGCCAATTTTTGTACCACATCATCTTGGTGGCATCACATTACATCAAGCAAGGTTTCATGTTTTTCTGATCATTTTTTTTAATTTTTTGGAATAAAAATGCCATGGCACTCCATGCACGTACATGTGCCCATGTCGTGAGACCAATATGTTTGAAAATTCCTTCTACTTTACTGCAGATGGAATTAACTCGCACACAAGTACACAATTATGATTTTTCAAACCGTTATGGTTAGCCATTGCATATACATCTAGTTCAAATTTGAATTACAGTCATTACATGGCTAGGAAATCACTTAAATGTCTTCAAAACGTCAAATGACCCCTAAAATTTTCCAAATTTTCACATGACAGTTAATATCAGTGCACATTACACGTAGAATTTTTTTGAAGGCCGTAAGAGGAAGCGATCTGCCATTCGTCATCAAACATGCATTGTTCCCTCTCGAAACCACGAGCCTTCTAGTGAGTTACTCCGGTTTGTGAGGGGTGCGTGTCCAAACTTTCGTCATGCAAGCCAATTTTTGTACCACATCATCTTGGTGGCATGTCATTACATCAGGCAAGGTTTGATGTTTTTTTGATCATTTTTAAATTTGTTGGAATAACACTGCCATGCCACTCCATGCATGTACATGCATGTGTCCATGCCGTGAGACAAATATGTTTGAAAATTCCTTATAATTTACTGCACATGGAAGTAAGTCGCGCACAAGTACACAAATATGATTTTTCAAACCTTTATGGTTAGCCGTTGCATGTACATCTAGTTCAAATTTGAATTACGTACGGTCATTAAATGGCTAGGAAATCACTTAAATCTCTTAAAATATCAAATGACCCCTAAAATTTTCCTAATTTTCGCATGACAGTTAGTATCAGTGCACATTACACGTTGAAAATTTTTGATGGCCGTAAGAGGAAGCTATCCGCCGTTCGTCATCAAACATGCATTGTTCCCTCTCGGAACCACGAGCCTTCTTGTGAGTTGCTATGGTTTGTGTCCAAACTTTCATCAAGCAAGCCAACTTTTGTACCACATCATCTTGGTGGAATGACATTACATCAAGCAAGGTTTCATGTTTTTCTGATCATTTTTATTCGGAATAACAATGCCATGGAACTCCATGCATGTACATGCATGTGTCCATGCCATGAGACCAATATGTTTGAAAATTCCTTCTAATTTACTGCACATGGAATTAACTCGCACACAAGTACACAAATATGATTTTTCAAACCGTTATGGTTAGCCATTGCATGTACATCTAGTTCAAATTTGAATTACGTACGGTCATTAAATGGCTAGGAAATCACTTAAATCTCTTTAAAAGGTCAAATGACCCCTAAAAGTTTCCAAATTTTCACATGACAGTTAATATCAGTGCACATTACACATAGAAAAATTTTGAAGGCCGTAAGAGGAAGCTATCTGCCGTTCGTCATCATACATGCATTGTCCCCTCTCGGAACCACGAGCCTTCTAGTGAGTTGCTCCGGTTTGTGAGGGATGTGTGTCCAAATTTCATCAAGCAAGCCAATTTTTGTACCACATCATCTTGGTGGCATCACATTACATCAAGCAAGGTTTCATGTTTTTCTGATCATTTTTTATTTTTTTGGAATAACAATGCCATGGCACTCCGTGCATGTACATGCATGTTTCCATGCCGTGAGACCAATATGTTTGAAAATTCACACAAGTACACAAATATGATTTTTCAAACTGTTATGGTTAGCCATTGCATGTACATCTAGTTCAAATTTGAATTACGTATGGTCATTAAATGGCTAGGAAATCACTTAAATCTCTTTAAAAGGTTAAATGACCCCTGAAATTTTCCAAATTTTCACATGACAGTTAGTATAAGTGCACATTACACGTAGAAAAAATTTGAAGGCCGTAAGAGGAAGCTATCGGCCGTTCGTCATCAAACATGCATTGTTCCCTCTCGGAACCACGAGCCTTCTAGTGAGTTGCTCCGGTTTGTGAGGGGTGTGTGTGTTGGGAAACATAGCAGAAACTCAAAATTTTCCTACGTGTCACCAAGATCTATCTATGGAGAGACCAGCAACGAGTAGAAAGAGAGTGCATCTACATACCCTTGTAGATCGCTAAGCGGAAGCGTTCAAGTGAACGGGGTTGATGGAGTCGTACTCGTCGTGATTCAGATCACCGATGATCCTAGTGCCGAACGGACAACACCTCCGCGTTCAACACACGTACAGCTCGACGATGTCTCCCACGCCTTGATCCAGCAAGGAGAGAGGGAGAGGTTGAGGAAGACTCCATCCAGCAGCAGCACAACGGCGTGGTGATGATGGAGGAGCGTGGCAATCCTGCAGGGCTTCGCCAAGCACCTACGGGAGAGGAGGAGGTGTCACGGGAGGGAGGGAGGCGCCAAGGGCTCTGGTATGGATGCCCTCCCTCCCCTCCACTATATATAGGGGCAGGGGAGAGGGGGGAGGCGCAGCCTTCCCCCCTCCTCCAAGGAAGGGGTGCGGCTAAGAGGGGGAAGGAGTCCATCCTCCCCAAGGCACCTCGGAGGTGCCTTCCCCCTTTAGGACTCTCCCCTTTTTCCTATATCTTGGCGCATGAGCCTCTAGGGGCTGGAGCCCTTGGCCCATGTAGGCCAAGGCGCACCCCCTACAGCCCATGTGGCCCCCCGGGGCAGGTGGCCCCACCCGGTGGGCCCCCGGGACCCTTCCGGTGGTCCCGGTACAATACCGATGACCCCGAAACTTGTCCCGATGGCCGAAACAGGACTTCCTATATATAAATCTTTACCTCCGGACCATTCCGGAACTCCTCATGACGTCCGGGATCTCATCCGGGACTCCGAACAACATTCGGTAACCACATACAAACTTCCTTTATAACCCTAGCGTCATCGAAACTTAAGTGTGTAGACCCTACGGGTTCGGGAGACATGCAGACATGACCGAGACGTTCTCCGGTCAATAACCAACAGCGGGATCTGGATACCCATGTTGGCTCCCACATGTTCCACGATGATCTCATCGGATGAACCACGATGTCAAGGACTCAATCAATCCCGTATACAATTCCCTTTGTCTAGCGGTATGGTACTTGCCCGAGATTCGATCGTCGGTATACCGATACCTTGTTCAATCTCGTTACCGGCAAGTCTCTTTACTCATTCCGTAACACATCATCCCGTGATCAACCCCTTGGTCACATTGTGCACATTATGATGATGTCCTACCGAGTGGGCCCAGAGATACCTCTCCGTTTACACGGAGTGACAAAATCCCAATCTCGATTCGTGCCAACCCAACAGACACTTTCAGAGATACCCGTAGTGTACCTTTATAGCCACCCAGTTACGTTGTGACGTTTGGCGCACCCAAAGCACTCCTACGGTATCCGGGAGTTGCACAATCTCATGGTCTAAGGAAATGATACTTGACATTAGAAAAGCTTTAGCATACGAACTACATGATCTTGTGCTAGGCTTAGGATTGGGTCTTGTCCATCACATCATTCTCCTAATGATGTGATCCCGTTATCAACGACATCCAATGTCCATGGTCAGGAAACCGTAACCATCTATTGATTAACGAGCTAGTCAACTAGAGGCTTACTAGGGACATGGTGTTGTCTATGTATCCACACATGTATCTGAGTTTCCTATCAATACAATTCTAGCATGGATAATAAACGATTATCATGAACAAGGAAATATAATAATAATCAATTTATTATTGCCTCTAGGGCATATTTCCAACAGTCTCCCACTTGCACTAGAGTCAATAATCTAGTTCACATCGATATGTGATTAACACTCAAGGTCACATCCCCATGTGACTAGCACCCAAAGAGTTTACTAGAGTCAATAATCTAGTTCACATTTACCATGTGATTAACACTCGATGAGTTCTGGGTTTGATCATGTTATGCTTGTGAGAGAGGTTATAGTCAACGGGTCTGAACCTTTCAGATCCGTGTGTGCTTTACAAATCTCTATGTCATCTCCTAGATGCAGCTACCACGTTCTATTTGGAGCTATTCCAAATAACTGTTCTACTTGGAGCTATTCTAAATTGTTGCTCCATTATACGTATCCGGTATCTCTACTTAGAGCTATCCGGATAGGTGTTAAGCTTGCATCGACGTAACCCTTTACGACGAACTCTTTTACCACCTCCATAATTGAGAAAATTCCTTAGTCCACTAGTTACTAAGGATAACTTTGACCGCTATCCTGCGATCCATTCTTGGATCACCCTTGTACCCCTTGACTGACTCATGGTAAAGCACACTTCAGGTGCGGTACACAGCATAGCATACTGTAGAGCCTATGTCTTAAGCATAGGGGACGACCTTCGTTCCTTTCTCTCTATTCTGCCATGGTCGAGCTTTAAGTCTTAACTTCATACCTTACAACTCAGGCAAGAACTCCTTCTTTGACTGATCCATCTTGAACACCTTCAAGATCACGTCAAGGCATGTGCTCATTTGAAAGTACCATTAAGCGTTTTAATCTATCCTTATAGATCTTGATGCTCAATGCTCAAGCAGCTTAATCCAGGCTTTTCCATTGAAAAATACTTTCCAAATAACCCTTTATGCTTTCCAGAAATTCTACGTCATTTCCGATCATTAATATGTCAACAACATATACTAATCAGAAATTCTATAGTGCTCCCACTCACTTCTTTGGAAATACAAGTTTCTCATAAACTTTGTATACACCCAAAATCTTTGATCATCATCAAAGCATACATTCCAACTCCGAGATGTTCACTCCAGTCCTCAGAAGGATTGCTTGAGCTTTGCATACTTATTAGCATATTTCAGGATAGACAAAACCTTCCGGTTGTATCACATACAACCTTTCCTCAAGAATCGTCGAGGAAACAATGTTTTGACATCCTATCTGCAAGATTTCATAAATAATGCAGTAATTGCTGGTATAGTTCCAACAGACTCTTAGCATCGCTACGAGTGAGAAAGTCTCATCGTAGTCAACTCCTTGAACTTGTCGAAAAACATCTTAACAACAAGTCGAGCTTTCTCAATGGTGACACTTACCATCATTGTCTGTCTTCCTTTCAAAATCCATATGTACCTAACAGCCTTACGACCATCAAGTAGTTCTTCCAAAGTCATGGATCCGTTCTCGGATTTTATGGCCTTGAGCCATTTATCGGAATCCGGGCCCACCATCGCTTCTCCATAGCTCGTAGGTTCATTGTTGTCTAGCAACATGACTTCCAAGACAGGATTACGTACCACTCTGAAGTAGTACACATCCTTGTCATCCCACGAGGTTTGGTAGTGACTCGATCCGAAGTTTCATGATCACTATCATAAGCTTCCACTTCAGTTGGTGTACGTGCCATAGGAACAACTTCCTGTGCCCTGCTACACACTTGTTGAAGTGACGGTTCAATAACCTCATCAAGTCTCCACCATCCTCCCACTCAACTTTTCGAGAGAAACTTTTCCTCGAGAAAGGACCCGATTAAAGAAAAACAATCCATATTGCTTTCGGATCTGAATTAGGAGGTATACCCAACTGTTTTGGGTGTCCTATGAAGATGCATTTTATCCGCTTTGGGTTCGAGCTTAATCCTGAAACTTTTTCACATAAGCGTCGCAGCCCCAAACCTTTAAGAAACGACAACTTAGGTTTCTCTAAACCATAATTCATACGGTGTCATCTCATCGGAATTACGTGGTGCCCTATTTAAAGTGAATGTGGTTGTCTCTAATGCCTAACCCATGAACGATAGTGGTAATTCGATAAGAGACATCATGGTACGCACCATATCCAATAGGGTGCAACTATGATGTTCGGACACACCATCACACTATGGTGTTCCAGGCGGTATTAATTGCGAAACAATTTCCACAATGTCTTAATTGTGTGCCAAAACTCGTAACTCAGATATTCATCTCTATGATCATATCATAGACATTTTATCCTTTTGTCACAATGATCTTCTACTTCACTCTGAAATTATTTGAACCATTCAATAATTCAGACTTGTGTTTCATCAAGTAAATATTCTCAACATCTACTCGAATCATCTGTGAAGTAAGAACATAACGATATTCACTGCATGCCTCAGCACTCATTCGACTGCACACATCAAAATGTGTTACTTCCAACAAGTTGCTATCTTGTTCCATCTTACTGAAAATGAGGCTTTTTAGTCATCTTGCCCATGTGGTATGATTTGCATATCTCAAGTGATTCAAAATCAAGTGAGTCCAAACGGTCCATTTGCATGGAGTTTCTTCATGCATATACACCAATAGACATGGTTCGCATGTCTCAAACTTTTCAAAAACGAGTGAGTCCAAAGATCCATCAACATGGAGCTTCTTCATGCGTTTTATACCGATATGACTTACGTGGCAGTGCCACAAGTAGGTGGTACTATCATTACTATCTTTTGGCATGAACATGTGTATCACTACGATCGAGATTTAATAAACCATTCATTTTAGGTGTAAGACCATTGAAGGTATTATTCAAATAAACAGAGTAACCATTATTCTCCTTAAATGAATAACCGTATTGCGATAGACGTAATCCAATCATGTCTATGCTCAACGCAAACACCAAATAACAATTATTTAGTTTTAACACCAATCTCTTTGGTAGAGGGAGCGTGCGATGCTTGATCATATCAAGCTTGGAAAAACTTCCAACACATATCGTCAGCTCACCTTTAGCTTGTCTCCGTTTATTCCGTAGCCTTTCGTTTCGAGTTACTAACACTTAGCAACCGAACCGGTATCTAATACCCTGGTGCTACTAGGAGCACTAGCAAAGTACACATTAACACAATGTATATCCAATATACTTCTATCGACCTTGCCAGCCTTCTTATCTACCAAGTATCTAGGGTAATTCTGCTCTAGTGGTTGTTCCCCTTATTACAGAAGCACTTAGTCTCGGGTTTGGGTTTTACCTTGGGTTTCTTCACTAGAGCAGCAGCTGATTTGCCGTTTCATGAAGTATCCCTTCTTGCCCTTGCCCTTCTTGAAACTAGTGGTTTCACCAACCACCAACAATTGATGCTCCTTCTTGATTTCTACTTTTGCGGTGTCAAACATCGCGAATACCTCAAGGATCATCATATCTATCCCTGATATGTTATAGTTCATCACGAAGCTCTAACAGCTTGGTGGCAATGACTTTGGAGAACCATCACTGTCTTATCTGGAAGATCAACTCCCACTCGATTCAAATGATTGTTGTACTCAGACAATCTGAGCACAAGCTCAACAATTGAGCTTTTCTCCTTAGTTTGCAGGTTAAGAAAGTCATCGGAGGTCTTATACCTCTTGACATGGGCACGAGCCTGAAATCCCAATTTCAGCCCTCAAAACATCTCATATGTTTCGCGATGTTTCAAAAACGTCTTTGGTGCCTCAACTCTAAACCGTTTAACTGAACTATCACGTAGTTATCAAAACGTGTATGTCAGATGTTCGCAACAACCACAGACAACGTTCGAGGTTCAGCACACTGAGCGGTGCATTAAGGACATAAGCCTTCTATGAAGCAATGAGGACAATCCTCAGTTTACGGACCTAGTCCGCATAATTGCTACTATCAACTTTCAACTATATTTTCTCTAGGAACATATCTAAACAGTAGAACTATAGCGTGAGCTACGACATAATTTGCAAAAACCTTTTGACTATGTTCAGGATAATTAAGTTCATCTTATGAACTCCCACTCAGATAGACATCCCTCTAGTCATCTAAGTGATTACATGATCCGAGTCAAACTAGGCCGTGTCCGATCATCACGTGAGACGGACTAGTCATCATCGGTGAACATCTTCATGTTGATCGTATCTTCTATACGACTCATGTTCGACCTTTCGGTCTCCGTGTTCCGAGGCCATGTCTGTACATGCTAGGCTCGTCAAGTTAACCCTAAGTGTTTTGCATGTGTTCCGAGGCCATGTCTGTACATGCTAGGCTCGTCAACACCCGTTGTATTTGAACATCTGAATAAAACACCCGATCATCACGTGATGTTTTGAAACACGAACTGTCGCAACGGTGCACAGTTAGGGGAGAACACTTCTTGAAATTGTTGTAAGGGATCCTCTTATTTACTACCGTCGTTCTAAGCAAATAAGATGTATAAACATGATAAACATCACATGCAATCAAATAGTGACATGATATGGCCATCATCACTTTGCTCCTTTTGATCTCCATCTTCGGGGCTCCATGATCATCATCGTCACCGGCATGACACCATGATCTCCATCATCATGATCTCCATCATCGTGTCTTCATGAAGTTGCCTCGCCAACTATTACTTCTACTACTATGGCTAACGGTTAGCAATAAAGTAAAGTAATTACATGACGTTTAAGTTGACACGCAGGTCACAAATAAATAAAGACAACTCCTATGGCTCCTGCCGGTTGTCATACTCATCGACATGCAAGTCGTGATTCCTATTACAAGAACATGATCAATCTCATACATCACATATATCATTCATCACATCCTCTTTGGCCATATCACATCACATAGCATACCCTGCAAAAACAAGTTAGACGTCCTCTAATTGTTGTTTGCATGTTTTACGTGGCTGCTATGGGTTTCTAGCAAGAACGTTTCTTACCTACGCATGAACCACAACGTGATATGCCAATTGCTATTTACCCTTCATAAGGACCCTTTTCATCGAATCCGATCCGACTAAAGTGGGAGAGACAGACACCCGCCAGCCACCTTATGCAACTAGTGCATGTTTGTCGGTGGAACCGGTCTCACGTAAGCGTACGTGTAAGGTTGGTCCGGGCCGCTTCATCCCATGATGCCGCCGAATCAAGATAAGACTAGTAACGGCAAGCATATTGAACAATATCGACGCCCACAACTACTTTGTGTTCTACTCGTGCAAAGAATCTACGCAATAGACCTAGCTCATGATGCCACTGTTGGGGAACGTAGCAGAAACTCAAAATTTTCCTACGTGTCACCAAGATCTATCTATGGAGAGACCAGCAACGAGTAGAAAGAGAGTGCATCTACATACCCTTGTAGATCGCTAAGCGGAAGAGTTCAAGTGAATGGGGTTGATGGAGTCGTACTCGTCGTGATTCAGATCACCGATGATCCTAGTGCCGAACGGACAGCACCTCCGCGTTCAACACACGTACAGCTCGACGATGTCTCCCACGCCTTGATCCAGCAAGGAGAGAGGGAGAGGTTGAGGAAGACTCCATCCAGCAGCAGCACAACGGCGTGGTGATGATGGAGGAGCGTGGCAATCCTGCAGGGCTTCGCCAAGCACCTACGGGAGAGGAGGAGGTGTCACGGGAGGGAGGGAGGCGCCAAGGGCTCTGGTATGGATGCCCTCCCTCCCCTCCACTATATATAGGGGCAGGGGAGAGGGGGGAGTCGCAGCCTTTCCCCCTCCTCCAAGGAAGGGGTGCGGCTAAGAGGGGGAAGGAGTCCATCCTCCCCAAGGCACCTCGGAGGTGCCTTCCCCCTTTAGGACTCTCCCCTTTTTCCTATATCTTGGCGCATGGGCCTCTAGGGGCTGGAGCCCTTGGCCCATGTAGGCCAAGGCGCACCCCCTACAGCCCATGTGGCCCCCCGGGGCAGGTGGCCCCACCCGGTGGGCCCCCGGGACCCTTCCGGTGGTCCCGGTACAATACCGATGACCCCGAAACTTGTCCCGATGGCCGAAACAGGACTTCCTATATATAAATCTTTACCTCCGGACCATTCCGGAACTCCTCGTGACGTCCGGGATCTCATCCGGGACTCCGAACAACATTCGGTAACCACATACAAACTTCCTTTATAACCCTAGCGTCATCGAACCTTAAGTGTGTAGACCCTACGGGTTCGGGAGACATGCAGACATGACCGAGACGTTCTCCGGTCAATAACCAACAGCGGGATCTGGATACCCATGTTGGCTCCCACATGTTCCACGATGATCTCATCGGATGAACCACGATGTCAAGGACTCAATCGATCCCGTATACAATTCCCTTTGTCTAGCGGTATTTTACTTGCCCGAGATTCGATCGTCGGTATACCGATACCTTGTTCAATCTCGTTACTGGCAAGTCTATTTACTCGTTCCGTAACACATCATCCCGTGATCAACCCCTTGGTCACATTGTGCACATTATGATGATGTCCTACCGAGTGGGCCCAGAGATACCTCTCCGTTTACACGGAGTGACAAATCCCAATCTCGATTCGTGCCAACCCAACAGACACTTTCAGAGATACCCGTAGTGTACCTTTATAGCCACCCAGTTACGTTGTGACGTTTGGCACACCCAAAGCACTCCTACGGTATCCGGGAGTTGCACAATCTCATGGTCTAAGGAAATGATACTTGACATTAGAAAAGCTTTAGCATACGAACTACATGATCTTGTGCTAGGCTTAGGATTGGGTCTTGTCCATCACATCATTCTCCTAATGATGTGATCCCGTTATCAACGACATCCAATGTCCATGGTCAGGAAACCGTAACCATCTATTGATTAACGAGCTAGTCAACTAGAGGCTTACTAGGGACATGGTGTTGTCTATGTATCCACACATGTATCTGAGTTTCCTATCAATACAATTCTAGCATGGATAATAAACGATTATCATGAACAAGGAAATATAATAATAATCAATTTATTATTGCCTCTAGGGCATATTTCCAACAGTGTGTCCAAACTTTCGTCAAGAAAGCCAATTTTTGTACCACATCATCTTGGTGGCATCACATTACGTCAAGCAAGGTTTCATGTTTTTCTGATCATTTTTTATTTTTTTGGAATAACAATCCATGGCACTCCATGCATGTACATGCATGTTTCCATGCCGTGAGACCAATATGTTTGGAAATTCCTTCTAATTTACTGCACATGGAATTAACTCGCACACAAGTACACAAATATGATTTTTCAAACTGTTATGGTTAGCCATTGCATGTACATCTAGTTCAAATTTGAATTACGTACGGTCATTAAATGGCTAGGAAATCACTTAAATCTCTTTAAAAGGTCAAATGACCCCTGAAATTTTCCAATTTTTCACATGACAGTTAGTATCGGTGCACATTACACGTAGAAAATTTTTGAAGGCCGTAAGAGGAAGCTATCTGCCGTTCGTCAGCAAACATGCATTGTTCCCTCTCGGAACCACGAGCCTTCTAGTGAGTTTCTCCGGTTTGTGAGGGGTGTGTGTCCAAAATTTCGTCAAACAGGCAAATTTTTGTACCACATCATCTTGGTGGTATGACATTACCACAAGCAAGGTTTCATGTTTTTAATTTTTTGGAATTTAAATGCCATGGCACTCCATACTTAATTGTGTCATAGACGTTAGACCAACATGTTTGAAAATTCCTTCCAATTTACTGCCTGTTGAATGAAATCACACACAAGTACACAAAATATGACTTTTCAAACCGTTTTGGTTAGCTGCTGCATGTACATGTAGTTCAAATTTTAAATAACGGTCATTAAATGGCCAGAAAATCACTTAAATGTCTTAAAAGGTCAAATGACCCCTGAAATTTTCCAAAATTTGACATGACAGTTGTATTAGTGCCACAAATTTTCTTGTGCATTTAAAACACCATCTATTGCCACTTTACTCCAAATTCGTCTTTCACAGCTAATAAAAATATCTACAACATCAGACACAGTTGTTTTGTAGAAATCGTTTGTGATGAAAAAATCTGGGTCTATTTAAGTCTTCCGCCTTAAGCTTCGCCGGCTCATCTGCTCCAGTGCCGGCAACCACCGAATCCACAAATCACGATCCCCATTCCCGCACCCCTTCTTGCAAAGATGACACCGTGGAAACGCTTCGTGAAGGCCCGTATGATGGCCGCGTCCCTCCCGAGCGCCGCCACCTATGCCGAGAGCGCGACCGCCTACATCGAGAGTGCCGCTGCTTCTGCATTGAGCGCGGCTGCTTCCGCCGAGAGGGCGTTTGTGGGAGCCGATAGTGTAGCTGCAGCAGCCGAGACGGCTGCGGCTGCTGCTGCGACGGCGGCTGCAAACACTGAGAGTGCTCGAGATGCCATCTGTGCCGCCGATGTCGCCCTGGCCCGGGTCGAGGCCATCCATGCCAAGATATTCCAGGCCACCTCGGAATCCAGCATGCAACCCACGTCCGAAAAGGCGGCGGTGGCCATGGAGCACCCGCTTCCTCATGAGGTCGTCGAGTGGGACCTAGAGATGCAGGAGGCAGAAGAGATCGAGGAGCGCCGGGAAGAAGAGTTGCGCGTGGCCCAGGTCGAGGTAGAGAAGAGTCTGTCCGTCGAGGAATCGGCGGTGGAGTACCAACGCGAGCTCTGCGCAACCACTACTACGAGTACTACAACCTTTAGGGTGGCGCTGAGGATGAGGACGAGGACAAGGACGAGGACGCGGTCGACTTCAGCAGGGGGGACGCGGAGTCCACCAACGGCGGCATTGATGTCTACTACACAACCTTCTTCTTGTAGACGTTGTTGGGCCCGCGAGTGCACAGGTTTGTAGGACAGTAGCAAATTTCTCTCAAGTGGATGACCTAAGGTTTATCAATCCGTGGGAGGCGTAGGATGAAGATGGTCTCTCTCAAACAACCCTGCAACAAAATAACAAAGAGTCTCTTGTGTCCCCAACACACCCAATACAATGGTAAATTGTATAGGTGCACTAGTTCGGCGAAGAGATAGTGATACAAGTGCAATATGGATAGTAGATATAGGTTTTTGTAATCTGAAATTATAAAAACAACAAGGTAACTAATGGTAAAAGTGAGCGTAAACAGTATTGCAATGATAGGAAACAAGGCCAAGGGTTCATACTTTCACTAGTGCAAGTTCTCTCAACAATAATAACATAGATAGATCATATAACAATCCCTTAACATGCAACAAAGAGTCACTCCAAAGCCACTAATAGTGGAGAACAAACGTAGAGATTATGGTAGGGTACGAAACCACCTCAAAGTTATTCTTTCGGATCAATCTATTCAAGAGTTCGTACTAGAATAACACCTTAAGACACAAATCAACCAAAACCCTAATGTCACCTAGATACTCCCTTGTCACCTCAAGTATCCGTGGGCATGATTATACGATATGCATCACACAATCTCAGATTCATCCAACCAACACAAAGTACTTCAAAGAGTGCCCCAAAGTTTCTACCGGAGAGTCAAGAAAACGTGTGCGAACCCCTATGCATAGGTTCATGGGCGGAACCCGCAAGTTGGTCACCAAAACATACATCAAGTGGCACGTGATATCCCATTGTCACCACAGATAAACACGGCAAGACATACATCAAGTGTTCTCAAATCAAAGACTCAATCCGATAAGATAACTTCAAGAGGGAAACTCAATTCATCACAAGAGAGTAGAGGGGGAGAAACATCATAAGATCCAACTATAATAACAAAGCTCGCGATACATCAAGATCGTGCCATAGAGAGAACACGAGAGAGAGAGAGATCAAACACATAGCTACCCTCCTCGTCATGGAGAGCGCCGAGATGATGAAGATGGCCACCGGTGATGGGCTCCCCCTCCGGCAGGGTGCCGGAACGGACTCCCGAGAGGTTTTTGGTTGCTACAGAGGCTTGTGGCGGCGGAACTCCCGATCTATCTTCTTATTCGATGTTTTTAGGGTACGTTGGCTTATATAGGCGAAAGAAGTCGGTCGGGAGGTGCTCGAGGGGTCCACGAGACAGGGGGGCGCGCCCTGTAGGGGGGGGGGGCGCCCCCTATCTCCTTTGCTCCTCAAGTATATTCTAACATCAACTCCAAGTCTCCAGGATGATAAACTTCCAAAAAATCACGTTGCCGAAGATTTCATTCGGTTTGGACTCCGTTTGATATTCCTTTTCTTCGAAATACTGAAACAGGCAATAAAACAACAATATGGGCTGGGCCTCTGGTTAGTAGGTTAGTCCCAAAAATGAAGGTTAGTCCCAAAAATGATATAAGTATGTAAAATAAAGACCATAAACATCCAAAAGGGGTAATATAATAGCATGGAACAATAAAAATTTATAGATACATTGGAGACGTATCAAGCATCCCCAAGCTTAATTCCTGCTCGTCCTCGAGTAGGCAAATGATAAAAACAAATTTTTTGATGTGGAATGCTACCTAGCATAATTCTCAATGTAATTTTATTTATTGTGGCATGAATTTTCAGATCCAAATGATACGAAATAAAAGTTCATATTAACATGAAAATGGTGATACTTCAAGCATAATAATCAAAGTAATCATGTCTTCTCAAAATAACATGGCCAAAGAAAGTTATCCCTACAAAATATTATAGTCTGGCTGTTGCTCTATCTTCATCACACAAAGTATTTAATCATGCACAACCCCGATGACAAGCCAAGCAATTGTTTCATACTTTAATAATCTCGAACTTTTTCAACTTTCACGCAATACATGAGCGTGAGCCATGGACATAGCACTATATGTGGTGTAGAATGGTGGTTGTGGAGAAGACAAAAAGGAGAAGATAGTCTCACATCAACTAGGCGTATCAACGGGCTATGGAGATGCCCATTAATAGATATCAATGTGAGTGAGTAGGGATTGCCATGCAACGGATGCACTAGAGCTATAAATATATGAAAGCTCAACAAAAGAAACTAAGTGGGTGTGCATCCAACTCGCTTGCTCACGAAGAGCTAGGGCACTTTGAGGAAGCCCATCATTGGAATATACAAGCCAAGTTCTATAATGAAAAATTCCCACTAGTATATGAAAGTGACAACATATGAGACTCTCTATCATGAAGATCATGGTGCTAATTTGAAGCACAAGTGTGGAAAAAGAGATAGTAGCATTGTCCCTTCTCTCTTTTTCTCTCATTTTATTTTTTTTCTTTTTCTTTTTCTCTTTTTTTTTCTCTTTATTTTTCTTTGGCCTTCCTCCTTTTTTTCTTTTTGGCCTTTTTTTTCTTCCTTTTCTTCTTTCTTTTTTTTCTTTTTGTAAAGTCCGAAGTCTCATCCCGACTTGTGGGGGAATCATAGTCTTCATCATCCTTTACTCACTAGGACAATGCTCTAATAATGAAGATCATCACACTTTTATACATTTACAACTCAAGAATTACAACTCAAAGCTAAAACAAGATATGACTCTATATGAATGCCTCCGGCGGTGTACCGGGATATGCAATGAATCAAGAGCGACATGTATGAAAATTATGAAGGTGGCCTTGCCACAAATACGATGTCAACTACATGATCATGCAAAGAGCAATATGACAAAAGTAGTACGTGTCATATGAACGGAACGGTGGAAAGTTGCATGGCAATATATCTCGGAATGGCTATGGAAATGCCATAATAGGTAGATATGGTGGCTGTTTTGAGGAAAGTATATGGTGGGTGTATGGTACCGGCGAAAGTTGCGCGGCACAAGAGATGCTAGCAATGGTGGAAGGGTGAAAGAGTGCGTATAATCCATGGACTCAACATTAGTCAAAAGAACTCATATACTTGTTGCAAAAATATAGAAGTCATCAAAAACCAAAGTACTACGCGCATGCTCCTAGGGGGATAGATTGGTAGGAAAATACCATCGCTCGTCCCCGACCACCACTCATAAGGAAGACAATCAATAAATAAAATTGTGCTCCAACTTCATCACAAAGAGGTTCACCATACGTGCATGCTACGGGAATCACAAAACTCAACACAAGCATTTTTCATAATCACCTCAACTAGCATGACTTTAATATCACTACCTCCGTATCTCAAAACAATTATCAAGTATCAAATTGATCATGGCATCTAATTCTTTTCTATGATAGTTTTTATTATACCCAACTTGGATGCTCATCATTCTAGGACCAACTTTGTAACCAAAGAAAATACCATTCTGTTCTAAAAGACTCTCAAAAAGATATAAGTGAAGCATGAGAGACTAGCAATTTCTACAAAATATAACCACCGCCGTGCTCTAAAAGATATAAGTGATGCACTAGAGCAAAAGACAAACTACTCCGAAAGATATAAGTGAAGATCAATGAGTAGTCGAATAATTGTGCAACTATGTGAAGACTCTCTAACATTAAGGAATTTCAGATCTTGGTATTGTACTCAAACAGCAAGCAAAGAAAAATAAAATGACATTGCAAGGATAGCACAACTCATGTGAAGATGCAAAAACTTAGGCTCAACCGATAATAACTGATAGTTGTTTGAAGAAGAAAGGTGGGATGTCTACGGGGAATCCCCAAGCTTAGATGATTGAGACTTCTTGAAATATTATCTTGGGGTTCCTTGGGCATCCCCAAGCTTTAACTTTTGTGTCTCCTTAATTCCTCTCATATCATGGTTTCTCTATTTCTCAAAAGCTTCATCCACAACAAACTCAACAAGAACTCGTGAGACAGGTTAGTATAAACCAATGCAAAACCTTATCATTTTCTACTGTAACAAATCACTAAAATTATTATTCAACATTTCATACTAAATGCCTCTGCATATTTAACACTGCTATCCTCAAATCGAATCATTAAACAAGCAAACATATGCAAACAATGCAACCATAACAGCAATCTGCCAAAACAGAACAGTCCGTAAAGAATGCAAGATTAATCATACTTCCCTAACTCCAAAAATTATGAAATAAAATTCCCATTGTAGTAAATTTATCATATTTCATCATGCAGAAGGTTTCAACATTATATCATGCTCTGAATTTTCTAGGGAAATTTCGCAACAGCGGTAAACTTTCTGTTTTCAAACAGCAACAAGTATACTAGCAAAATAAGCATGGCAAAGGCTGTCCTTGACATTTTTATTGAAACTAAAGATGCAAAACATTAATATAAATAACATAAAGCAAGTACTAACAAAATAAAATGACGCTCCAAGAAAAACACATATCATGTGGTGAATAAAAATATAGCTCCAAGTAAAGTTACCGATGAACGAAGACGAAAGAGGGGATGCCATCCGGGGCATCCCCAAGCTTAGGCTCTTGGTTGTCCATGAATATTACCTTGGGGTGACTTGGGCATCCCCAATCTTAGGCTCTTGCCACTCCTTATTCCATAGTCCATCGAATCCTTACCCAAAACTTGAAAACTCCACAACACAAAACTCAACAGAAAACTCGTAAGCTCCGTTAGTATAAGAAAATAAAACCACCACTTAGGTACTGTAAAGAACTCATTCTAAATTCATATTGGTGTAATATCTACTGTACCCCAACTTATCTATGGTTCATACAACTTAATACTAGCCATAGATTCATCAAAAATAAGCAAACAACACATAGGAAACAAAATCTGTCAAAAACAGAACAGTCTGTAGTAATCTGTATCAAACGTATACTTATGGAACTCCAAATATCCTACCAAATTAGGAAGTCCTAAGAAATTTGTGTACCAATCCAGAGCAAAAAGAATCAGATCAAGAGCTCGTTTCTGTGAATTGAAAAAACTAATTTACTGGGTGCAAAAGTTTCTGATATTCAGCAGGATCAACACAACTATCACCGTATGCTATCCTAAAGGTCTTGCTTGGCACTTTATTGAAACAAAAGCTATAAAACATGATTACTACAGTAGCATAATCATGAGAACACACAAAAACAGTAAGGGTAAATATTTGGTTGTCTCCCAACAAGCGCTTTTCTTTAATGCCTTTCTAGCTAGGCATGATGATGACAATGATGCTCACATAAAAGATAAGAATTCAAACATAACGGGAGCATCATGAAGCATATGACTAGCACATTTAAGCCTAACCCACTTCCTAGGCATAGGGATTTTGTGAGCAAACAACTTATGGGAACAATAATCAACAAGCATAGGAAGGTAAAACAAGCATAAGTTCAAAAATTGAAGCACATAGAGAGGAAACTTGACATTATTGCAACTCCTACAAGCATATGTTCCTCCCTCATAATAATTTTCAGTAGCATCATGAATGAGTTCAACAATATAACCAGCACATAAATCATTATTTTCATGATCTACAAGCATAGAAAATTTACTACTCTCCACATAAGCAAAATTCTTCTCATTCGGAATAGTGGGAGTATCATAAGAGACTTGAATACTAAAAATTGTTTCCACATTAAAAGAGTAATGTTCAGAAAAAGGGTAATCATAATCATGAGAAGTTTTATAAATATAATCATCACCACTTTTTATAGCATAAGTTTCATCACAATAATCATCATAAATAGCAACTTCGTTCTCATCATAATCGATTGAAACCTCTCCCAAGATAGTGGAATCACTAAATAAAGTTGACACTCTTCCAAATCCACTTTCGTATTCATCACAATAAAATTCAACATCCTCCAAAATAGTGGGATCACTACTTCCTAAAGTTGACTCTCTTTCGAACCCACTTTCATCAATATAATCATCATAGGCAGGAGGCATGCTATCATCATAACAACTTTGCATATCAAAACTTGGGATGCTAAAAATATCATCTTCACTAAACGTAGCATCCCCAAGCTTGGGACAAACATTAATTTCAGCACATATATTCTCAAATATGTCATTCTCATCAAACATAGCTTCCCCAAGCTTGGGCCCTTTCATATCATAAGCATAATCACTCTCATCATTAAAAATATGAATAGCACCAATAGTAAAGCAATTATTATCATCACAATGAGTAGTAGGAGCAACATCATTTGGGAGGGATACCTTTCTACCTTTGTTGCTCCTTCTTTTCTTTTTCTTCTTCACATTATGTGTGGGTTCAACCTTCCTCTTTGAGCTCCTTATTGACGAAATTGGTTGAATAGAAAGCTCCTCCTCGTTACCTGATTCATCATAAGAAATAATAGGAGGATATTGGGAAGTCTCTTCCCTTTCATTAGTATCCTCATCATCTTCTATTTGCTTTCTTTTCTTTAGGTAATTGGCAATATAAGGATTTTCAATGCAATTCTCAGCACAAAACATATAAACCTTTTCTAGATCAATATCAAGGAAATGCTTAAGATTAAATTCTGGAATAGGCTTAGTTAAACGTTTCAACTCTTCATAACCCAAAAGTAAACTAAGTTCATTATAATGTGCCAGGGAGATCAACTCATCACAATTTTTGGACACGATTCGGTCATGAAACAATTTGCATTGGAGATGTAAATGACCACGTTCATTGCAAAGTTCACAAGTACGACAAAGGAATTTTAAATTTTTAGAACTCACATCTAGCCTTTCTTGCAACCATTTAGTTTCTAAATGCTTATGCCTCTTTCAATATATATCTTCTCTATTTGGTGCATTCATGCAAACATGCACTTCACAAAAGTTGGCATGCTCATAAGAGATATTTTCATCATAACTAGTGCAATCATCATTAGTACTATGGATATTCAAAGAGTTTATACTAACAACATTGCAATCATGCTCATTATTCAAGGATTTAGTACCAAGCATTTTAATGCATTCTTCTTCTAGCACTTGAGCACAATTTTCCTTTCCATCATACTCACGAAAGATATTAAAAAGACGAAGCGTATGAGACAAACTTAACTCCATTTTTTGTAGTTTTCTTTTATAAACTAAACTAGTGATAAAAAAGAAACAAAAAGATTCGATTGCAAGATCTAAAGATATACCTTCAAGCACTCACGTCCCCGGCAACGGCGCCAGGAAAGAGCTTGATGTCTACTACACAACCTTCTTCTTGTAGACGTTGTTGGGCCTGCAAGTGCACAGGTTTGTAGGACAGTAGCAAATTTCCCTCAAGTGGATGACCTAAGGTTTATCAATCCGTGGGAGGCGTAGGATAAAGATGGTCTCTCTCAAACAACCTTGCAACAAAATAACAAAGAGTCTCTTGTGTCCCCAACACACCCAATACAATGGTAAATTGTATAGGTGCACTAGTTCGGCGAAGAGATAGTGATACAAGTGCAATATGGATAGTAGATATAGGTTTTTGTAATCTGAAATTATAAAAACAGCAAGGTAACTAATGGTAAAAGTGAGCGTAAACGGTATTACAATGATAGGAAACAAGGCCTAGGGTTCATACTTTCACTAGTGCAAGTTCTCTCAACAATAATAACATAGATAGATCATATAACAATCCCTCAACATGCAACAAAGAGTCACTCCAAAGCCACTAATAGCGGAGAACAAACGTAGAGATTATGGTAGGGTACGAAACCACCTCAAAGTTATTCTTTCGGAGCAATGTTTAGGTGAACTTTCTCTGTTTAATTACTAAAATTTCTCGATTCAGTAGGTCTGGTCTGTGTGCTGTACGCTCTTTTGTGTTCCCAAATTAGCAAGCGATGTTAAATTATGCAATGACGTACGCGGGGAAATTTCCACCAAAAGTTCAATTTTCAAACTCATCCCATGCGCATTAAGCATTAGAATCGTTTGCGATGCACACTATTGTTCAAAGTGAATGGTGTCCGGTGGCACGGCGTGCAAAGTTTCCCTCCACATTTGGAAATTTTTGGCCTAACACCGAAATATCTACCCTTCCCCCTCCCCATCCCCTTTTCTCCCCGACCACAAGTCACATTTCCCCTGTTTCACCCTTCCTTTGTTTCTAAGCTATAGCCGATTCCTCGCTTGCTATCTCACTCTCGCTGTCTCGCATCCTACCGCTGGGGTCGCCATGGTCATCTTCAAAGACCTGTCCAGCGGTTCCTCCTCCTCCGACGACTCCACCACCTGGGTATGCCTCTCTTCTCTCTATCTCGGGCTATGGCTTTGAATGAAGGATTTTTACCTGGTGGTCGATTTGAGTGATTTCTTCCTCTTATAGTTCCCTAGGACCTTCAGTTGCAACGAATGGAGCGGGGTGGCTGAAGATCTGTCTACTTGTTGTCACCATCAATCTCCATGCGTGAAGCTAGTTGCGTTTGAATATGTGGACAGTGGGAGGAAGTTTCTGGCGTGTGCAGAGAAGGTTAGATCCTCTTTCGTTGTTACAAATCATTTGTTAGATGTGATTCAGACACTGTCACGGTCCAAACCCATTCATACCACACCTTCAACCAAACGCATCCTAAGACAGTGTCACAGTTTGTACCTAGTACGTAAAAATGTTGCCATCTCATCAGCGGCGCCATTAGAAAATTATTTGGCACCACTTCAGCAGTTTGTGGAGCCAACTTGTCCACACATCCGAGCAGTCAAGCAGTAAAATACCAAATGTTTGTGCCACGAAGGAACTGGGCATCGGAGCAACTAGGTGCTCCGGATTTCAGGTCCCTGATTTTTTTCCGCTGCATCGGCTCGCCAGTGCAGGGCACCAGTGCGAGATGTAGCAACAGTTGTCTTTGCACCGGTTTTGGCATACATAGTGGACGCCTTAGTGCTATTAGTCCCATGATACTAAATTTGTGCATGTACACACCTTTAAGTATCAATTTGCTGTCATCCAAACGTTGTCGCTATGCTGTTGCAGTTATATTTACGTTCCTCTTAAAATGTTCAATTTGTTATTTATAGTACATGAGTAAGAACTTGTAGCGTTGTTGTAGTTAATTATAGCTTCTGATGTTTCAGAATTTGGTTGTTGTGTCAGTAGCAATTAATTCATTTGCACATTGATCTTTTTGAGAAGATATGTCATAATTAACCTGTTTCTTCAGTTTTACAAAATAAGTATTGGTGACTTTCTATGTTGCTATAAACCCATTTTCCCTACAATTGTTACTGATCTAGTTTTAAATATTTTAGGATGAATGGAAGTGTTCTTACTTGGAGTGGGTTGATCAAGAGTGGCCGCAGTCTTTGAAGATGTGACTATCAAAGCTCCGGAGCATGTATCAGGAAGAGAACAGAGGTAGGCTTAGAGATAGTGTTGTCAACTCTGAAGATTATTTGAAGATGCGGGATAAAAAGAGGAAGCTGGAGAAGGAGCTCATATTTTTTTAAATTAGACTTTTCTAAGATGGTGTTGGCAAAGGAGGAGGCACTTTCCTAGTTGGCCAGTGCAAAAAAGGTTCTTATTGAACCGAAAGCAGAGGTGGATATGGCGAGCCTGGACGATCTCGATTAGGGAAATGAATATATTGTTCTAATATTGTTCTTATGAAGTTGAACTATCTATATGTTGTACTTTGCTGTTTTCCAGTAGCTATCGTACCGTGATGTTAAAATATATCTATTTACCTGATATGAAATTGGCAAACAACTGTTCTATATGAAATGTGAACTCGCGTAATACTGGAATTATTAATTGTAAACTAATAACCTGCTAAATGGGTCATGGAACTTTGCAAATGGTTCTAGCAGTAAAAACTGATCGATAGCCCAATGCTACACAGTTGTCTTCATCATATCATGTGTGATGTAGTTGATAAAAGCAAACGGTTAACCAAGGCAGAGCGTGTGTGATAGTTACACGTATCACACACGAGCGTATACATAAACCTGTGTGGGATGTACATACGAACGGAAACATTTTCCCTGGATTGACTGTGTGGGATGTACATACCTACGGAAATGATTGGGTTTCCGTGGGTCACCCGATCGCACACGAACTCATTTGGTGTCCCAAGAGGGCCTATCCCCGATGGTTTCTGGGTCGTGTGGGAAGGACCCCCTAATCGCCCGCACTCACTAGGTGATGGTTCCAAATGCTGTCACGGAAAGGAGTTTTAAACCATTTGTATAGCACCGACGCGTACCAGTGTAGTTATAGCGATGCATAGAATTAAGCTAAGGGATCACACATGCGTGTATTAACTGGAGCGAGAATGCAATAGCACAATAAGAATTAAGGAGGCAAGAAGAAGGATGCATCCATCAACGTACGACCTCCTCCTCAATGCAGTGTGCCGGGCCACCGACCGGCGGCTAAGGAGCGGCGGCTTTTGTGGCGAGGTCAAGGTGCTTCTCAGCAAAGGCATCCAAGGCTTCCAGCCGGTTGAAGAAGGCCAACGTCATAGCATCGTTAATGGCCTTGTAGATAACTATCTACACGATTTGCTCGTACACGTGGATGTGTAGGTCGATGAATTCTTGCAGAGCGGGGCGCCTCATGGCGAGCGTGACCTCCAGGTGGACATTCTTTGTGGCGTCGGCGGGCAGTCGCAGGGCCACCAGTGCTTGAAAGAGGTTCCGACCATGGAGGCCAATTCGGGTGGCAGGCAATGAGGAGCCCGGGCATGTGGGCTAGAGGAGTACGACGATGTCGTCCGCGAGCTTCTTGACGACGGTGAACTTGTTGGTGGTGGCAACGATCATCTGGTCCAACTGAGAGTCGTAGCTGGCGTCGACGGCAGCCATCCACCAGCCGGTCGCCAACACCGTTTGGAGACAATCCTCGGTGCCATGCCACATGTCGGCGTCATGGACCGTCTGGCACAGCCACTGGCTCCTCGCATGCATCTCCCCCATGTGTCTGGAGTGAGCACTTTTGCGCTTAGTGTAGGTGCTTAGGAAAATGCTTAGGTGCGTACAATGTGGTAGATGCATTGGAATGGTGGGGCGCCTTTATATGAGTGCAAATTGCGTTGCATTCAGATCGTGCTGCCTCTTTTCCTGGTCCTCCTCCAATTACTTCCCTCATGCATTCATGATGCTAATTGAAGGGGGGGGGTGCATCATTGGCCGTTCAACATTTCGGGAACCGCTACCCTCTCCCTAGTCTGCATTGAAGCCGTATCGGGAACTGCGCCGCCTGCTGTCAAATTGAATAGTACCGCGCCGCCCGCTGCACGCCTGGCTGAACACGCCTCCTCGCCTCCATCTATGTTTAATTACTGAATTTTAGTTGCAAAAATTACATACTGCTTGTGGTTTTTAGCTTCATATTTTGACAAACCACAGTCTTACAAGGTTGACAAATGGCAATGTTACTAGATCAACAAATGTCAATCTTTCCAGTTTGACAAATGGCAACATACCCAATATGACAGATGCAAATCGTACCAAATTGTTTGTAAGTGGTTGCACACGGGTCATCCAAAAGAACCGTTTGCGTTGAAGAGATGCACAAATCCTGCTCTCACTTTGCATATGGGTGTTCTTTCCAAAACGTTTGCGATCAAGAGCCATTAAAACCTATAGCCATTAAAACCAAGACACGTGGCGTCACGTGAATGGTTAAAATTTGAATTATGCACATAAATGCATTGAAAACTCAATTGATGCATAAACATGTCCAAACAAACCCCGAAAATCACAAAAATTGACACAACACTCCAGTTGTTCAATGTTGACATGAGAATTTTTTTGAAAGCCATAAGAGGCAATGGATATCGTTTCCTCCCCAAAGGTGGAACGTTCCCTACCAAAACCATCATGCTTGTTGTGAGAAGCTCTAGTTTGTGAGAAGCATATACCCAAACCTGCCCCAAATGGGACAAAAAATCTACCACGGCATGTTGATGCCTCTCCATGATAGCATGCCAAGTATCATGAATTTCAGACGAGTTTTCGATTTACTAGAATTTAAAAACCAGGTATCTTAATGTTTGCAGCCGAGTGATGGTGGCAGGGTGTTTGACATTCATTCCCATTTCTTGAATGGGACCTAAGCATGCAACCAAGGACACATATTTGAATTTTCAACCAATTTATATACATTAGAGGATGTGCATGTAGTTCAAATTTGAATTATACACATAAATGCATTGAAAAACTCAATTAATGCACAAAAATGTCCAAACGAACCCCGAAAAATACAAAAAATTGACATAACACTCCTGTTGTTCTATGTTGACACGAGAATTTTTTTGAAAGCAATAAGAGGCAATGGATATCGTTTTGTCCCCAAAGGTGGGATGTTCCCTACCGAAACCATCACACTTGTTTTGAGAAGCTCTGGTTTCTGAGAAGCATATCCCAAAACCTGCCCCGGCATGTTGATGCCGCTCCATGATAGCATGCCAAGTTTCATGAATTTCAGACGAGTTTTGCATTTACTAGAATTTAAAAATCAGGTATCTCAATGTTTGCGGCCGAGTGACGGTGGCAGGGTGTTTGACATTCATTCCCATTTCTTGCATGGGACCTAAGCATGCAAACAAGGACACATATTTGAATTTTCAACCAATTTATATGAATTAGAGCATGTGCCTGTAGTTCACATTTGAATTATGCACATAAGTGCATTAAAAAACTCAATTAATGCATAAAAATGTCCAAACGAACCCCTAAAAATCCCAAAAATTGACACAAAACTCCAGTTGTTCTATGTTGACACGAGAATTTTTTTTAAAGCAATAAGAGGCAATGGAAAAAGTTTTATCCCCAAAGGTGGGACGTTCCCTACCGAAACCATCAGGCTTGTTGTGAGAAGCTCTGGTTTGTGAGAAGCATATCCCCAAACCTGCCCCAAATGGGACAAAAACTTTACCACGACATGTTGATGCCGCTCCATGATAGCATGCCAGGTTTCATGAATTTCAGACGAGTTTTGCACTTACTAGGATTTAGAAACCAGGTATCTCATTGTTTGCGGCCGAGTGATGGTGGCACGGTGTTTGACATTCATTCCCATTTCTTGCATGGGACCTATGCATGCAAACAAGGACACATATTTGAATTTTCAACCAATTTATATGAATTAGAGCATGTGCCTGTAGTTCACATTTGAATTATGCACATAAGTGCATTAAAAAACTCAATTAATGCATAAAAATGTCCAAACGAACCCCTAAAAATCCCAAAAATTGACACAAAACTCCAGTTGTTCTATGTTGACACGAGAATTTTTTTTAAAGCAATAAGAGGCAATGGAAAAAGTTTTGTCCCCAAAGGTGGGACGTTCCCTACCGAAACCATCAGGCTTGTTGTGAGAAGCTCTGGTTTGTGAGAAGCATATCCCCAAACCTGCCCCAAATGGGACAAAAACTTTACCACGACATGTTGATGCCGCTCCATGATAGCATGCCAGGTTTCATGAATTTCAGACGAGTTTTGCACTTACTAGGATTTAGAAACCAGGTATCTCATTGTTTGCGGCCGAGTGATGGTGGCACGGTGTTTGACATTCATTCCCATTTCTTGCATGGGACCTATGCATGCAACCAAGGACACAAATTTGAATTTTCAACCAATTTATATGCATTAGAGCATGTGCCTGTATTTCAAATTTGTATTATGCACATGAATGCATAGAAAACTCAGTTAATGTATAAAAATGTCCAAGCAAACCCCCCAAAATCACAAAAGTTGACACAACACCCCTATTGTTCTATGCTGACACTAGGAAAAAACTGAAATCGAGAAGAGGCAATGCATATCGTTTCGTCCAGAAAGGTGAAACATTCCCTACCAAAACGACCGGGCTTGTTGTGAGAAGCTCTGGTTTGTGAGAAGCATATCACCAAACCTGCCCCAAATGGGATAAAAAATTTACCACAACATGTTGATGCCGCTCCATGACAGCATGCCAAGTTTCTTGAATTTCAGACGAGCTTTGGATTTACTAGAATTTAAAAACCATGTATATATCTCAATGTTTGCGGTCAAGTGATGGTGGGAGGGTCTTTGACATTCATTCTCATTTCTTGCATGGGACCTAATTAAGCATGCAACCAAGGACGCAGATTTCAATTTTCAACTAATTTATATGCATTAGAGCATGTGCATGTAGTTCAAATTTGAATTATGCACATGAATGCATAGGAAACTCAGTTAATGTATAAAATGTCCAAGTGAACCCCCCAAAATCCCAAAAATTGACACAAAACACTCATGTTGTTCTATGTTGACACTAGGAAAAACATTTGAAATCGAGAAGATGCAATGGATATCGTTTCGTCCAGAAAGGTGAAACGTTCCCTACCGAAACCATCACACTTGTTGTGAGAAGCTCTGGTTTATGAGAAGCTTATACCCAAACTTTCCCCAAATGGGACAAAATGTTTACCATGGCATCTTGATGCCGCTCCATGATAGCATGCCAAGTTTCATGAATTTTGGACGACTTTTGGATTTACTAGAATTACAAAAGCAAGCACCTTAACGTTTGCCGGAGAGCCATGGAGCCGTGGTGTTTGAAATTCATCCCCATTTCTTGAATGGGAGGTAAGCATCAACTCATGGACACAAATATAATTTTACAACCCATTTTGGTGCACCAGAGCATGTGCATGTGGTTTAATTTTGAATTGTGCACCTGAAATGCCTAGAAAACCAAGTTACCATATAAAAATGTCCAAATGAACCCTAAATAGTTCCAATTTTTTTTGACGACACACCTATAGTTGCATGTTCACTACAGATAGAAGTTCTAACAATTAAAACACCATCCTTTGCAGGTGTGACCCCATTATGTAATTCAAATCAAGATGAAAAATCAACTAGATCCCACACAGTTTATTATCACCAACCGTGTGAGATGCACTACAAAATATCCTGGAGCACCGTCGGTGTATAGTACGCCTATGGCTTACGCCAGAAGGTTCGTCGGCTACAGTCCACAGCCCGCTCTGAATAAGGGACAGTGTCTGATGAAACTTTGCGCGCCACTTTTTTCACTGAAGCGATTCCAAATTTTCGGCTTCCGTGGAAATATCTACCTCCCCGCCCCTCCCCCTTACCAAAAGCCACATTTCCCCTGTTTCCACCTTCCATTCCAAGTTGGAACCTTCAATCCTTGCTTGCAGCGCCTCCTCCTCACCGGTGACCCTCCTTCACGCTGCTCGGCCTCGCCTTTCCAGGCAGGTAATCCACACCCGAACCCCATCCTCCTCCTCCTTCCACATACCACATAACCCGACCGCTGGCGCGAGGGCGACACCTTCCATCCAAATCACTGACCCTCGACCAAATAAGCGCTACCAAAGCCATGGTGCATGTAGTATAGCCAGGATCTCAAGGAGCATTTGGCAGCGGAGAAGCAAATCGTGGCCGCATGCTTGAATAAAGTCCCGATGGCTGCCATTCGTGTCGACCCCCATATCTTGGAGGAGCACCTTGCCGTTGAGGCCACCTTCGATGCCTCGTGCGCCGATGCCGCGATGCGGTTGGTTGCATTAAACGAGAGTTCGTGGCATTTTCTCGTGGCCACCGTCGGTGCCTTCGACGAAGACTACGAAGTGTTTTCTCAGCGTGCACGTGCTTACCTCATCTCGAGAGCCAGCAGGTTGGTGCCCGGAGCGGCTCAGGCAACTCACCACTACGACGAGGGCACCCACGATGTGGAGTCCTCGACCTCTTCCATGTCCAAGGAGCCAATCGTCATCGATATTTACGACAATGAGCAGCTTGTCTTATTAGCTCACAATAAGGACCCATGTTCAGTTCGCCAGCTACTGCCTTTCCTCAACAAATTCTAGTGAATTGTTCTATCTACTTTTACCATGCAATCTTTTTCTCTAGTGTATATGTTCTATATGTTGTGCAATGTGGTGTTCAGTTAACTATTTGGTTCAATTCTGCCAATGTGATGTTCAATTCTTTAGGGTGCAATTTTCCAAGTTGTCAAGCATGCTTGGTTTGGTTAACTCTCTGATCTTCTATTAGGAGTATGTTATATTGTGCAATGTGGTGCTCAGTTAATGTTTGGTCCATTTGTTGTGGTGTTTAGTTAACTGTTTGGTTCAATTCTGCAATGCGATGTTCAATTGTTATGTGTGCATTCTGTTATTGTATACCATGTGAGAAATAAATCGAATTTGGTTGTACTAAATATATCAGAAACAGATACAGTTGCTATGTTTCCAAGTTGTTAAGCATGCTTGGTTTGGTTAACTGTCTCATCTTTTATTAGGAGTATGTTATATTGTGCAATGTGGTGCTCAGTTAACGTTTGGTTCATTTGTTGTGGTGTTTAGTTAACTGTTTGTTTCAATTCTGTAATGCGATGTTCAATTGTTGTGTGTGCATTCTGTTATTGTATACCATGTGAGAAATAAATCGAATTTGGCTATACTAAATACATGAGAAACAAATAGAATTGCTATATTTCCATGTTGTTAAGCATGCTTGGTTTGGTTAACTATCTGATCTTCTATTAGGAGTATGTTATATTGTGCAATGTGGTGCTCAGTTAACGCTTGGTTCATTTGCTGTGGTGTTTAGTTAACTGCTTGGTTCAATTCTGCAATGCAATGTTCAATTGTTGTGAGTGCATTCTGTTATTGTATACTATTATACCTTGCCTTTTTTATTCCTTTGCCCAATATAGAGAAGATATTTATGCACATCCTTGTATTCAGGCCTTTCCAAACCAGTTCACTAATGATTACCTCTCAAACCACCTCTATGGTCAGGAGGCGAGGAAAGTGTTCATACAACACCCATGGTTCAATATTGAAGTGTTCCTGAAGAGTACGAAGGATGGACGGTCAATCATCCACAGGCACTGGCCTAAAGTTGCAAAGACCTTCAACATCAATGAAGGCTCAATATTTGCCTTCTGCTTCAGCAGTTTTCCAGATGAGATGCATCTGTCTATGTACCATCTATGAAGCTAATTTTGCAAGGTTCTAGATGTTGCATGTGAAATTTGGTGCTGGTGCAGTTGTGTAATGGGGTAGTCGAGTGATGAAGCTATATCATGTTGTACTCGGATGTATTTCAATTATGAAATCCTGCTTCCTTAATATAGAAATGAAATATATTATGTGCTTAATATGAATGTCAATTAGATTAATAAATGTATTATTAATAATAGGGCAATTAGCCTGCTAATTGGCCAATTAGCCTGCTAATTGGGTTTTCCTATTGCAAACGGTTATTCAGAAAACACTGTGGGCGATGACCTCAGGCAACACACACAGTTTCTAGGAATAAACTGGTGTTGGATCAATGAACAATCACACACGACATTCTCTTGAAAACTGTTACCGTTATGCCACCTTGTGCAAATGTTTTCCTTTGAGTGACTGTGTGGGATGTATATACGAACGGAAACATTTAGTGGGGACTGACTGTGTGGGATGTACTTACGACCGGAAATGATTTCTCCTGTATAATTGTATTTTTAGCACTACTGTACTTATAACCGTATCTGTATTTTGTCACCCGCCGGTCGCACACGACCTCATTTGGCCGAGCGTGTTTGCCAAGAGGGCATATCCCCGAGGGTTTCTGGGTCATGTGGGAAGGATCCCCCTATCGCAGTCACTCACCAGGTGATGGTTCCGAACGCCATCATGGAAAGGGGTTGAAAACTGTTTGTATATCACCGACGTGTACCATTGTATACATAATAGATATAGACGCTTAATAGGACTTTCACAAAGCACATACCTTGACAAGATTTTGAAGAAGTTCAAAATGGATCAGTCAAAGAAAGGGTTCTTGTCTGTGTTGTAAGGTGTGAAGTTGAGTAAGACTCAAAGCCCGACCACGACAGATGATAGAATGAGAATGAAAGTCATTCCCTATGCCTCAGCCATAGGTTCTATAGAGTATGCCATGTTGTGTACCATACATTTGATGTACCTTGCCATGAGTTTGGCAAGGGGGTACAATAGTGATACAGGAGTAGATCACTGGAAAGCGGTGAAAATTATCCTTAGTTTCCTAAGAGGACTAAGGAAATATTTCTCGGTTACAGACATGATAAAGAGTTCGTCGTAAAGAGTTACATTGATTCAAGCTTTTACACCGATCTAGATGACTCTGAGTCTCAATCTGGATACATATTGAAAGTGGGAGCAATTAGCTAGAGTAGCTCCATGCAGAGTATTGTAGACATAGAAATTTGCAAAATACATACGGATCTGAATGTGGCAGACCTGTTGACTAAACTTCTCTCACAAGCAAAACATGATCACACCTTAGTACTCTTTGGGTGTTAATCACGTAGCGATGTGAACTAGATTATTGACTCTAGTAAACCCTTTTGGGTGTTGGTCACATGGCGATGTGAACTATGGGTGTTAATCAAATAAAGATGTGAACTATTGGTGTTAAATCACATGGCGATGTGAACTAGATTATTGACTCTATTGCAAGTGGGAGACTGAAGGAAATATGCCCTAGAGGCAACAATAAAGTTGTTATTTCATATTTCCTTATATTATGATAAATATTTATTATTCATGCTAGAATTGTATTAACTGGAAACATGATACATGTGTGGATACATAGACAAAACACTGTGTCCCCAGTAAGCCTCTACTATACTAGCTCATTAATCAAAGATGGTTAAGTTTCCTAACCATAGACATGTGTTGTCATTTGATGAGCGGGATCACATCATTAGAATGATGTGATGGACACGACCCACCCGTTAGCTTAGCATGTTGATCGTTAAGTTTTATTGCTATTGCTTTCTTCATGTCATATACATATTCCTTTGACTATGAGATTATGCAACTCTCGGATACCAGAGGAATACCGTGCTATCAAACGTCACAACATAACTGGGTGATTATAAAGATACTCTAGAGGTATCTCTGAAGGTGTTTGTTGGGTTGGCATAGATCGAGATTAGGATTTATCACTCCGAGTATCAGAGAGGTATCTCTGGGCCCTCTCTGTAATGCACATCATAATAAGCCTTGAAAGCAATGTGACTATTGAGTTAGTTGCGGGATGATGTATTAAGAAACGATTAAAGAGACTTGCTGGTAACAAGATTGAACTAGGTATGAAGATACCCACGATTGAATCTCGGGCAAGTAACATACCAATGACAAAGGGAATAACGTATGTTTTCATTACGGTATGACCGATAAAGATCTTCCTAGAGTATGTGGGAACCAATATGAGCATCCAGGTTCCGCTGTTGGTTATTAACCGGAGAGGTGTCTCGGTCATGTCTACATAGTTCTCGAACCCGCAGGGTCCGCACGCTTAACATTTGATGACAATTTTATATTATATGAGTTATGTGATTTGGTGACCGAATGTTGTTTGGAGTCCCGGATGACATCACGGACATGACGAGGAGTCTCTACATGGTCGAGAGGTAAAGATTCATATATGGACGATGATATTCGGACACCGGAAGTGTTCTGGGGGTACCGGGTACATATCGAGTCATCAGAAGGGGTTCCGGGCATCCCCCCGGCAACTCCCGGATGACATCACGGACATGACGAGGAGTCTCTACATGGTCGAGAGGTAAAGATTCATATATGGACGATGATATTCGGACACCGGAAGTGTTCTGGGGGTACCGGGTACATATCGAGTCATCAGAAGGGGTTCCGGGCATCCCCCCGGCAACTACATGGGCCTAATGGGCCACGAAGGGGACGGACCAGCCCCTAGGGGGCTGGTGCGCCCCATTTAGGCCAAAATAAGGGGGAAGGAAAGAGGGGAAGAGATAAAGGAAGCGGAGCAATTCGGCCTCCCCTTCCTTCTCTCCTCCCTCCTCCTTCCTTCCCCCTCCGGATGAATATGGAAGGGGGGAGTCCAGGTTGGGAGGCGCCCCAAGTAATATATATGAAGGGGGGAACCGCTAGAACACACATCAACAGTTGTTAGCCGTGTGTGGCACCCCCTCCAAAGTTTACGCCTCCAGTTATATTCACGTAATGCTTAGGCGAAGCCCTACGCGGATCACTTCACCATCACCATCACCACGCCGTCGTGCTGATGACTCCCTCGACACTTTGCTGGATCAAGAGTTCGAGGGACATCATCGAGCTGAACGTGTGCAGAACTCGGAGGTGCTGTACATTTGATGCTTGATCGGTTAAAACAATAAGAAGTTCGACTAGATCAACCACATTGTCAAACGCTTCCGCTTTCTGTCTATGAGTGTACGTATACACACTCTCCCCCTCTCATTGCTATGAATCTCCTAGATAGATCTTGCGTGAGCGTAGGAATTCTTTTGAAATTGCATGCTACGTTTCCAAACACACGGGCCGGCTAGGAACGAGGTCGTTTCCTTCCTCGCTGTCACCCGCGAGGCAGAGGCAGAGCATGCACACCAGTGGCGACCCCGGGTGGCACGGGTCACTTTCGACGATGCTCGAACCACCGGCAATCTCGGGAGAGGGAGGCGCACTCACCGGTGCTATCCACAGCCTCCGGAGAGCTTGAGGAGGGCGGCACCTTGGCCGCGGCAGATAGTAGCCACGGCAAGCCCAGGAATGGCGCTCCGGTCGCCGGGGAAGGAGGGGAATGGAGGGGGACGCTCCAGGGGGCTCAGGAAGGTCTCAGGTGGTGGAGGGAGGGAGGGGGAGCTTGACTTCGGGCGACTTTAAGAGGAGGACCGAGGCGTCCATGGCGGGAAACCGAGGCGAGGAGGGGTCCTCTGGCTTGGGGAAGAGGATGGGGAGGGAGCTGGGAGCTAGGGGAGGCCAGTGAGATGCTCGGGAGGCCACGGGAGGGGGGGCTATAATTAGCCGCGACAATGCAGTGCTCGGACGCAGCCACGGTGACGCGTGTGTTGTCGCACTGGCGTGAGCATAGGCACAGGGAGAGAGGGGAGACTTGTCCAGGAGCTTCACGAGGGCATGGGAGGCCTCGGGCGATCGCGGGATAGCTCGAGAGAGCGTCGGCAACGGGACAAGAAGGAGCAGGGGAGGTGAGTGGCACGGGCGAGCTCGAAAGCGACGCAACCATGGCGAGTCCGGACGAGGAAGTTACGCAGGGTGACACAGGGGATCACGAGGAAGCTATTGGACACGGCTAGGCGCTTGAAACCGACGAATAGAGGAGGGTCCCGAGCAAATGACGCTCAGCTCGCGTCCATGGCGTGCCAGGGCGGTGGTCACCACGTGCACTGGTGCACATTGTGCACGATGGTCGGCTAATCTATTTCTAGGAGACAAGAAAGGCAGAGATATATGCCAAGGAAGAGAGAGAGCCAAGCATAGTGCTCACTGGGTGATCACATGTAGCAAGAAAACAAAGGAACAACAAGGTGTTTGTTGCCATCTGTAGAGGATTGGTTGGCAGGATTAGACTGATATTTGACTGGGGTTTATCACTTACAAAGGTCATTAAGATGGCAGGGTTTCAGCTCATATAGAGGGGTTTAGCTAGTACTTGTAGTGCAAAGCGCCATACTGACCAGAATAGCAAACTTTGAAGTAGAACTCACATACTAGCTTGGATTGAGCTAAAATTTGGCAAGGCAGGGTCATTTGGCCATATCAAGATGCTGTAAAAATTGCGTACCAAATGGACTTGCATAATTGGTACTTGGTTCACAGACATCCCCACTGACTAGAAACTTGCAATAATTTTGGAAGGAAAATGGCTTAAGTAAATGATCCCAAATTTTGTGGACATATGTTATTTGGGTAGGAGCATGATCTGGTAATTTATCAGAATTAAGGAAGCATTAAAAATTATACTTGCTTCATAACCTGAAAAATATTAACATAATCAAAGATTTGAAGTTGTGCTCACATAGATGATTGGATGGAGCTCAAAACTGGATGAGGGCAATTATATGAGCACATGAAGGAGTGTGCAAAATTTCAACTCATTTGGATAACCCTAGCTAGTACTTCCTTCACAAAGGCTTTCCTTAGACATGAACTTTGAAAAATCACTAAAGAATCTTGGCTAGGAAAATGAAGTCGAATTTTGGCATGAGGCAATTATTTGGACAGGAAAGATGTCCAAAAGGTTTGGGGTCAAATGAGCAAAGATAAATAGCACTTGCTTCACAATGTGCCATTTAGGGCAGGAGAGGAAAATAATTATTTGACGAATATTTTTGAACATGGCAAGCAAAAGTTTTGCCATATTTGAGGAAGATATGACCGAAACAATTTATGAGAATTATTTGGGAATTTTTGGAGTGATGGAAATATAGATTGCTTCACAACCCATGGCAAATAGGATAGTTCCTTTAATAGAAAAGGAATATTCCCAATAAACATAATATTGGGATTTTGGGCTAGGATGAAAATGGCAAGGTCTAGGGATGGACTTGGGATAAAAAGCCACTCTAGAAAGAAAGAAGAGGTCATCTTGTTCAGTTTCTAGACCACATAGCCACGGAAAAATAAAACTCAAGCAAAATATTCGGAAAATCAAAGGAAAGAAAGGGCCAAAAATTAGGCGGTGACAGAGCGGCTCAGGAAACTCAACACTACGAGGAGGGCACCCATGATGTGGAGGCCTCTTCCTCTTCCATGTCCAAGGAACCAATTGTCATCGATGTTTCCGACGATGAGGTGTAGGTTGTCTTATTAGCTCACTATAAGGACCTACATTCAGTTAGCTAGTGTCAGTGTACAAAAGTAGGGGCTCTGCTTTTGACCCCTTTACTTGTGCATTGGCAGTCAAAGCATCCCGCCACGGCCACACATAATAGGGAAGGAAAGGGAAGCCAGAGAGAAGCCGAAGCCACAAGGCAAACAGAGCAACGAAAAGGACCAAGGCCACAAAGATCAGATGGACGAAGCAGGTTTCCCTGGCAAGGGCCCTTGCGGGGGGAGCCTCAGCAGCCCCGACAAGACCCTTGTCGGGGGAGCTCGCCCCCACCAGCCGAGTAAGCCACCTTTGAGACCACCAATGCTAGACGAATGGGTTGGGACATGGCTCGGGAGGCACCTCCGTGGTGGCATGCAGATCTTTGTGAAGACATAGAATAGCCAAGATCAAATGAGGATAGGAAAGCAACGATCCTCACCGGAGAAACCCACAAGACCCCCGGCAAGATCCTTGTCGGGGAAGCCAGCGCGCCACGGCAAGACCCTTGCTGGGCCACCCGGCAAGACCCTTGCCGGGCCACCCGGCGAGACCCTCGCCAAGCACACTGGCAGGGCCACTGCCAGGCCCGCGCTAGCCAAGTATTCACCGCCGTTCGCATGCAGCTGCCGACCCAGCCAGCTAGGCAGGCACCTGTGTGGCAACATGCAGCTCTTCGTGGAGGCTCCACCACCGCGCCACCTCAGCTGCCTGCCTGCCTACATTGCACCGCATGCATCGTTGGCCAGGGCGCGTGTCGAAGCAAGGAGGAGCGGCGACGGACGGGACGGGCCTCACCCCTGTCCCCGATAAAGCAAGAGGACACCTAAGCCATGCATTAAATGCGCCTTGTCCTATAATACGAGCGATAAGCTCGCAACGTTGTAGCACTTTCCACCTCCTGTGTTCCACTGTGGCAGCCCCTTTCGTCTATAAAAGGAGGCCCATGGCACACAGAGAAATGATTCGGCTCTTTCGAACCTGGCAGCACCTTGAGCTAGTTCGAGAGCTCAAGAACACTAATACATCCACCAAAGCAGGATCATAGGGTTTTACGCATCTTTGCGGCCCGAACCTGGGTAAATCCCCCTTGTGTTGTCTACTAGTCCCGCTCTTCTCACGATCCCCGCGCCCCGCAATCGTAGAAGGGATTCCAATGATCCCATAGGTGTCCTTTCCCACCGACATCTTTGGCGCGCTAGGCAGGGAAGCGCAATCATGAGAATCTGGTCTAGCAGTTGAACTAGCTGTTCTTCATCGCCATGCCTCCTAAGAAGAAGATGACCACGACGATCGGTTCGTCCAGAACCGGGTTGGTACCGGCGCGGACCAATAGCGGGCCAGTCGCGGAGAGAACCCGTGGCGCGGCCCGCGACCATCCACATCGCCCTGATGGTCCAGGCCTTGCGAGCGGCGTCGTTCTCGCGCCGAGCGACGAGCCACCAGTCGCGGGCTCCAGAGGCGGAGTCGGGGCCCCTGCAGGCGGCGCGGGGCCCTCCAGGGGCGTCGCCATCCCGCCAGGCGGTAGCACGGCGGCCTCCAAGACGCCAACACCAGCGCCCACAGCACACTCTTCCCAGGTTGTGCGTGATGAGCAGCGTCACCCTGCCGGTGACCCCCCGCGCCGCCTGGGAAGAGTCCCGTGCACCCATCAAATGATGAGGAGGGCCAGCATGCGCCCCGAGGTGCCAACAGAGGTGGCGAACGGCCGCGGGGCCGTGACGCAGCTCCTTCTAACGTGGTTGAAGTTGAGGCGCATCGCGGTCGACCCAGCTTTCACCACCGTCCACACCAGCGGAGGCCCTAGCACGCGTGCAACTGCTCCTCAACTTTCCTCCCGCCACAGAGAATCTCAACGAATGGAGGGCCACTATCCTGAGCCTCTTCGGCATCGCCAACAACGATGATTTGCGGCCGGCAGGACCCATAGGCCGTCGCTCCATCGGGCCACCGCATACCAGCGGAGACCGTGCTGGAGGCGATGCAGCCATGGTGCACTCCCCTCCTCCGTCACGGCCACCCCGGGCGTCGGTTCGACACGACAATGCTCGAGATGGTATCTCCATCGCGTTGTCCAACCTGTGAACCAACTGCGACCAGCGCCAAGTCCTTCGGGAGCAGGCTCATGAGGACGCTCAAACTATGATCGAGCGCCAACGTGACGTGCACCACCAGTCGGACAGGCGGGCAGGGACCGCTATGGACCACCCAGCGCCGGGAGACTACGGTGGCCTACCTTACGAGGTGGGTTGTCTGGCTTTCACCCAAGAGCTGCGGCAGTTCCAGTGGCCCTCACACTGTACGTTCAAGCCCGACGTTGGTGAGAATTACAATGGCATGACTCACCCGTCAGAGTTCCTCAACATCTACACCATCGCGATGCGAGCTGCTGGGGCCCGCGACGATAAGGTGCTTGCCAACTACTTCCCGTTGGCACTCAAGCCTAATTTTATGTCATGGTTGATGCACTTGCCGGTGGATTCCATCTCTTCTTGGGCGGATTTGTGCCATGAGTTTGTTGGCGCCTTTACCGGAGGTCACCAAGCTCATGGCCAAGCGATCGATTTACACATCATCCCCCAGAAGGAAGGAGAAAACCTGCGCAAGTACATCTAAAGGTTCAGCGAGTGTAGTACAACATCCCCGACGTTCATCCTACCGCCGTGATCAGTGCGTTCCATTAGAACATGCGCAATTGCAAGATGCATGAAGAGCCAGCGATGAACAAGGTTAAGGACGTGGCCGAGCTCTATGTCCTGGCCGATCGATGCGCTCGTGCTGAGGAGGGAAAGAAGTACCCCGGTGAATGCACTGGCGTGGAAACCAACTCCATAGATGACACCGCCACCCCTGCGAAGAAGGGCCGACATCATAAGAGGAAGCGCAGGAGCAAGACCATGCTCGCCGTCGAGGGATCCGACGATACCGGCCCCACCAAGAAACCCAAGGCAAGTGACCCCGGCAAGGAGGTTGCCGGGTGTGCCGCTTGCCGGGCCTTGGCGGCTGCCGATAAGCCAGGTGGCTCTGACAAGCAGTATTGCAAGATTCACCGCACCAAGGTCCATGACCTCCAAAACTGCCGGCAGGTAGAGCTGCTCGCCGAGAAGCAGAAAGCCGAGTATGAGCGGCGGGACAAGGAGACAGGCCCAGATGGTGCTGAGGGATCCGGCAAGAAACGTGGCGGCCAAGGAGGTTGCCGCGGCAAGGATAATCATGACGAGGACGACGAGTCCGGTGACCACGAGTTTCAGAAAACCACAGAGGCCATGTGCGTCGATGGTGGCGCCTCGCTGCATACATCCCACCGCCAACTCAAGCAGTGGGCACGTGAGATCACGGCGGTGGAGCTGTCGTTTGATGCACGGAAGCCGCTGAAATGGTCGAGCACGCCCATCATTTTCGACACCGAGGACCACCCTGACCACACCACTGCGGTCGGGTGCTTGCCGTTGTTGGTTTCACCAACAATCCGCAACCTCAAGGTGACGAAGATGTTGGTTGACGGTGGGGCTAGCCAGAACTTGATCTCGCCTGTCGTGGTCACAAGGCTGCAGATCCCTGATGGATACCTCGAGGAGACGGGCACGTTCCAAGGGGTTAACCCGGGGAGGAGCTAGCCGAAGGGAAAGATCACGCTGCCCGTGACATTCAGAGGGGAGCTGAACCACAGGACGGAGAGGATTGTTTTCGATGTAGCCGAGATCCCCTTGCCTTACAATGGGATCCTCGGCCGCCCGGTGCTAGCCAAGATCATGGCGGCTTCACACTACGCCTACAACATGCTGAAGATGCCCGGGCCGATGAACATCATCACCGTCCCCTCTGACAAGAAAGATGCGCAAATCTGCACCGACCAACTCTAGCTGGAAGCAGTTGCAGCGGCTGCCGCTAAGGCACCTGCTCCTGCCGACGGAACCCCGGGGGAGAAGAAGACCGGCGACACCCCTCGCACCCACTCCGGCAAGCGCACCTCTTCGGGGTGTTGTGCTTCCGTTGAGAATGTGCCAGAGAGCCCCGCCGGCAAGAACAAGAAGTCCCGAGCTACACCACCAGAGACCAAAAAGGTGCCCATCAAGGAGGATGGCACGGGGGGAGCGTTCACCATAAGCTCCACCCTTGACGGCAAATAGGAAATCAAGCTCGTCACCTTCCTGCGGGCGAATGTCGATGTGTTTGCATGGCAAGCCTCCGACATCCCCGGCGTTCCCAGGGAGGTGAATGAGCACCACCTTGCTGTCTGTCCCCATGCGCGACCCGTCAAGCAAAAGGTCAGGAAGCAAGCTCTAGAGAGGCAGGAGGTCATCACGGAGGAAATCAGGAAGCTAGAGGCGGCAGACTTGGTGAGAGGAGTACTCCATCCGACGTGGTTGGCCAATCTGGTAGTGGTGCGCAAGGCAAATGGGAAGTGGAGGCTGTGTATTGATTACACAGACATCAATAAGGCCTGTCCAAAGGATCCTTTCCCGTTACCGCGCATTGACCTGATTGTTAACTCCACGGCTGGGTGTGACCTCTTATCGTTCCTTGACGCCTACTGAGGATACCACCAGATCTTCATGACAAAGGAAGACGAGGAAAAGATAGCATTCATCACCCCATGTGGTACATATTGTTTTATACGGATGCCTTTCGGGTTGAAGAGTGCTGGCTCAACCTTTGCGAGAGTGGTCCAAATTGGTTTTGAGCCCCAGCTACATAGAAATATGGAAGCTTATATGGATGACATAGTGGTCAAAACCAAGGACAAAGCGACCCTTGTGCAGGATCTGGAGGAAACATTTGCAAACCTGTGCAAGATCAACCTCAAATTGAACCCTGAGAAGTGTGCCTTCGGCGTTCCGTCCGGCAAGCTTCTCAGGTTCTTTGTGTCCTAGCGCGGGATTGAAGCAAACCCAGATAAGATCAAGGCCATCGAGCAGATTGAGGCACCCAAATGGATCAAGGACGTGCGTCGGCTCACTGGCTGCGTTGTTGCCATGAGCCGGTTCATCTCCAAGTCCGCAGAGCGTGCCCTTCCTTTTTTCAAGATCTTGAAGAAGGCAGGGCCAGTGGAGTGGACCCCAGAGGCCGAGGCAGCGCTGCATGATTTGAAGAGATACCTCTACTCTACCCCAGTGTTGGTCACGCCCAAACCACAAGAAATGTTGCTGCTTTATCTAGCGGCAACAAATCAGGTGGTTAGCACTGCACTAGTGGCACAGAGAGAGGTCGACGAGGAGACAGCAGCAGCGGCAGAGTCAACAGTTGGCGGGCCAGAACCTTCCCCGGCAGGGCTCGGTCCCGGCAAGACTGAGTCCTTGGCAAGGCTCGGTCCCGGCAAGACTGGCGCCGGCATGACAGGAGCCACGCAACCAGGTGAAGAGGCGCAGAAGAAGAAAATGGTGCAACACCCAGTGTACTTCGTCAGCTCCCTCTTGCAGGGGGCTAGGTCAAGATACTCAGGTGAGCAAAAGCTTCTCTTCGGCCTCCTTATGGCTTCGAGGAAGCTGCGCCATTACTTCTAAGCGCACGAGATCACGGTGGTCACCCGCCTCCCATTGCAACGGATACTGCACAACCCAGATGCGATGGGGAGGATCGTGGAATGGGCCCTGGAGCTGTCGATCTTCGGTTTGAAGTTTGAAAGTACCTCAACAATTCAGAGCAGAGTCTTGGCGGAGTTTGTTGCGGAATAGACCTCGATGCCTGACGAAGAGGTATAGAAGACGGCTCTCCCCGGCAAGGAAACGAGTCGCAACTGGATCATGTACTTTGATGGTGCTTTCTCTCTGCAAGGCGCCGGTGCTGGTGTGCTGCTTGTCGCACCCACCGGAGAGCACCTCAAGTATGTCATCCAGATGCACTTCCCCCGGGAGATGTCAACCAACAACACCGCCAAGTACGAGGGTTTGCTCGCCGGTCTCAGGATCGCGGCAGACCTTGGAGTTAAGAAACTCATCGTCAGGGGCGACTTCCAGCTCATCGTCAGGCAGATCAACAAAGATTATCAAAGCCCGTCGATGGAAGCTTACGTAGATGATGTGAGGAAACTAGAGGAGCGCTTTGACGGTATACAAGCGGAGCATGTCCCTCGGGCGGAGAACGACATCGCCAACTACTTGTCAAAGCGCGCTGCCCTCAAGCTACCTATGGAACCAGGTACTTTTGTGCTTCAGTTAGCCCAACCATCCATTGAGGCGTCGACCGGGAAGAACAAGCGGAGGAAGCTAGGCCCAGGAAATACTTCCCCACCGAGCTCCCCGGAGCCGCCAGCGAAGATGTTGCCGTGGGTGCCGATCCTGCCGTAGGGCAATCGACTCCAGCAGGACCTCAGGTCATGGCCGTGGAGGCGGCCGCTCCCGTGGCAGAAGAGATGCCTTTGATCCTTGTCGTCGAGCCATAGGCACCGACATGGGCGCAGCACACCGTCCGATTCCTCCATAAAGGAGAGCTTCCTGAGGGACAGGAAGACGCAGAAAGAGTAGCCCGCCGGTCTGCTCTGTACCAATTCGTTGATAACATATTGTACAGAAGAAGACCGAATGGGGTGAAATTGATGTGCGTCTCCCGGGAGGAAGGACTAAAGCTATTGGCAGAGATACATGGAGACATATGTGTCTCCCACATAGGGTCGAGGGCCTTTGCCGGCAAGGCTTTCCGGCAAGGTTTCTTCTGGCCCACCACCCTCCAGGATGCGACGGCACTAGTAACCAAGTATGAAGCATGCTAGTTCCATTTGAAGAAGCTCCATCAACCAGCTCAAGCCCTTCAAACTATCCCTCTCTCCTGGCCCTTCTCGGTCTGGGGGCTCGACATATTGGGCCCCTTGCCCCGTGCGGTCGGGGGCTTTGAGTACTTGTACGTCGCAATCGACAAGTTCACAAAGTGGCCGGAAGTGGAAGCAGTGAGGAAGGTGACATCGCAGTCAGTCATCAAGTTCTTCATGGGACTGGTGTGCCGTTTTGGGGTGCCCAACAGGATCATCACCGACAACGGCACACAGTTCACGAGCCACGCCTTCATGCAATACATCGAAGATCTCAGCAGCAGGGTCTGTTTTGCTTCCATGGCACATCCACGGAGCAACGCCAAGCGGAGAGAGAAAATGCTGAAGTCCTGCGAGGCTTAAGGATGAAGACTTTTGACAGGCTGCGCAAAAGTGGGAGGCACTGGATTGATGAGTTGCCGGCGGTTCTTTGGTCGATCAGAATGACGCCAAATCGAGCCACTGGCTAGACACCCTTTGCCCTGGTTTACGGGGCAGAAGCAGTTCTCCCCACGAAACTCATATATGGGTCACCTCGAGTGCTCGCTTATGACGAGCTTGAGCAAGAGCAGTTGCGGCAAGATGACGCGATGCTCCTTGAGGAAGATCGTCTCCGGGCGGCTGTGAGAGCAGGATGCTACCAGCAAGCCTTGCGCCACTACCATAGCCACAGGGTTCATGCCCGGAGCTTTGAGGAAGGCGACCTTGTGCTTCGGCATGTTCAGTCGGCCAAGCATCCCAACAAGTTGATGCCAAAGTGGGAAGGCCCTTATCGGGTAACACGAGTCACCAGGCCCGGCGTAGTCCGGCTGGAGACCGAAGATGCCATTCCAGTGAGCAACTCCTGGAACATCGAGCATCTTCGCAAGTTTTACCCGTAAGGCATGGCTGCCGGGCCTCCCGGGAATCCACCCTTTTGTACAAGCCTTGCCGGCAAGGCATGTAACCCTTTGTACAAAGCCAGGCACAAACCCTGAGCATAAATAAACAAAGCGCCGGCGCCCTAAGTTATAGCATGCATGCTAGGTTGAGTCTCTTCCTTGGTTAGGGTTGATAGTGCTTAGCGGCGGCTAACCCCTAGCTTAGAGGTTGAGTGCGCGTCTCTCTATTCTTCTCTGTCTTCTTTGGTTCGTAGGGAACATAAGTATTCTTGCCGAGCTATTTTGGAAGAAAGGGAACGGACCAGCGTCCGGACCCCGGCAAGCCAGAGTTGCCGGGGCTGCAAGAACAAAGATCCATCCGCGGTAAGCCAAAGTTGCCGGGGGGCTGCAGATCCAGATAAGTTCTCTATCCTCTATTGTGCATTTCATTATTAACTGGGATACGTGAAACCCCGTTCTATCTCTAAGCTACCGTGCTCCCCCTTTTCGGTGCCCAAGGATTATCCCCTGGGTCCGAATCTGGTCATAGCCGCGACAGCAAAGAAGAAGAACGGGGAGCCTAAGCCCACCTCATCCCTTCCTCCACCAAGAGCGTGAGAAAGGTTAAGCGAAGTGGGGAGATGGCAAGGCCTGTTGCCGGGCAAAAACCGTTTATCTTAAAAAAATAACAAGGATTCACTCCTTGTCGTGGGTTTCACCCGCGAACGAAAATCCCGGCAAACATCCCTTTTTCATTGAAAAGACATCCCGTACAGGAACAGTTCATATGAAATGAAAAACATGAACAAGGGGATTACAAGTTCTAAAGTTAACAAAGGCCTGAGGGCTTACAAGACTAAAAAGATATAAGGTGCCCATAATCCCTTTCTTGTCCCTCTCCTCAGGAAATGGAACAAGAAAGCAGAAGGGCAAAAGGGGCGCCTAGGCGAGCTATGAGTGGCAGAAGACACCAAAAGAACATCTCGGTGGCCGTCCAAGGGCTAGATGGTGATGGCGGAGCCGGAGGCAGAGCTCGAAGACGAGGCGGCAGGACGTCAATACGTGATGAAGGTGTCGGTGCCCGCGTACTCCGACTTGACGGCCTTGCCGCCCGCCCTCTTCGTCTTCCGCAGCCTCCCAATGCCAGCCGCCCAAGGAGATGACCCCGAGAAGTTCAAGGAGCCGGTGACACGGATGATGGGGTTGCCGGTGCCGCTCAGAGCGGCGCCCGACACCTAGTCGGACCCGTCATCCTGCCGCCCGCTGCCCTCATTGTCGCTGCCGTTGTCTTCCTCGCCACTCTCTCTTGAGGAGGAATCTTCATCGTTGGAGGATCTCTCCATGCAGCATCACACGTGAGTCCCGAAGTGCCCGAAGATCTTGACGGAGAGGAGGCCACCCTCCATGAGTTTGAAATGGAGAGTGAGCCCATCCGTCAAGCCGTGGAGGCGAGCGAAGGTCTTCCACCCTCGGTGAAGATACATGATGTGATGGGCGGGGAACTCGACGTCGGCCCATGTGCTGCTGTTCCCGCAACCCCACATGTGCAGCCGCAACGCCTGTGGCGGATCCAGCTCCATCTCCCGCGCAAATGGAGTTGGGAGGCGAAGCCGACGGCGCGGTGGTTGGCGCAACCTGATGAAGAATTCATAGGGTTGTCCCCGGCGTGGACCTCCATCGGGGGAGGGGCTGCTGGCGGGGGCGAGGCCGATCTGCCGCCCCGTCCTCCTCTCCCTCGAGCACCACGACGGCCTCGACCTCGCCCCCTCCCCCTTCCTCTAGCGGCCGGCTCCGCCACTACATGCCCTTGGGGAGGAGCGATGCGCTGTCTGGCCGAGACCCTCGCCGCCACCGATGATGCGTCGCCACGCCCCCTCGCCATGGCAGAAGAAGAAAGGAAGCAGGAAAGGGGAGAGGCAAATGGCGAAGAGTTGAGAGGCACCGTTCCTCCCGCTCCCCCCTCTTTATAAAGGGGTGGGGGAGAGGCTTGACCCCCCACCCTCATCCAATCCGGCTCGTTTGAACTGACAGCAAGCGGGGCCGTCGACCGCCCTCCCCGCTCCATTGAAGGCGCATGGGAATCGACCCACACGCGTGTGACTCCCCACGTCCCGCGTGCCTACCATTCGCTCTACATTGTGCATGCAGAGAATGTGGCGCAAGAGGAGGGCGCAGTGGGACGCGTGGAATGACGGTTCCCAAGCAAGGGCAGTAAATGGGAAGCGGCCCTGCGGTCTCGAAGAGACACGCAAGCCGCCTCTTTACTGTCCACCACAAGATGACGCTAGCATACCCATGTCATGTGCGCACACGACCCCCACGTTGTCTGTTCAATGCGGGTCGTGGGGAAGCGCAGCAGACGGAACAGTGGCCACGGTAAAAATTCGCCCCAACTGCCCGCGTACCGTTCTGGGCCTGGCCCAACAACGTGCTGCGCTTATGTATGGCCCAGGCCCAGAGGCTCCTGTCGGTGTACAAAAGTAGGGGATCTGCTTTTGACCCCTTTACTTGTCCACGGGAAGTCAGAGCCTCCCGCCACGGCCACGCATAATAGGGCAGGAAAGGGAAGCCGGAGAGAAGCCGAAGCCACAAGGCAAATAAAGCAACGACAAGGACCAAGGCCACAAAGATCAAATGGACGAAGCAGGTTTCCCCGGCAAGGGCCCTTGCCGGGGGAGCCTCAGCAGCCCCGACAAGACCCTTGCCGGGGGAGCTCGCTCCCACCAGCTGAGTAAGCCACCTTTGAGCCCACCAACGCTAGACGAATGCGTTGGGACAGGGCTCGTGAGGCACCTCCGTAGTGGTATGCAGATCTTTGTGAAGACATAGAATAGCCAAGATCAAATGAGGATAGGAAAGGAACAATCCTCACCGGAGAAACCCACAAGACCCCCGGCAATATCCTTGCCGGGGAAGCCAGCACACCATGGCAAGACCCTTGCCGGGCCACCCAACAAGACCCTTGCCGGGCCACTCAGCGAGACCCTCGCCAAGCACACCGGCAGGGCCACTGCCAGGCCCGTGCCAGCCAAGTCTTCACTGCCGTTCGCATGCAGCTGCCAACCCACCCAGCTGGGCAGGCACCTGCATTGTAACATGCAGCTCTTCGTGGAGGCTCCACCATCATGCCACCTCAGCTGCCTGCCTGCCTACATGGCACTGCATGCATCGCTGGCCAGGGCGCGTGTCGAAGCAAGGAGGAGCGGCGACGGATGGGACGGGCCTCGCCCCCGTCCCCGATAAAGCGAGAGGACACCTAAGCCATGCATTAAATGCGCCTTGTCCTGTAATACGAGCGATAAGCTCGCAACACTGTAGCACTTTCCACCTCCTGTGTGCCAGTGTGGCAGCCCCTTTCGTCTATAAAAGGAGGCCCATGGCGCACGGAGAAAGGATTCGGCTCTTTCGAACCTGGCAGCACCTTGAGCTAGTTCGAGAGCTCAAGAACACTAATACATCCACCAAAATCGTAGGGTTTTACGCATCTTTGCGGCCCGAACCTGGGTAAATCACCCTTGTGTTGTATACTAGTCCCGCTCTTCTTACGATCCCCACGCCCCGCAACCGTAGAAGGGATTCCTGTGATACCATAGGTGTCGTTTCCCACCGATAGCTAGCTACGTCGGTTAAGCATGTTCGGTTTACCCGTTGCATGTGCTACTCCTGCCATTCCTTAAAAAATTCTAGTGAATTTTCCTATATACATTTACCATGCAGTATGATCCTCTAGTGTATATGTTCTATATGTCGTGCAATGTGGTTCTCACTTATTAACTGTTTGGTTAATTTGTTGTCGTGTTCAGCTAACTGTTTGGTTCAATTCTGCAGTGTCATGTTCAATTCTTCTGGATGCAATTTTGTATTGTCTTACATGTGAGAAATAAATCAAATTTGGCTGTAAAAAATACATGAGAAACAAATACAAATGCCATATTTCCTAGTTGTCAAGCATGCTTGGTTTGGTTAACTGTCTGATCTTCTAGTATGTTATATATTGTGCAATGTGGTGCTCAATTAATGTTTGGTTCATTTGTTGCGGTGTTTAGTTAACTGTTTGGTTCAATTCTGCAATGTGATGGTCAATTATTGTGGGTGCAATTTTTTTATTGTCTACCATGTGAGAAATAATTCGAATTTGGCTATACTAAATACACGAGAAACAAATAAAATTGCTATATTTCCAAGTTGCTAAGCATGCTTGGTTTGGTTAACTGTCTGACCTTCTATTAGGAGTATGTTATATTGTACAATGTGGTGCTCAGTTAATGTTTGGTTCATTGTGGTGTTTAGTTAACTACTTAGTTCAATTCGGCAATGCGATGTTGAATTGTTGTGGGAATAAATCAAATTTGGATGTACTAAATACATGAGAAACATATACAATTGCTATATTTCCTAGTCCTTATTCATGCTTGGTTTGGATAAATGGCTTTTCCATGTGCCTCGAATCAATCCGCTCAATCTGCAATGTGTTTATTTTTTATCAACATATTTTACTGATACCATGCTAAGCCTCAATTAACCCGATCAATAACTACCTTATATGTGTTGCACGGAAGCAATGGGAAGCGCTGATGTTTCCAATCATGGTTTCCACATGCATGGTCCTTTGTCTAATAGCACATTATTGTGCAATTGCAATAACCATTCGAATATTTAGGTTTTTAACAATTTGGTCTTGCACATGTAGGTCCTCCCGTTAGAGGTTTTGACCCACTATTCGACCCTTTTTGCATATGGGGAAATGAGTTGTCCATGAATATCAGTCAAGTCAAGAAACTAAGAAAGATTGTTAGGATAAAGAAACTAGCGAAAAAAAACAACAAGATCTTTGTCTGCATAATGAAGAAGACATCAGTGCACTACATGATGTTACTAACTATTATACCTTGTCTTTTTTATTCCTTTGTGCCATTTCCAAATTTAGAGAAGATATTTATGCATATCCTTGTTTTCGGGCCTTTCCAAAGCAGTTCACTGATGATTAAATCTCAAACCACATGTATGGTCAGGAGGCGAGGAAGGTATTCATACAACACCCACGATAGAATTTTGTAGTCTTCCTCAAGAGGACGAAGGATGGACGGTCAATCATCCACAGACACTGGCCTAAAGTTGCAAGGACCTTCAATATCAATGAAGGCTCAATATTCGTCTTCCGCTTCAGTAGTTTTCCACATGAGATTCATCTGTCTATCTACCGTGTATGATGCTAATTTCCAAAGGTTATAGATGCTGCATGTGAAACTTAGTGCTGGTGTAGTTGTGTAACGGGGTAGCTAGCTATATGCCCATATGGTGTAATTGAGTGCTGAACCTATATGATGTTGCACTCTAATGTATTTCAATTATGAAATTCCAGTTCCGTAATACTAAAATGAAATATATTGTGTGCTTAATATGAAATGTCAATTTGACTAATAAATGGATTATTAATAATATGCCAATTAGCCTGATTATTGGGTTTTTCTATTGCAAACATTATTGAGAAAACACCATGGTCGATGATCTCAGACAACCCACACAGTTTCTAGAAAGAAAACGTGTTGGATCAATGAACAATCACATACGACTTCCTCTTGATTTTTTTTGCGTTAGGACACCTTGTGCAAACATTTTCCTCATAAAAAGTGTGTATGTGATGGATAGCCTATGTACACAGTTTCTTCTATGCATTGTGCATGATGCATTCAATAACACAAACGATAAAATTGTTAATATCGTCTGCAATGGCAACACTATCATAGAAGATTTCATGGGGAAAATTGTCTGTGATGTACGTGCGAACATAAATATTTGTCTAGGATTCATCATGTGGGATGTACATACGAACAAAAACGTTCTTCTTGGATTGACTGTGTGGGATGTACATACAAACGGGAATGTATTCCTTGGATTGACTGTGTGGGATGTACATACTAAGGGAAACATTTCTATGGGATTCACCGCATGGGATGTACTTACGAATGGAAATGATTGGGCCTATATAATTGTATGCGATGGCTAGCCCAATCGTGCACAAACTCATTTTGCGCGGCTTGTGTGACCGGAGGGCCTATCCTCGATGGTTTCTGGGTCGTGTGGGAAGGATGCCCTATCGCCTACACTAGCAAGGAGATGATTTAAAATGCCGTCACAGAAAGGGGTTAAAAATGTTTGTATAGCAGCTCGCTGTACTAGTGAGAAGAAGAAGGCAAGGCACAAAAGATACATCGGCCTATATATTACCTGAGAGAGGTCCTCATTGAGTCAAAGTAAAGATGCCCGCGCTACCATAAACTCATCTATGGGGTTCTCCTAGCAGCACGGAAGTTGGCACATTACTTTCAAGAGCATTAGATTACAATGGTTAGCTTGGCACCGCTCTCGGATATCACTAACTCTGGAAACGCCACCAGTCGGGTGGCTAAGTGGGCAATCAAGCAGCTACCACATGACCTTAAGTATGAGCCAAGAAAAGCAATCAAATCACCGTCACTCACTGATTTTTTTTGGAGTTGACAAAGTCTCAATATCCCCCCAACTAGCAACACTCGGACCATTGGACCATCTACTTTGATGGATCAAAGATGTTGGACGGGGCAGGAGACAGAGTCGTCCTCATCTTTCCCTAGAGAGGCAAGCTAAGTTATGTCCTGTAGATCCATTTGATGGCATCTAACGACACATCAGAGTATGAAGCCTTGCTACAAAGAATCCGAATGGTTATCCCTCTCAGAATTACACCGCCTGTTGTCCGTGGATACTGGCATCTCGTCATCCAGTAGGTGATGAAAGAGTGGGACGCCATGAGTGAATCAATGACATCTTATTGTGCAACCATTAGGAAGTTAGAGGGAAAGTCTGAAGGGTTGGAGCTAGTGCACATCCCGAGAGCGGAGAACGAAGCAACCGACACACTGGCCAAATTGGGCACCACTCGGAAGACCATTCCACCAGGAGTCTTCGTTGAGCACTGCATGAACCGACTGTCATGGAGAACCTGTATGTTGATCCAGATATCCCAGAATAGTCGGCCAGAGCAGAGAATGGTGAAGCAGCGCAAATACCATAAGTCATTGACCTGATTTGGGAGGTCTTAGTCATTATCCCCGACTGGACTATGCCATTCATCGCATACCTTCTCCGGAAGGAACTCCCTAAAGATGAGGTTGAAGCAAAACAGATTGCGCAGATCAAAGGTGTACACGGTTATCCAGGAAGCTGTATAAGGTCAGTCTGACTAGCATCAAACAGTGTTGCATCTCTCCATAAGGATGGCAAATCCTAGCAGAAATTCACTTGGGCACCTGTGGTTGTCATGCATCCTCATAGGCCTTGGTCACTAAAGCATTTCGAGCCGGCTTCTTATGGCCGACTGTACACGCTAACGCCACCGAAGTAGTCTGCAATTGTGCCCCGTGCCAGCTGTATGCCCGACAACCACATATGCTGGCTTTCGAGCTGAAGACGATCCTACTTGCATGGACATTCATGAACTTGGGTTTTGGACATGCTTGGTCTGTTTCAAACGACACTCGACGGCTTCATGCATCTGTTAGTGGTAGTTGACAGGTTCACCAAGTAGATCAAAGCAAAACCAGCTACCAAGCTCGACTCGTCCACTACAATCAACTTTATGAGAGGAATTATCTTCTTATTTGGCATACCCCATGACATCATCACTAATAATGGGACAAATTTCACGTTAGAGGAGTTCAAGGAATCCCATTGGACCCGAGCATCCGAGTGCATTTCACGTCCGTCACACACCCTCAGTCAAACGAACAGGTAGCGAATTCTAATGGCTCAATCCTTCAGGATGGACTCGATCTTCTAGAGGAGGTTCGAGAGCTTCTCCTAGCTCGTTCTACGTTTACCAGCAGACCCTATGAAGATATCACAGTCGGCACGTGCATGGACGTTCATTTCTAGTTGGAGACCTAGTCCTCCAACCACGGCAAAATAAATCCCACAAGCTTGCTCTGCCTTGGGAAGGACCTTGCATTCTCTCTCAAGTGCTAAGTGATACAACTATCCTCCTATATGACATCGACAATAACAAGGAGACGAAGGCAACCTGGAACACAACACTCCTACACCAATTCTACACATGAGTTTTCCTTACTCTTGTCATTTAGCTTACATTTCGCTTTGTAGCATGATAATAGTTCTGAGTCTGACTTGATGAAATAAAATTTACATTTCCAATAATGTTCTTTGAAATTTCTGATTATTCTAACTTGCCATAAAGCTACAGGGGAATAAGTAGCTTAGTCACACTCGGGGGGCTATGCCAAACACGGGGGCTAAGCCACTAACCATCTCAGCTTAGCCAGCAGTCTGATTCTCGGCTTAGCCCACCCAGAGGGTGCACTCTTGCAGAGTGCTCCTTGACTTTCTTTTCTTTATGACTTAGCAAAAAATAAAAGAAATTCGGATGACTGCGGCAAGCTCTTGTTACCAACTAGTCTGTTGTCTGTCTCCCTAGTCAGTAAGAAGGAAGCCAAAGAAAAACCCAGTGAGCAAACGATCAATCGCAAAAGTCTCAAAGAGAAAAAAAATCTGAAAAATCCACAATCTCCAAGTGCAGCAAAAGTACTTAAGCTAAGAAGTTGAAGCAGTATCATCACCACCACCGGCCAGGCTTATAGTTTGACACTTCCAGTCAGCATACGGAGGCGAATTAAGCTGTTTTTTCAGACTCACTCCTTAGGCTCAGGGTCAACACAAGTTGACTCCAGGAAGTCATCTAGGTTTATTAAGGAGGGCACTCAGCTGGCGGCATAGTGGAACTGCAAGAAGATCGCTTCAAGGTACACTTCTTCACCTTGATCATTGATGGGAATGCCCTTCTTGATGTGTGCGAAGCCCTCAATAGTCGGAAAGTGCCCTTGCATGAGAGTCAGAGCCGTTAAGGCTCCAGCCCTGGCAGATGGCCCCTTCCAGTGCATGATGCTCGTAGGGACTAGAAGCAGCCGAGTGGACAGACCGGGGACATCAACCAAAGCAAGTGCGTCTAGCCATAGGGATGTGCAGACCCCATGTGCAACCGACTTCAATCGCTCCAGCACAGCCAGACTATTGTCCAATTGTCCTGGATTAGCGTCAATGGATAGGGCGGCAGTCACTCAGGCATCTTCACCTCCCACATCCGGATAATACACTGCACAAAGAAAGCAACCATAGATAACGACTAAGTCAATTTAGTCGGACAAATGTTCTTCTCTTTTGAGATAAAAAAAAATCAAAACAAAAGGTCTTCTCCTATGAGAGAAAAGACTAACGAGAAAAACATCAGCTGGAGAAGTGCAGACGATCGACGAGATCCATCCAGGAGAAAGCATGGTTCTCCCCAAGTGTCACACCCTGATTTTCATGGCTCAACACTTAAAGTGATAAATAATGATAAAATGTGGTTTGACAAAAACTTTTGTGTGTTTTCGACTTTGCCTTGATTGAATTTTGTATGTTGTTTACAAGTGCTCTAAAAAAATTAAATAAATCCCCCAACTCTTATACTCCTTATCCTTGATCCAAAACTTCTGCCCAATGATCATGCCATGTGTATAGTACAGTATATAATTTTCTTATAAAAATAATTTGGCCAAAAAGTATTTTTCTAAATTTAGTTTTCCAAAACCCCCTGGATTGAGGTTGCACTACAAGTACTTGATTTGGGGTATGGAAAATATTTCAAAGAGTATATTTTAAACCTATTAGGTATAAGACTCCCCAAAACCACAAAAATATATTTTTAAAAGTTATTTTATTATTTTATTTAAAGAATTTTTCTTTAGACCAGAAATGGTATTTAATGGACTAAAATTATTTTAAATGCTTTAAAAATATTTGTGAAAATTTAGGGAAACTCAGTGGACATATATTGTCCATATATATGAGTTTCAACACATGGTCATGTTCAAAATATTGGTCAAAAACCTCAAAAACCCTTCCTGGATATTTCAAGATTTTGAAATATTTACAAAGGAAATATTCTCCAAAAATTCCAAGAAGATTCTATCATGTCACATATGACCTGTTTGATGATCTTGACAAGTCTCATGTCATGGAGAATAGTATAACCCCATGAAACCCTATCAAAACCATTTCTGCACTTTTTCGAGTTTGAACAACTTTGCATTAGCAAACTTGTCCAGATACTCTCAAGCTTGGTCCACATACTTCAATGGTCTAATAAATCATCTAGACCAAGTTGAACAAGTTGGAGAACAATTTAACCTGATCAAAGTGCCCCAAAATCCTTCCTGTCTAGAACCAAATTTGAACAACTCTACATTACCAACTTTATCTCCTTGATTCCAACTTTTGTGAGCATGATCACATGACCAAATGAGGCCACCACACCAAGTGGTGCATCAAGGAGAAGTGAATTGATCAGCTAGATCTACACAAGTTCATTTCTGCCAATTTCTAGGGTTTACAAAAGTTGCATTGGCAACTTTTCCCAAATGAACTCAATCTTGGTGGAACCTCTTATTTTCTATTACCATTTGACCCTGTCAAGCCTCATGACAAGAGGATTTCATATTCTTGCCCAAACCACCATCAAACACCTTCTGGCAGAAATTTAAAATGCATGTTTTGGCCATTTCCACTAATCTCCATGAGATGAACTTTTTCTACAGCCCCATCTGGTCCTTCTATAACCCCTGCATCTTTCCCTGCCCAAGAAGCCATGATGAAGGGGGTGAAAAGCCCTTTTTCCCCCTCCGGACAACAGCTTTCCTCCTATTTTCTCACCTCTCTCTCACTCCCGGCAAGCCCCAGGGTATACAACGCCTTTTCCCACATTGTTTACTCCCCTGTGCAGCCACTAGACACAAGTGGGCGCGTGAGGACGCGAGGAAAAGCCGCGGCTGCCGGCCATTTGCGCGCTCTGGAGCACGTCAGCGTGCTCCCGACCGTTGACGCCGTGTCCCCGGGCCACCTCGAGCCTCCCCCTCGCCCAGTCGATGTGCCTCGACGTCCGCAACACGCCACCGCGCTGGCCCCCTCCTTTCCCCCTCTGTCTTGCCCATGCCGCGCGTGCCCAGAGCCGCCCGAGCCCGCCAATGCGTGTGCGAGCTCGTGGCTCCACCCGGAGCTCGCCCCGCTCCCTTTCTCCCTTCTTGGCGCCCTAGTTGACTCCCACGAACGCCGTAGACATCCCCGAGCCTCCTCCCGTGGCGACTGCGGCCATTTTCGCGGGTGCCTGTAGGCCACGTCCACGGTGAGCCACGACCTCGCTATATAAGGCCGCCCGAGGCCTCTCTCTAGATCCCTTTCTCCCTCTCTCCCTCCCGTACGTCACCCAGACCAGCCGACCCTCTCGCCGAGCCCTCCGTCGCTCCCCATGGCTGGAGCCGAGCCTCCAGACTCCGCCTAAATTCACGCCCACCACTCCTCCCTCTCCCCTCTAGACCACTCCAGCGCCCCCTCACCACCACCACCAACTCGCCCCGCACTCCATCCCCTCCTCCTCATGCCTTCCTCGCCTTGCCGAACCCCGCTGTCAGCTCCGGTCCGCTGCACCCGAAGCTCTCCTCTTCCCGGGCTCCCCCGTGGGCGTGCAGCACATGGACGGGTGCGTCGCGGCGCGTTGAGTCCGCCGGTGTGCCGGGCGCCGCCGGAGGTGGCCCGTGCCGCCCGGGAGAGCGCTGGCACCGTCCGGCCTCACCTCCTTTGTCTCCCGACACGCCCGCGCGGGAGGTTGGGGATGAACCCGACTAGTGGGCCCCATGTGTCGGCGACCCTGAGGGCCGAGCCCGCGAGTTAAGTGGACACGACTTCTTCGGAAGCCGTCTCCCCGCGGCGAAGGCGCACTCTCGGTGAGCGTTTTTGACGCTGCCACTCCCCCTCCTCTGCGCGGCTGAGCGACTGGGCCAGGTCTAGTGCACTCAGCACTATATCTTGCCCTGTGCGCGCTGTTTCCGCCCAGATCCAGCCCATTCGAGTAAAAATCTTTCCCTTTTTCTTTTCTCTAAAACTTGTAAAATCTCCCAATAATTCAAATTAACCCCAAATTTGATGATTCAAATTTCTAGTAGTTTCTAAAATCATGCCCTACCACATGGAGCTATTGCCACATTTTTACAGAAGCATTTCCTTCACAAATATTTATCAAAACCCCATTTTCCATTTCTGTGATGAACTTTAGAAAATCACAGAGAGCTCAAAATTGATCCAAATGCCATGATTCAAATTCCTAGATGCTTCTAAGTTCATAACTTAGTTTATGAACATTGTTCTTAATACTTTCTGTACCCCACAATATAATGAGCAATTTCTTCATATTTGTCCACTTTGCAAATTCATAGGGAATTCATTTGAACTCCAAATCCAGTGAAACCAACTCCTCGATGCTTCTAAAATCATGATTTGTTAAATGGGTGCCTTTGCTTATTTTCCAAATATATATTTCTGGACACTTCGTGCAAACCCATTAATCCCTTGATTCCATCATATTGAAATGTTCAGAGATGTCCATTGATCAAATCCTAATGAAACCACTTTGGTCATCCCTCATATGACCAGAGGTATCCTAGAAAAGTCCAACTCATATTTTTAGAGCACTTTTATTTCCTGCCTTGTTGTGTTGCTTATTATGGTTGCTTTCGACGATAGTTGACGAAGTAGACTAAATGCTCGGAGTTGGACCAGAGATATTTGAAGACCTCATAGACTTTGTTAAAACAGGCAAGTAGTCCTTTGACCATGTCTATGAAACCCTTTTTATGCATGTCATATAGCACCATATTGTTGTTGTAACGGAATCATGATGGGGTGGTAACCACTCTTGTCACATCCCTAGTCTGGTATGACCTAGACTAGCTAGTCATTTGTGCATCATGTTTAAATTTTATTTAAATTTGAAATGAGGATTGGTGGAACCCTCAGATTCATTTTTGGAAATGACCCAAATAAAAATTTCTCCAAAAGGGTCCAAGAAAATGCTCATGTTGCCCTCTGAAAATATTGGACAGAGATAAAAAAATCAAACCAATATTTTCAGGACCTCATAAGTATTTTATTTTGGACATTTGGAATTAATACAATAATTATTTGCTTGGATATATAAATGTTATATATGTTTTATATGTCCAAAATTGTGCCATTTGTTGAGGAGCTCTGGAATAATACCATTAGCCCCTACAAAAATTGGCATAATAAAATAAAATGGTTTAGTATTTTTATTAAACCAAACAAATGTCAGAAAATTAGAAAAGAAAACAGAAAAGGGGAGAGAGACTTACCTGGGCCACTTACCCGATCGGCCCAGTAGCTCGGCCCAGCTGACTGGCCGACGCCAGTCGTCCCCCTCCTCGCGCCAGAGGGACAGGGCGCGTGGTCGCCGCACACCGCGCGCATGCGCGCCACGGCAGCTGCCTGCGTGCCCTCCCCCTCGACGACCTGGCCTCGCCAGAAGCGCCCAGCACCGCCCCGGATCTCTCCCTCGCTCTCTCGTTCCTCTCCCTCCCCTGCATCTCTCCCTCTCCCCGCGCCCGAAGCGCTGCCATCGCCGCCGCACGCCGTGGCCATAGCCACCGCCTCCCCCTCGCCTCCCCGTCGTGCCCAGGAGCTCCGCCTCGTCGCCAGCTACCTCCTCGCCGAGCCACGCAAGCCGGAGTGCCCCGAGGAGCCGCCATCGCCGTCATCTTCGTCGTCGGCCGCCCGAGATCGTCGGCGCCCGTCCGTCGTCTCCGACTCGTCCCCGAGCCTGTTGACCATCCCGTCGCCTCCGCCGTGAGCTTCTGCGCCTGTTCCCCCTTCTCTTCTTCCTCCCCGTGCGCCGTAGCTGTGCTCCCGCTCGAGGCCGAACTCCGGCCGCCGCCGTGAGCTCTGCTCCGGCGAGCTCCGCCGCCCCCGCAGCCTCCCGCGTGTTCCACTGGATGCGCGTGAGCGCGGGCTTCGCTCTCGTGGTCTCCGCCGCCCGAATGGTCGCCGGAGCGACGTTCCCGAGCCCCTCCGCCGCGCTCGGCCTCGCCGGCGGCTAAACGCCGGCGGGATTGACCGGTCAACCCGCGCTAACCCCCCCCCAGTTGACCTGGGGTTTGACTACCCAGAGTCAATGACATGTGGGCCCCGGCCCTGACTAATTTTAGTTTAGGATTAGTTTAAATTTAATCAACTCTGTTAATTAACCCTGACACTGACAGTGGGCCCCAGCGCCACTAATCTTTTTAATTAGGATTAAACTAACCCTGTTTAACCCCCTGTCACTGACGTGTGGACCCCACACGTCAGGTTTGACCCGGACCAGCCCAGTTGACTGCTGACGTCATTCTTACTCAATGCTGACGCAATATATAATTTCTGGATTTAAATTAAATCAGGAAATTCCAGAAATTGTTTTAAACTTCAAAAATTCATAACAATTCAACCGTAGCTCAGATTAAAATAATTTATATATGAAAAATTATCAGAAAAATGCAACCTTTCCATCTGTACTAGTTTCATGCATGAAAAACCAACTTATGCATGCTGAATATGGGAAAACACATTAGGGCATATATAAGAGACTTAATTTAGAAATGCATTTGAACCTTTGGTTCAAATGGACTTCAAACCAAATGTTTACTAGATGCATTAGCTCAAACAGCATCACTTCTACATGCCATGTTCATGCATCATATTGTTGCATATGATTGTGTATTGATTGCCGGCACCGTTCCTTCTCGATAGGTCCTGCTCCGGAGACGTTCCAGAGTACCTGTCTGTGAAGCAGTGCCTCCCTTGTTGTTTTACCAGGCAAGCAAACCCCCCTTGTTCATTTCGATAAAACCCTACTCTCTCGCTCCTGCTCTCAGTTATTGCATTAGGACAACAACGATTCATCTGCTACTTTGTGCTGCGGTAGTTGAACCCATTCCTCTGCATGACCTGTCATTGCCACAGTAAATAGTTGAAACCCACTAGTATGTGTAGGAGTTGATTGAAGCCATTGTTGTGTTCCTACCATGCTATGCCTGCTATTGCTTAGAGTTGTGTCAGGTCTGGTTCATTGGGAATGAATTGGAGTGTTACGATATGTTCTGATGCTGAGAGTGAAGTGTGTGAACACGATTTGGTAAAGGTAGCGGTGAGAGGCCGTGTAGGAGTACATGGTGGGTTGTCTCACTGGAACCGTCCTTAAGCACTGAGTTCTATGTATGTTGTCCAATGACTCGATACTACCACACATTGGATTCCGGTAACTCGACCCCTCTCGACTTATTAACCAACTTGGTCTCTGTCCAGGAGTCGCAACTAGTTTCTGGTGTTTGTAGGTAGTGCTATTTTTCTACCAAGTGGCACCCGGCAGGGTGGGCTTGGGACAGACTAGGCACACGTGGCCTGGTGTACCGAGTGGCACCCGGATGGTGGGCTCGGGAACCCTGCTCACATCGTTTGGGGCCGTAAGCGACACCCCGGCCGGATTTCCTTGCGGATGGAACCCGAATAGGCGATAAACCTGGACTAGAGTCTTGTGTGGTTAGTCAGGTCGTGGCCGACACCCTCGCCAGGCTTCCGCTTGAAGGTTGCCGAGATACATGACGTGTACATGGCGGTAAGTGGCGAGAGCGTGTGTGAAGAAGTACACCCCTGCAGGGTTAACATGATCTATTCGAATAGCCGTGTCTGCGGTTATGGACTTCTTGGATGCTTACATGGTACATAGACAACTTGAAGTGGATACTATAAAATGCTAAAGACAAGTGTGAGTGCTATGGATGGCCTTCTCGTAGGGAGACGGGGATGAATCCATAGTAGTGTATTGTGTGGTGATTAGTGGACTCGTGTACGTTGTTTCACCTCCAGAGTTTCTGGTAGTCGTAGAATAGGATAGCCACAGAGTCAAAGCTGGCTTGCTGCAACTAAACCCCACATTACCCTCTTGATACAAATGCATGTACGATAGGATCTGATGTAAGTCTTGCTGAGTACCTTTGTACTCATGTTGCTTTATTTATGTTTTTGCAGCTGAGACTTCGGTCTTACTAGTGTTCTCGTGGACTTCGACTAGTAGCTAGTACCTCAGCTACGATCTTGATCGGACGTTGTAGATAGTCAAGCGTTCAGCCTTTTCCATTTATAGATGTCTGTACTCAGACATGTAATTCTTCCGCTTGTTGCTTGATTGCTCTGACTGTTGGGTCATGTCACCCCTGTTTGTAATAATGCTGTGATGGCTCTTCTGAGTCTTTATCTATTTGAGTTGTTGAGTTATGCTGTGATGCCATGTTGTACATCACATACTTGCATATTATGCGTACGTGTAATGTGTACTGCTATGTGTGGGATCTGACTATCTAGTTGTTTATCCCTAGTAGACTCTCTTACCGGGAAATGTCTCCTAGTGCTTCCACTGAGCCCTGGTAGCTTGCTACTGCTCCGGAACACTTAGGTTGGCCGACATGTGTCCTTCTTCGATCCTGTGTCTGTCCCTTCGGGCAAATGTCACGCAATGAATACCGGAGTCCTGCTAGCACGCTACAGCCCGGTTCGCCGGAGTCCTGTTAGCCCAGTGCTACAGCCTGGATTCACTCGCTGATGACCGACACGTTCGATGCTGGGTCATGGATGCCTGTCCCTGTAAGTTAGTGCCACTTTGGGTTTACGACTAGCCATGTCAGCCCGGGCTCTTTATCATATGGATGCTAGCGACACCATCATATACGTGTGCTAAAAGGCGCAAACGGTCCCGGACAAAGGTAAGGCGACACCGTGGGGATACCGTGCGTGAGGCCGCAAAGTGATATGAGGTGTTACATGCTAGATCGATGTGGCATTGAGTCGGGGTCCTGACAACTCTGATGTGTTACCACCGTACTTCCTCGTTGATACTTGCATTGTGCATGACCCTACCTCCTTATGAGGGTTATGACGGTGGGAGTAGATAGGATGCTAAAGTAGTGCTACGCAAAAAGGGACGGGAATATGCATGGTGATGGAGACAAAGTATTTTCAAAAGACTTTTCAAAAACCCCATCGGGTGCCACTTATGCCCGGGGAGATGATGAGATGGGTAACCACTTGATGACAAAGTGGTGTACCGAGGCAAGTGTGTGTGTTGTTTTCGAAAATGGATTAGATTTAAGATTTGTCGACTGTCCCAACCTTACACGCGCAACCACTCTACCCTTATATGGGAAAGGGCATTATTGATTACCTAGACCGATACTAGCTTGGAGCCTGCATTACTAGTGACACGAGAGTTGTTGGTGCGCTCTCTCGGGACGGGATCGTGCCAGGTAGGGCGGCCAAGAACATTTTTATGGGGCACCGGACACACCGTTGGTACCCCGTGCCAGTATGTGATGAATATGGGAGCAATGCTCCACAATTTTAAGATGTGAAATGTTGGGCACAGAGGTCACTACCAATCGAGTGGACTCCATGTTAGTGTCGTCTAGGGAAAGGTAGTGATCGGGTGCTTACCCCGGGTACTTGAGGTATCGCGGGTCGTGGATGACACGAAAGTTCCCCGGATCTTGTGGGTAAAGTGTGCAACCTCTGCAGAGTGTAAAACTATTCGAATAGCCGTGTCCATGGTCAAGGACAGTTGGGCGGTGTTGCTTAAACTATGTCCAGAGTTTTACAACCGTGTGTGTGAGTTGATAAAATTACTTGGGTCAAGTCAAAGGACTTGACATGATTGAGTTGGGTTGGTGCCCACTCTATTTATGTTGATATCTGTAACCTGTCCTCATAGTTACATGAATTCTCCTGATGCATGTCTTACAAGTTGTTGAACATGTCATTGCACTCATAACTAGCTTTTTGCAAAATTTACCTATATCATGCATTGTTACATCTTGGACCAAAACATGGGTTGCTTGCGAGTACATTCAAACGTACTCACTGGCTTGTCCCTGGCTATTTACTTGGCCAGGCTTGTAAGAGCAGGTATACGGAGAAGCAATTTTGGTGATGATCGTGCGAGCTAGGACGCTTCCCAGTCAGAATGCCTGTAGGGTTAAGGCAGATGGCATGGGTCCAAGTTATCGATGAAGATCTTCACTGCGATGTTATACTCAAGACTTGACCATAATGGTCATAATTTATGTAAGAAGGTATGTATGGATGTAAGACTCTTGTTATTCAGCTTCTGTGTGTTCAGTGAGCATTGATCTCTGGGATCACTGTACACATGCATTCGGTGATCACGACTTATGAGTCGGGGTCCCCACACCAAGTCAGGTCATACCGCCTGGTGCTCTGCACTCAGGATGGAGCGCTCTCAGACGAGGTCATTCAAGTTGTTCTTGACTTGGTCGTTGATCTCTTGAAGGAGTCTGTTCGACTTCATGAGATCCTCAGTGACCTTCTCCTGGTTCAGTTCACCATACATGGCATTTTCACCTCACCACACATTCATTTTTCAGTTTTACCACTGTTCACAATAACTTCTGCATATATTTGACATGCAAACTTTATTTCATCAGCACTTGGCAAACAATGCTCATTACACATGGCAAAAGTTCACCCTTGCTTTTCATATATTATTTTTGCTCTCACTTCACCACGCATGGCAACTTTACTTTAACACATATGGCAAGTTTACTTTAACAGTCATGGCAAGTTTACTTTAACATGCATGACAAGTTTACTTCACACCACATTGCAACTTCAACCCACTAGGCATGGAAATTTTCACATCATCACACTTGTCAAGTTTTATTTCATCATTTAATATTACTATCATGTTGCACACACTTAACGTGGCAACTTCGCTCTCGAGCATAAGGCAAATAATGTCCACCACAAATGGCTAGGTCACCCATGCCTATACGACAACCTAGTACCTATTTTTTTATTTCATACACATGGATACAACAGATTCCCCTAGCATGGCAACTAGTTCTTTTTTTGCATACATATGACATTTCTTCACTTCCTTTGGATGGAAACTTCTTCCTTTGGACATATTTTCAATTTACATTTCCACGTCAACTTCACCCATATGGTAAAAAACTAATTTTTTTAACAAAATGGTTCTGTAGGTGATGTTTCCCATCTTATAAGAGCTTGCTCCTGAACATCCAAAGGACAAAGCTGGACATTTCTACACCATCTGTATTGACTAGAAGCACCAACATTTTGAAGTCCTCGACTCTGTGTGTACAAGAGCGGATGCTAACCTTTGCACTCATGTTGAATGCTTCATCCAGAACTTGAAAGAAACTCGGCGCTATAATTTTGGAAGGCCAAAGGTCAAGATTAGTCACTTCACAATCGAGTACATCACGTCGGCCAAACAGGGCAACACGTAAGACCTTTTTTGACTTGATGACACCCATTGACTCTATGTTTATATGCATGTATTTTTATTTATATATACTGAATCACAACTTTTGTTCAAGCTATATGACAAGCGTACTTACATGCATGTGGCAACTTTTATTTTCCATGACTTTTTTCTCATCATCACAATTTTACATTTGAATTCAAATTGTCTTTTTCATTTTCTTTCTTCCTATTCATGGTATTTTCCTTCTCACTCAAAGCATTTTTTGCATTTTCCTTTGTTGAATGTCAGTTGTACAATCTAATCCAACTTTTGGTTAACACATTTTCCCTCAATGTCAGCTACATGCAATTCTTGTTCTACGCGTGACTGCGGCTTCTACATGTTGGAATACCTCGCAGGAATACCGTGAAAAGTGGGAAGGACATAAGATGCCCACTATCATAGATGACATTGTATCTGAGCTCGGTAAAATCATGAAATGAAACTGGGCGACAAACTTAGAATTCATCAAGTGCCCAGGAGCACAGACTTTCATTGAGGATGTTGTCAAATCCGCCAACAAAAAATACCATTGACAATGTGGTGGTTGTTGTCCCCTCTCTATCTTACATTCTTGCTTGGCTGAATGTAAGGCATTCTGTTTTTAAAACTCTGTCATGTTCTACTCTTTCTCATTTACCACACCCGCACTTACTATAATGGCTTCTCATGTCTTTTCATGTAATATATGTTTGCATTGGATTTTTAAATTACTATGTCTAGTTATGTTTGTCTAGTGTGGCCATACTAGTTTCCGAAAGTGTTACAAGTCCATGTCCATGTTTTCATCCAAACATTTGGCTACTTTTGCCATGCTTCTACATTTTTCTTTTCTTTTTCGACATGTCTGTGGATTCAAAATTTTCAAACAAGGTTGTCAAATCTTTAGAGTTTTCAAATCATGATAACACGCGGATGCCACAATGAGGTGAACATTTAAAATTGGGACAATATGAGCATGTAGAAGAAGTATGGCCCTATTTGGTTATTTTTCTAGGTATGGTACCTGACAACTTCACCAGAGCATGCATGGTAATTCTAAAAGATTTCACACAACAATTACAATAAATTACACATGGCAAATTGAGTAGATTTACCCATGGAAAACCTAGTAGACTACACATGGTAATTCTAGTGGATCCCACATGGCAAATATAGTAGATTCCACATGGCAACAAGACGAACATGAAGATTGGCACAACATGAGCATGTTCAATTATTATGCCCTTGTTTGGTTACTTTTCGAGGTTTGCCTACAAGGCACTTTTTTTACCCAAATGACCATTTCCCAACTTTTTATTTTTCACATAACTAAACACGCATCACAATTATATTTAAGTAATTGTGCCATTTTCTCTAGTTCAAGCAGATTTTTAAATTTTTGCTTCCCCCACGAATGAAATTAAAAGTCCTCACGTGGCAACTTCACCTAACGTGCATAGTACTCCCACTGTAAAGATATATCGGAACGCTCTTATATTTCTCTATGGAGGGAGTAATTCTAAACAATTTTCATAAATTACACGTGTCGAAACAAGTAGATTAAACATGTCAAATCTAGTGGATTATACATGGCAAATCTAGTAGTTTAAACATGGAAAATCTAGTACTGTCCACATGGAAAATCTATTATTACCCACATGGCAAATCTAGTATTGTCCAATGGCAAATCTAGTAGTTTCCATGTGGCAAATCTACCAATGTCCCCACCACAACTTCTATTGTAACACATATAGCAACTTCTACTGCTTCTGGCAAATGTTTTTTCTACTGTTCCACACATGTCAATTTCTAGTGCTACAAGCTTGGCAATTTCAATGCTACCAACAAAACAACATTTCTGTTTCCCCATAGCCTATCAATTCATTACTATCTCTATGGATCCCACATTTCTTTCCTTGGCTTCTTCTTGTGTTTTGCCTATACCTCTAACCCTGACTTGTATCTGATCTCCTTTGGGCATCCTTTTGCAACTGACCTTGGTGGGTTCCCAACTTGATTTTTTGTGTTAGATGCTCATCACCCTATTTCTGTGTTTTCTGTCGACAGCCTTGTGGATGCAGGAGCACTAGAACTACGCGGGAATCTATGCGACTCCTCCTCAACCTTCCTTTTTATCTCTCTAAGCTCTCTTTTTAGGGATTTTCTGTGTTTCTGTACTACCCTTTTCATTTCACCTCACTTGCATGCATCACCTGCTATTTCAGAGAAGTTCTTAGTCAGGACCATATGCCTCACCGAGTCCATAATTGCCTCGGGCATGTCCTCATGTAGTGCCAACACTGCTTATGTGCCATGTGGACTTAGCACCTCGTCAGCGTCCCAAGTCCAGTGCTGACATATGAAATGGCGAGGAAAAAGCTTTACTCCATTCAAAACCATAACTCTAAGGATATGGCAGCACACGACTCCATGCATCTCAAACATGCTACATTGGCAGTAGTTTTCACCTTATGTTATGTTGGCCTTCACAAAGTAGTTTCTGCCTTTGTTTGGATCCTATGCTTCCGAGTCAGGCACCTCCCTCAAAGTACACACCTTGTACATACAATCCTCCACCTGAAAAACAACACACGACATGGACAACATTATCTCTTCTTGGAACATGCAAGTTTGCGGTCGTGAATTTCTCATTAGATTAGAATTTTCCAATCATGAACTTTTGCCATGCCATATTCCATGGTTACTATTTTGTACATGGCAAAAATTGCCATGTGGAGATACATTTGTTTATTCCAACCTACATTTTTATGGCAACTTCTATGTTTAGGACATGGCAAATGTATCTCTACATATGCGGTAATTATTTCGCACTCATGACATTTAACAATCAAAACATAACAATTTTGTTGTATGATGAACCAATGTTCCCAATTGTTTGACCATTTCCCAGTACACCTATTTACTTAATGGCAACTTCTATGTCTAATATGATGTAGGGTGGAACCATATGGTGTCGATCTTTCACGATTTGGAGGGAAAATAGGGAAGAACACGAAGAACACAAGAGGGAAATCACTCAAATAGACAAGACACAATCACACATGTGCTAAATCCACATGCACACGAAGAGATACATGATCCAAAGTCAACAAGGGAGGATACAAACAGAAGCTTGTTCATCCCAATCCTTGAAGGAGAGAGGTCTTGAATCCTAGTAGGATCTTCCCATCAAGGGGTCTTGAATCCACTTGGGGGATCTTCTCACATGGAGGCCTTGATCTCCATGGGAGTAGGTAAGTGGATGAGAAAAACTCTATCTCTAATGAGCTAATCCTTTGCTAACCCTAGATGGAGAGGGCAGAGGTCTATATATAGTGCTAGTACAAGTTGCAATGAGTTTGAGGGGTACATGGGCCGTCGACCCTTTCACTGTGCGCAGACAGGGGATGGATGTCCGGGATGGGGGCCGGATGTCCGAGCCTTGGTATCGGGCTGGATGAATAGGGTCGGGGCCGAATATCCGGGCTGGCTTCATCCGTTCCCAAACGCTCTCTTAATAGTAGGGGCCGGATTTTCGGGCGTCGGGCCGAATGTCGAGGCTGGGGTCGGATGTCCGGTGCTTGTAGGTGCTCTATGTATGGGCTACTATTGTGGTTGAAGTCTCAGGGGCCGGATGTCTGGGCCAAGGGCCGGATGTCCGGTCCTGTAGCCTCTCGACGGGCTTCCTACTTGAGTCTCGTCGTTCTTGCACTTGCGGACTTGTTCATCATCCGGAGCATCTCCGAGAGGGTCTTCTTTGTACCTAAGCACTCATAATATTCCAGATTGGATAGTAGCCATGTCTCACATGGGTCATAAATAAAGGCACTAAGGAGAGATGTCACCTTGGTGTCGAGAGCTCTTGCACGTGCTCGTGTCATCGGTCCATTTGGCACTTGGGGAGACGGAGGTTGTTCCATGGGGATGACCGTAGGATGCTTCACATCATCTCCCTCCAATGGGAAAGATCTGACCTCAGATCGAAAACCTCATCACCATGGAAGGGAGATAGATACTTCATGTTGAATATGTCACTCATGTTGTACTTGTCGCCCAGAATGTCGATCTTGTAGGCATTGTTGTTGTAGCGTGCTAGCACCTTGAAGGGTCCATCGGCTCTAGGTAGTAGCTTGGACTTGCGCTCGTTGGGGATGCGATCCTTGCGAAGGTGTAACTACACAAGATCTCCAATGTTGAATACCATGGGTTGCTTGCTGATGTTGATCTTGGTTGCGAGTCATTGCACTTGGCGCTCGATTGTTTGTCTTGTATCTTCATGCACCTTCTTGAGATAGCTCGCTCGTGCACTTGCATCCATGTTGATGCGCTCTTATAGAGGTTGCGGTAGAATGTACGACGGGGACAATGGATTTAATCTATAGACAACCTCGAAGGGGACTTGCTGGTAGTGGAGTGTCTTGCTCGATTGTAGGCGTACTCGGTGATGGCAACCATTCCTCCCAATCCTTGATGTTCTTCTTGATCAAGACTCGAAGAACTGTAGATAGCATCCGGTTGGTGACCTCTGTTTGGCTGTCGATTTGTGGATGGTATGCCGATGAGAAGAGTAGCTTGATTCTGAGCTTGGCACATAGGGTCTTCCAAAAGTAGCTTAGGAACTTGATGTCGCGGTCCAACACAATAGTCTTGGGCACTCCATGTAGATGCAAAATTTCCCTACAAAAGAGATTTGCAACATGTGAAGCATCGTCTATCTTGTTACATGAAATAAAGTGTGCCATCTTAGAAAAACGGTCCACAACAACAAATACCGAATCTTTTCCATTCTCAGTTCTAGGAAACCCAAGTACAAAGTCCATACTAATATCTTCCCATGGGTGATTCAGAATAGGATGTGGCATATCGAGACCTTGGGGTTGAGCTTTAGCCTTATCTTTGCAACATGTAGAGCACCAGTTGGTGTAGCGAGAGATGTCACGAAACATCTTGGGACAAAAGTAGTTCTTGGAGAGTGTAGCGAATGTCTTGTCGCGTACAAAGTGTCCCATAAGTACTCCACCATGAGCCTCTAGGGAAAGAAACTATAGGATTCAGGGCTCCGCAGACCCAAGAAAGGTTTGAACTCTAGGCCTGTGCGAAGAACTCTACCTCTCCAGCCAGCCGCCTCCCTGCTATCACATCCTAGCTCAATGAACAGGAAAGGAAATGGACACGGCAGTTTGCCCAGGTTCGGGCCACCTTGCGGTGTAAAACCCTAGTCCTGCTTTGTGGTGGATTAGCCTCGCGGGGGGCTAAGGATGAACTAGTACAAGGAAGATCAACCTCGCGGGGTCTGCTCTGGGGTTGGATATGAGCTCAAGGGATTCAGCCTCCTGACCTGTCCGCCGACCCCTTGCTATGGTGGTGGCTAGGCTATACTTATAGTGAACTCACTCCTCTTTCCCCAAAACTTAGGCGGGAAAGCATCCCACAATGGCCAATTTTGAAGGGGGACAAGTAGTACATCTTATCCTGACGAAAGGTGGTCTTCATCTGCAAAGCTTCTAGTTTTGACGTCGTGGTGGGCTCAGAGCTGACATCCGTCCTACCGTCCTGGCGGTCTTGGTCTTGTTGCACATAAACGGTAACCTTTGGTTGATTCCTTGGGACTCTGCGCTAGTGCTTGCCTCCATAGCACCGAAGAGGAATCCTGCCGCTCTACGCCCACTGCCGCGTGCCTGGCCTTGTTCATCATGGCTGGCGCCACCTCAACCTCATGAGGTGAGCACGTGCATCAGAATCTCCGCTCCTCAGGAGGCCGTCTAGGGAGGCTGCTCCTTCAGGAGGTCTTGGTGTCAGCCGCCTGGCGATGCTTGGCCCCTCGCGAGGTCTTGTCTTGTCGATGCTGAAGATGGGCCGTACCAAGCCGCTGGTGGAGCCATGCCATGGGCCGCATGCAGGCAAGTCTAGCTACCTTGGTTCCCAGAACGCCGACAGTAGCTCCTGGGCCCAAGGCGCGCCCGCACTTGGCTTCGAGGTGAAGCCAAAGGGAAAGTGAAGCACCGCGGGCCCTAATCGCCTGTGGACCAAGTCGATGCGTGGCGCTTGATAGGACGTGGGCATCTCCACTTCCCCACGCTACCTCGGCAACCGTCTGATTCGACATCCGCCTGCTACAAAAGTAGTCCTGCCATCATTGCCTATCGCGCTTGCCTTCTGCACCCTCTCTCCCCTACAAGCTTCTGCGCCCTTCTCCAGACGCCGCACCCCACCAATGTTCCTCCATAGACATGGCCCCAAGGTCGAATAAGAAGTGGGGAGCGCGCGCGCCCGAAGAGCCCTGGCTAGGGTTGGAGCCCGTAATGGATCGGTCGACGGTGGTCAACCAGGAAGGGTTGGGCAAGGTCCGCCTGGACCTTGAAGCCGATCCAACGAATGGAGAACGATGAAGATCTGGCTTGCCTCTTGGGACTTTATTGATATAGGGTCCACCAAAGTTCCTCTTCATCTCCATGCCCTCTTGGTCGGCCTGGTTCCTCCTTTCTTTGATTTTTTCAATGTCGTGCTTTCACATTACCAGATCCAACCGTTGCATCTAGATCCCGTCTGCATCGTCCTCTTTTCCATCTTTGCCTTCCTGTGCGAGGCTCTCGTGGGTATTTCCCCGTCTGTGGCCCTGCTCCGTCATTTCTTCTCGCTCTGTCTAATCGATGGCCGACAACGGTCGGGGTGCATGTAGTTCCAGGTGGTGGCGGTGATCGCTGGCTCCGGCATCGACTTCACACTACGCACAGATGCAAGGGGATTCCGGAAGTTGTGGGTGTATGTGGATGCCACCGTGCTCAGCCCCCTACTCCTCCTTCCATGTGCGCCGACGATTCCAAGCTCCGGCTGGGGGCACGTGGAGCTAGCTGACCGACGACTTGCGCGCGTCTGGTTCAGGCTGGCCAAGCTAAAGGAGGCAGGAGTGACATCGTCGATGGTGGCGAGGGAGTTCATTTGGTGGCGCATCGCCCTGCTCCAGCGCTATTTGCGCCCAGCGATCCCATGAGGCTTCAGGTGCCTTCGCTCCCCCCAAGACGCTGAGCACCGTGCTCGAGCTCCTAACAGGCGACCTAGCTCCTGTCGCGCTCCCTACAAAGGAGGGCCTCCTATATAACTGCTTGAATGGAGAGGCCTTCGCCAGACAGATGCCATGCTTTGATGAGTGGAGGTTGCTCCCCGCAGGCCAAGAGGGGCCTCGCGAGAACCCCGTCGTGGTGGCTCCGTGCTTGCCCATCCGATGGTAGCAGGAGGGCGCCGTCGACTGCTCCCGAGGCAGCCCTGGAGGCCAGGCGCCGCCAGATGCTCCTGAGGCGGGCCCCGGAGGCTAGGTGCCACCAGATTCTTATGAGGCGACCCTCCGCGGTCCCGAGGGCGGCCCAGGGGGAGCCCCGTCCACGGCCGCGATTGCCACCCCCGCCTCCAGGGATAGTGTGCCCCTCTCTAGCACATCTCATCTAGACACAGGGTATACCGCAAGAGGAGGTTCAGGAGTTGCCACGGTGAAACCCCGTGGGCCCTGTAATAGAGGATATGGATAGCCGTGGATGAGTAAGTACCTTGCCCCTTCAAGATTCTTAAGTGATGTGCTCCCTCTTGACATTTTCCCTTTAGGCTCCCTTCTACCTCAACGATGAGCTCGTCCATGGCGTGTCCTCTGGGGGCTCCGGAGTCGGCCGCGACACCAAGCCCCCTGAAGAGAATGGCCACCCGGGAGGACATGCCAGCCCAAGAGTTGAGGCTGCCGATGAAGGATCGTGAGCCTGCTCCCCCGACGCCTTACCACTGGAGCAGCCCCCGCGGTGTGGTGGTCGCGCCGAGGGCCCCTCCGATGATCCTTGTGGGTGGTTGGGCACCCCACGTGGCGGCTTCATCTTCGAGCGGTGGAGCCGCGCCCTGCTGCTCCGCGCCCGAAGTCCGAGGGATGACCACAGAGGCTCCAGCCACCGACCCCTTGTCGAGGGTGGGCGTCGTCCCGCGTCTCTTGAGTATGTCAGGACGTGGAGGAAGGGATTGGCCGAGCACTGGAGCTTGCATGTGGGCGCAGCGCCGTCTTCCACAATGTTTTCCAGGTAGCAGCAGGCGCACTAGGCTTGCTCGTGGTGGAGCTCGCCGATGTCGACTCTTGCCTTGAGGCGGAAAACCTTCGTCTGGCGCGCGAGTGGCATCAACTGAAGGTCACCATCAACCTTGGGCACTTCCAACATGAGCGTGCCCGCGCAGATGCCAAGGGGTCCATTTCGGCTTCTCGAGAGGCCTGCATCTGTGCCTAGGAGGAGGCCCGGGCCAAGAACCAGCATCGCGAGGCAGCCGAGGAGCATGAGAGTGAGCTCCAAGTCTTGAATGCTACTCTTGAACAACAGGTCCAAGCGTGTAGAGCCATCCTTGTGGCGCGGCCAGGCGGGGGCCCTGTAGATGTGGCCGGGGCTCGGGCTCACGAGGAGGTGTTGGCACTCGAGGCGTTGGAACAAAGCGTGGAGTGTGAGCGCTTGGTGGTGATGGAGCGCCAGGTAACTGCGGCCAAGGAAGCCCTTGTTTCTCGGGAGGCGAAGATTCAGCTGGAGGTCGACCAGAAGGGGGCGGAGGTCCGCAAGTACCCTGTCGAGGAATATTGCTGAAAGCTGGGGCTTCAAGAGACCTGCTTCAAACAACGGCAGGTCGAGTTGCAAGGCAAGGTCGATGCTCTCAAGGCAAAGCTGGCCGTAGAGCGACACGGGAAAGCCGCCGAAGAAGCCCGAGCCACCATTGAGCCCGAGCTGTCCTCGCTTCAGCAGCAGGTGACGAGCGTCACGTCCCTTGTGGAAAGGGCATCGAACGACGCGAGCTGCCACCAAACGCTGCAGCGAGAGCGCTCCTTGATGCTTGAAGACCTCAGGGTGAGGGCCAACCATGCCTTGGACACAATCTGTGAGGGGAGCGTGGCCCGCCCATATGAAGCCGACGACGTCGGCTACCTGCGATTCTTCATCTAAGTCATGACATGCCTTGAAGGCATGTCCATGAGGGCATGCCAGCTCGTTGAGGAGAAGAGCCGGGATCTTCTTGGGCACGCATTCTCACGCGTCTTCAGCTACCTTCTCGACCTGGATCTAGATTTTGATTTCAAAGCCCCGATAGCCCCTTTGCCCGGGGTAATCCAGCACGACTTGGCGAGCTGGGTGGACGATGATGTGGACGACTTGATAAATGAATTTTCTCTTGTTGATGATGTGGTTGCACTTGCGACCGAAGAGGGCGAAGCTAATGATGATGGCGGCGATACGGGCAATAGCGCGTCCCGCTAGGCCTATACTTCCCTATTCTTCCGACAAAGATTTTGGATACGCCCCCATGGGGTGTGGAAGCATTTTTTTTCTTTTTGGAGGGGGATGGATCCCTTGTAACATATGGAACGATGATATGTCTCCTGAGTCAATTTCAGAATGTGTCGTCGTGAGCCGGGGGGCTCTTAACTAGAGTAGTTGGTGTGACTTACCTTTCATGTTCGTGGCCTTGGGTGGCTTCTTGCGTCGCGGAGGTACCTTCCTGTCGGAGTGAGCCCTCATGGGGCTCCCGAGGGCTTAAGTCTCCTGGTATGCCTGGTGGCCCACCCGTGGGCACCGCGCGAGGAGCCAAACGCCAAAGCTTTGGCAAGGTGTGTACGCATGCAGGCTTGCGACAGTGGCATCCTTGGCCCCGAGGGAGCCTTAACGCTGCTCAGGCCTACCTAGGTGCGCCCACCACACCCAGCCCCCGCTCGCGGGGTGCTCGCGGGGCGGGGGGTAGCACGCAGGAGCCATGCCTTCCAAACGAAAATCAAAGAGCAAAGAACACCGCGAGTCGAAAATTTCCCCCCTTTCTATTAATAAGCACATGAAAACTCCAAATTCATTTCAAAGGCAGCAAATTGGGTTACAGAAAAAGGGGCAAAGAGAACAGCCACGTCCGGCACCTATGCTAGTCTTCTCACCAGCGTGGAGCTAAGTGCTTCCACTCGGCGTGGGCATAGTCATTAGGGGACAGTGTCGACTGCCAGCGCGGAGCATGGTGCTTCCACTTGGACATGGATGGGAGCCCTCGTGAGGCCAAGGGCCGACTCTCAGGAGACTCCGGGGCGTGTACAACCCCAACTCATTATTACATGAGAGTGTCAGGAGCAGAGATCTTCACGTGCACTCCTCGCTCCTCGCGGCGACCCCGCCCAGCGCATCCTGTTGCCAACGTTGGGGTGTCCGGAAACCAAGGACGAGACCAAGGGGCAAGGGGCTACGCTGGCGGTGGCCGGGCGATCGCAGGCTCTCTACCTGGGGAAGGTCTTGCCGATGCCTTCCCCGACAGAGGCCCTACCTCCAGACGGAGCGCGCCACCATCTATGGCGGCTCCCTGCACCATGGGGCGCAGAGGAAGCTCTGGTGCTGGGCTCCCTCCACACGGCCCCCAATGCGCTCCTCCTTCCTGAGGTAGGGCCAGCGTCCCGAGGTACGCGGTCGTGGTGTGGATCACCTGCGATCCAAAGCTAGCGCAGTTGTGTCCGAAAAAGGTCGACTGTAACCGCGGACGTTGATATTGAAGGTGTCGATGGGGCGCTGAGCCGGCTCGTGAGGGGTCCCTGCCTCTCGTAACCTTGGCGATCCTGATGTCCGGGCCAGGGGGGAAGCCTGAAGAGGCTTCTTCCTTGCTCGTGCGGCGCACCCACCATCGGTGGTACCAAGATTTCAAGAGCCATTATCTCGAGACCAGCCCCCGGGCCCCGTGCTCCGTTTCCCGCCACCTTGATATCCTGTTGTCGGTGTCAAAACCAGCGGATCTCGGGTAGGGGGTCCCGAACTGTGCGTCTAGGCGGATGGTAACAGGAGACAAGGGACACGATGTGTTTACCCACTTTGGGCCCTCTCGATGGAGGTAAAACCCTACTCCTGCTTCATTAATAATGATGATATGGGTAGTACAAGAGTAGATCTACCACGAGATCAGAGAGGCTAAACCCTAGAATCTAGCCTATGGTATGATTGTTGTTGTCTCTCCTCTATCGACTAGCCTGGCCTCGGTTTATATAATGCGCGAGAGGCCTAGGATAACAAGAGTCCTAGCCGAATACGCCGATGGGGAGGAGTCCTTGTCTTGATCGCCAAGTCTTGTGGAATCTTTCTTGTATGCGTCAGCTGTCCGGACTAGCCCATGAGTATACGGCCATGGGGGTCCTCGGCCCAATCTAATAGATCGGGAGATGACATGGTGAGTACCCCCTAGTCCAGGACACCATCAGTAGCCCCCTTAACCGGTATTCAAGTTTAGGGACGCTCCTCGATTCTTCCGAACCGTTCTTCACCTTCAGTCGTCGGTCTTGAAAACTGGTTCAACAAATCTTCTCATCTTTGATCTTGAGGATCGCCGAAATGCATTCGACGAGTTTACTTTAGGGTATCCGAGGAGCCCCTTTAAGTTTCCGGCCTTTATCAATGCCTTGTTATTTTTATGCCACACCTCGGGTTTGAAGTTGTTCCCTGGCAGCAGCGTCCTCTTGCGTCCGAGCTCCAACGCTGGACTGCATTCGAGGTATCTTTTGCAGCCGAGCACCAACGCCGGACCGCTTCCCAGCTCTAACGCCGGAATGTATCTGAGCTCCAACGCCAGACTGTATCCGAGCTCCAACGCCGAACTATGTATCCGAGGTGTCGTAAATCACCTTGGTTCAAAGAAGTTTGAAGGAGTTTAGCCGAGCTTAATGTCGGAAATGCCCTCTATGCAGCCAGCCACTAGCGCCCGAGCTTTATGCCGGACTGCTTCCGAGGTGGTGCACCACCCCGAATGTGGGCCGATTTTTTTCAATATTTTTGATTGGTGCAATTTATTCTCTAGCGAGATACATAGCCAGTAGCCCTCAAGGTGGGTATCGGTCTAAAACCCGAGATGCACATGAAGGATGACATAAGACTGCTGATCCCCGTAGCCGCTGAGACTCAGGTTGATTTGCAAAATCGGTCTGAGGATCAAGTCCTAGCTCAGAAGAATACTTCGGGACACAAAAAGCGGCATGCTCAGTCCTCAAGACTCAGGTTGGGTGCGGCCGACCATCCTGAGGATCAAAATCTCCTCGGAGACTGTATTACACTTAAAATTTTCTGCATTTGACAGGCAATGCAATAGCCCCCGAGACACTAGTCGGGTGGCAACACCAGATCAGGGGATCGATGTGCCCCTTTAATATTTGTAAATAATAAGCTCGAATCCCAGTAGCCCCCGAGCCTTAATGCGGGCACGGGTGGCCGAATTAAGGATTGATATCCATAGTAAAATCTCAAATTATGTGTAATGACTCTATGTATCCAAGTACTTTACGTCATTAATGCTCGGATCCGCATTGTACAAAACTTTGTTGACCGACCATCGGCTTCCACCTCCTCGGCCAATAGCCGAGGAGTGTTTGTCCTACTTTATAAAGCATTTATGAGGGCAAAGATTTCAACAAACAAGGTAATCTGGCCATACGATTTTATAAACAAAGGTACGTAGAGAGATATGTTATATTACTGTTTAACAGAATAAATGTCTTCCAAAGAAAATAGTCCCGCTATAGGTTCCTTTCTTTGGGTTGTAATGCTAAGCATGATCATGAAACCTCAGCTCCAATGTAAGAGCAAAATATCGAGGATTTAGTTTGGGAGGCCAGTTAATAGCCCCCGGTAGTATTCGGCGACAGTCGAGGTCAAGCCGTAAACACTTCGGCCATTGTTATGAATGGCCCGTCGTTTAACACCGTCATCGGATCGCTGACCAGTTTACGCTTATTGTGACAGTCAGTTTTCGGCTTTCTCCACTGAGGTGCTTAACCATTTGAGCTGGAAGCACAATCGCAGTGCTTCTCCCTTTGCACACCTAGCCGAACAAAGCGGAATGTAGGAGGCAAGCGCAGGAGCCGGGCAACCCAACTATTGACCGAAGACACATTCGAAACCGATGCATATATAGCAATATCCGAGAATGTTTTGGCCGAATCTCTAAAGATGTCCGGCGTTCCACTGCGAGACTTGTGCTGAAAACACTCAAATAGTTTAAAAAGTGCCATAATCTTGGAAAACCAAAAAAACGTCAGTAAAAACTTGACGTTCGAACAAGATCAGTGTTCGGTGCCAATCCGAAAATTGGCCTTAGAAAAAGAAGTGCTTCTGTCGTGCTTGAACATGATACATCCTATCTCAAGACTTCAAGAGGGTCAGCTTACGCCTTCAACCTCCTATCCCAAGGGCGGAGTACTTCTCATTAGGCCAGTTTAGCAAACTAAACTCTAGCGGCTTCGAGAGAGAAATTAGGCTCCCGGGCTAGTGACCACACGCTCGTGTAAAAAAAAGAGTGATAGATAATAATAATAATAATAATAATAATAATAATAATAATAATAATAATAATAATAAAACTTTGCAATGACTAAGAAGAAGAACATTTATCAGAAAACGGCTCATATAAATTTAAGAGCCCCCAAGTGACTTGGGTAAAAGAATGATTGCATGTACCGAAGTACTTATATCATATCTATGTTCAACCGAACTTTAAACGCGTCTTAACCAACCGTCGGCTTCTCCCTCTTCGGTCAAGGACCAAAAAGTGTTATGTACTCCATCTGTCGAGAATATCAACGGTGTTTCCAATAACCAGGCAATCAGGCCATAAGGCTGTAACAGACAAAGCACGCTCAGGGAACTTATGCTATATTACTACGAAGTGTAAGAAGCATCTTCGAAGAAAATAGTACCCCCACCAATACCTTTCTTCGGTGCTCATTGTTATGATGAGACTTGTGCAATAGATTTTTTGTAATCATGAGTTCCGTTGTGTGCCGACCATCATTGAAAACTATAAGAGCGCTACCTTTCAGCTTCACCTAGTCTGAGGTCCGGCTCGGATGACCCGATCGTGACAATCGCAGAGGTGCTCCCTTTACTCCCTAGCCGAACAATCGGGAACGTAGGGGTAAACACAGGAGCGAGGCAAGCCCGCTTGCAAATCACTTAAGTCAATATGGTGCATATTGTGGCGTGATACACGAACAAGGAACGAAGCCGTACAAGTATAATCATATGCAAGAGGAAAAGCTTCATGAAGGAAGCCCCCAAATGAATTGGGTATTTGAATTTATGCATCACAAACAAAGTTTGGACAAGAATTTTTTTTACAAGCAACATTTTTCCAAAAAAGTATAATGCTTGGTCGAACCGAACACAAGTTAGAAATTAAAGCTTTGAGCATAAAAGCGACTTAGCTGGTTAATGTGTTCGGTATTGATGACGCGGTCCGAGCTTGATACGGGACAAGGTTCCATCCCCCAAGCCGGTCCCGAGGTGGCGGAGCTGAGAGCTCGACACGCCGAAGTGGTGACATAGCACGGTCAATCCAGGACGGCAGGGTGATGCCGAAGTCCCTAGCATGGGGTAATGAAGTGTTTACGAAGCCCCCCGTCCAGCCGAGGTGACGCCAAAGGATATAGTCCGGCTGGATCATTTTCCTGTGCACAAAAAATAGTGCAAACCGGGATAATAGTAATAATAATATAAAAAAAATTCGTTGCATAACAAATAATTTATGCAAAGTGAGTAATAAAATAAATATGGCCTGGCGCCGAAGTCAATGTCGATGCAGGGCGGTGGCATGATGTGGTAAAGGCATGGTAAGGCCTGAATTCACAGGTCGGTTCGAGTTCCGGATGCGGCGTTCTTCGGACTATGTATGGAAACTGACCGAACCACCATGCGACTATCGTTAATGTGGCCACCATTTGATAGACCTTCGTACATATGATGGACAAACCAGAGTAATAATTCGTTGAGAAAAATGAACCCAAACAAGCAAAAAATACTAGGATTAATAGCACCTGGCTTATTTGTTGTAGCAATCCGAAGAAAGGTGATTCCCAAAATTGGGACTCGATCTGCACACCTATCGCCTGATGGGCGATAAAGAAACGGCATGGCGATGCTGGCAAAGGTTGGCTCACCGAGGCAAAGCCCTCGGTCCAGCTAACGTGACGGAGTTGGTCGGCCAGCGACGCCGAAGTCTCCGGAGTACGTTGACGAAGAGATGATGAAGCCCCCGGTCCAGCTAACGTAATGAAGCCTCGATGTCAGCCGATGAGTCGAAGTAGGTCGGCGTGATGGACACCAGCTTGAAAAAGCAACAGTGCGGCCCTGCCGATGCAGGTCGTGACGCGGTCGATGCCGGCTTGATGACGTGACCGTGCGGCGATGCAGGTGTGCCCGCTCCGTGTAATCCGTGGGGCGGCAATGTTGGTGATGATTTATCCTTCGGGATGCCGGACTCTTGTTCGGCTTGTTGAGATGATGATCCGAAGAAGTTGAGCGCGACTCAACAAAGTGACGACGTGTCTAGTGCAGGTCGGCATCCGTGGAGCAATATTGCCGGACTGGTTTGATACCAGCATGATGTTGAAGATCATGTTCAAAATATTTTAAGGTTAGCGGGATGTGTTCGGGAACAAAACACGATACCCCATACAAAACTTCCTTCAAAAAGGATGTCTGAATTCCCGTTCTTAAAAAAGACGAACTCGGGTCGGATTCGTTTTCGCGCAGAAAACAGATCTGAAAAGTGATGCACTAATCGGAAGGTTCCCGGAGTTTGGACGGTCGGATCGAGCTGAAATTTTGGGAGGTGGTAGATATAGGAATTCCACAGCCGATCAATGGTTGGATCTTCCAAAGGACGTCCGAGCTAGAAGCTGGACACCATGCCCTAAAATCGTCCAGATCCTCGTTCAGATTTGACAAGGCTCCGGTATGTCGCGGATTGCCAGAGATTCCTCCATCGGAACTCGACGAAATTTAACAGGGTTGTTGTAGATTCCTCCATCGAAGCAATCGTCGAACCGATGCTCCAGGAGGCGGTGACGGCGGACACAAGTTCGTTGTCCAGAAAAATAGCACGGTCGCCCAAGGGCAATGTTGACGTCGAGCCCCCGGGCTCCCTGGATGATTCCTCCATGATCTTGATAGAGATCGGAGTTGATGTTGATGAAGGCCCTCATCCGAACATGATGGTCGGAGGCAGGGCGCAGTCCTTGGTCAAACCAAGGTAACCAGCCGAGCTGGTGACGAAGATGCCGAAGTCGCAGTTGATCTGCAGGTGAGCCATCGACCCTTTGCCGAACACACAACGGAACTCTCAATGAAAGCACCAATGTCGGTGTCAAAACCGGCGGATCTCGGGTAGGGGGTCCCGAACTGTGCGTCTAGGCGGATGGTAACAGGAGACAAGGGACATGATGTTTTTACCCAGGTTTGGGCCCTCTCGATGGAGGTAAAACCCTACTCCTTCTTGATTAATATTGATGATATGGGTAGTACAAGAGTAGATCTACCACGAGATCAGAGAGGCTAAACCCTAGAAGCTAGCCTATGGTATGATTGTTGTTGTCTCTCCTCTATCGACTAGCCTGGCCTCGGTTTATATAATGCACGAGCGGCCTAGGATAACAACAGTCCTAGTCGAATACGGCGGTGGGGAGGAGTCCTTGTCTTGATCGCCAAGTCTTGTGGAATGTTCCTTGTATGCGGAAGCTCTCCGGACTGGCCCATGAGTATACGGCCATGGGGGTCCTCGGCCCAATCTAATAGATCGGGAGATGACGTGGTGAGTACCCCCTAGTCTAGGACATCGTCACCTATCTTGTTGGCCTGAGAGCGGTTCCTCACTGTTGTCAAGATGGAAGCTGCCTACCCCGACTGCTCCCTAGGGACGCGCCCCTTGAGTCAGGCGAGCGACACCATACACCAAGCTACCTCCGCGGGGCCCCTCGGGCTCCTCCCGGAGAGGTGAGTAGACGCAGCCAGGATGGGCGCGATCCCCCTGAGGCGCCCGCGATGTTGGCGTGATGCAGAAAGGTGTTGCGACCTCACAAGTTGCGTCGAGCAGCTCAGCGGCGCGAGAGAGTAAGGCGTCGCGGCCACCCTCAGCTAGCCTGCATCGCAGCATCTCACGGGCCATGATGAGCACAACCCGCGTGTTCTCCTGCTCTCAGTGAGTGTGCAGGGATGACATTGTGGCGTAGCTAGAGGATATCGTAGCAGCTCGGTCGCGACACCGAGTGGGAGGGGGCAGAAATGGCCCACGACACCGTTGATGATTGTCGCCAGTGCCCACTTCAGCCGCGGACAGCAAGGGGTGATGACGAACTTTGTGGCTAGGGAGTGTTGTCTGGGTGGTGTGAGCGGCCCAACGCTCAGTGCCGGCTCGGGGAGCTTCCACCATGGGAACAACGGATGGTGGGCATGGACGGAGGGGGAACCTTGACACGCCCCAACCTGGCGCGCCAAATGTCGGATTCAGGGCTCCGTAGACCCAAGAAAGGTTTAAACTCTGGGACATGTGTGAAGAACTCAACCTCTCCAGCTAGCCAACTCACTGCTCTCACGGCCTAGCTCGATGAACAAGAAATGAAATGGACATGGCAGTTTACCCAGGTTCGGGCCACCTTGTGGTGTAAAACCCAACTCTTGCTTTGTTGTGGATTAGCCTCGCATGGGGCTCAGGATGAACTAGTACAGGGAAGAACAGCCTCGCGGGGTCTGCTCTGGGGGTGGATATGAGCTCAAGGGATTAGGCCTCTCGACCTATCCACCGACCACTTGCTATGGTGGTGGCTAGGCTATACTTATAGTGACCTTGGCCCTCTTCCCCCAAAACTTAGGCGGGAAGGGATCCCACAATGGCCAATTTTGAAGGGGACAAGTAATAAATCTTATCCTGATGAAAGGTGGTCTTCTCCTGCAGAGCTTCTAGTCGCGACGTTGTGGTGGGCTCGGTCATGTCATTCGTCCCGCCATCCTGGCGATCTTGGTCTTGTTGCACATAAATGGTGACCTTTGATTGATTCCTTGGGACTCTGCGCCTGTGCTTTCCTCCTTAGCACCAACGAGGAAACCTGCCACTCTGTGCCCGCTGGCGCGCGCCTGGCCTTGGTCGTCCTGGCTAGCATCACCTCAACCTCAAGAGGTGAGCACTTGCATAGGAATCTCCGCTCCTTAGGAGGCCACCTGGGGAGGTGCTACCTCTTGAGCACTGCGTTGGGTTTCCCTTGAAGAGGAAAGTGAAAGCACAAGTGCTCCCTAGGTGGTTTTGGTAATTAATATTTCTTGTTGGACTAACACTTTTATCTAGTATATTTCAGACAAGTTCTACAATGAAGTGGCATGGACTAAAGGATGTGGAACTCCTTCAAGATGCTAAGGACAAAGGATTGGCTAAAGCTTCAAGCTCAAGACTCTTCATTTTACATTTTAGTGATCCAAGATCACATTGAGTCTATAGGAAAAGCCAATACTATCAAGAAGGCATGAGGTGTTGCTTAATGAGCCTCTTGCTTCATGTACTTAGTGATATGCTCCAAAAACCCTCAACTACTTTCCCACATCCACATATGACCTAAACCTAAAGCCCAAATCGGTCACACCGATTCTTTCTATCCGGCGCCACCGAGTTCAGATGTCATAGCCACTGCCACAAACCCTAGGCAAATCAGTCTCACCGATAGGGATCTCGGTCTCACCGAGATGGGATTGTAATCTCTCTATGTATGTCCATTATCAAAATCGGTCTTACCGAGTTTGAGCAATCGGTCCTACCGAGATTACAATGCAAACTCTCTGGTTAACTTATTACCAAAATTGGTCCCACCGAGTTTGAGTAATCGGTCACACGGAGTTTGCCTGACCAACTCTCTAGTTAGCTAATTACCAAAATCGGTCTTACCGAGTTTGTGTAATCGGTCTCACTGAGATTACGTTATGCCCTAACCCTAACCATATCGGTCCTACCGAGTTGCATTTCGGTCCCACCGAAAATCCTAACGGTCACTAGGTTTACTAAATCGGTCTGACCGAGTTTATTGATTCAGTCCCATCGAGATTGGTAAATTGTGTGTAACGGTTAGATTTTGTGTGGAGGCTATATATACCCCTCCACCTCCTCTTCATTCATGGAGAGAGCCATCAGAACGAACCTACACTTCCAGTATCCTATTTCTGAGAGGGAACTACCTACTCATGTGTTGAGGCCAAGATATTCCATTCCTACCATATGAATCTTGATCTCTAGCCTTCCCCAAGTTGCTTTCCACTCAAATCTTCTTTCCACCAGATCCAAATCCTATGAGAGAGAGTTGAGTGTTGGGGAGACTATCATTTGAAGCACAAGAGCAAGGAGTTCATCATCAACGCACCATTTGTTACTTCTTGGAGAGTGGTGTCTCCTAGATTGGCTAGGTGTCACTTGGTAGCCTCCGACAAAGATTGTGGAGTTGAACCAAGGAGTTTGTAAGGGCAAGGAGATCGCCTACTTCGTGAAGATCTACCACTAGTGAGGCAAGTCCTTCGTGGGCGACGGCCATGGTGGGATAGACAAGGTTGCTTCTTCGTGGACCCTTCTTGGGTGGAGCCCTCCGTGGACTCGCACAACCGTTACCCTTCGTGGGTTGAAGTCTCCATCAACGTGGATGTCACATCCCTAGCTTCTGGCATTGCACTAGGCTGAATTCATGTGTGCATCATGTTTAAACTTTGAAAGAAACTTGAAATGGGGATGTCCAAACCCTAGTACCAAATGGAATTCAAATAGGTTCAACCTAAAAATATTTTCAGTGAATCCAAATGGCTTTCAAAAATGTTCATCATTTCTGGAAAATGCTAGAACCATAACCAGAGGTGTTGCACATTTTTCCATGACATATTTGGTCACTGAATTAAATCATATGTACTTTGCATTTGGGCATTTAAATGCTCAAATAATTCTGGACATAAGTGTGGGCTGTTGGAATTAATCTAAACAGAGCCTATGATTATTTTTAGGATTTTTGAAGGTGTCTAACTATTTTTTCATAAAGACACAAACTTACAAAAAAATAGAAAAACAGAATTTAAAAGGGAGAGAGAAGGACTTACCTGGCAGCCCAGCCAGCCCACCACTGTAGCAGCCCAGCCGGGCAAAGCCAGCCCGGCCCACCAAGGGCAGCATTGTCTTCTTCCTCTTGCCAGGAGGAGAAGCAACTGCGTGCCCGGCGCGTAGGCGAGCCGCGCCAGCTCCTCCCTGCCTGCCTGGCCTCCCCGATCTTTTGGACGACGCCACGCACCCCCCTGGACCGCTCTCACTCTCTTCCTTGCTCCTCCCTCCTCTGGCTTTCTCCCTTGCACCACCCGAACGCGCCCGCCACCGCCGACGTGCACCACCGCGGCCACCGCCTCCCCCTCGCTTCCCTGACCGCCTCAGGAGCTCCGCCTCGTCGCCCTAGACCTCCTGCACCGATCCAAGCTGCGCCAGAAGCCCCGAATCGCCGTCCTCGCCGTCTTCTTCAACCTCAGTCCACCGAGATCGCCATCGCCGCCCCACTTGCTCCAGCCCCTCCCCGAGCTCGCCGTCTGCTTCAACCGACTCCCCATGAGCTCCTCTTCCTCCTCCCCCTTCCCGTTCTTGCTCTCGAGCATCACAGCGACCGCACCGAGCTCGACCGCGCCCGCCGCCGCCACCGCACGTCGCCGTCGTGGCCACAACCACGTTGGCTTTATTTTGAGCATGCCATCGTCTTCAACGCAGTTGTAGAAGCCCATAGAACCTCCTCACGCGCCTCGCCGTGCTTCATATCAACGGCTTCGACCTCGCCCGAACTCCGGCGACCGCCAAGGTCGTTTCCGGCCACCCCAGCATCTCCCACCGCCACCACTCGATGCGCGCGAGCTCCAGCTCCACGTAGCCGCTCTCCGCCGTCGATTTGGTCGCCGGAGGAGGAAACCCGCACCTCTCCGTCGTCCCTGGCCCTGCCGGCGACGAGCCCTGGGTCAACTCCTGCGAGTTTGACCCGGTTTGACCCTAGTTTGACTCCCCGTGAGTCACTGACGAGTGGGCCCAGGCCTCAGCTAATCCTAGATTAGTTTTTAATTAAGTTTAATTACTCCACTGACATTTTTAGTTAGTAGTAGTTTAACACTAATTAATTTAGATTAGTTAGTTAGTCACTGACGTGTGGACCCCACACTACAGGTTTGACCTGGACCCGGCTTCGTTGACCTGCTGACATCACACTGACGTCAGGCTGATGCAGTAAATCATTTTCTGGATTTATTCTTTTTAGGAAATTCTAGAAAATAGTATAAACTTCTAAAAATCATATAAGTTCAACCGTTACTCCAAATGAAATAATTTATATATGAAAAATTATCAGAAAAATCCAATCTATCCATCTGTACCATTTTCATGCATGTTAGAACAACTTATGACTACTGTTTAGGACAATTCAATTAATTGGCATTTAAATAACCACATGTGGAGTTTGAATTTGAATCTTGGATTCAAACCAACTTCATTTAATCTGGTTTTAGTTGCATTAGCACAAACCACAGCATATTGCCATGTCACATTCATGCATCATATTGTTGCATTGCATTGATTGTGTTTCTTCTTTGTTTGTCGGTGCTTGTCCCCTCTCAGTAGACGTGTACCGACGATGTGATCGATGACACCGATGAAGAACTATATTATCTTCAGAAGTGCTAGGCAAGCAAAACCTCCTTGTTCATTCCGATACAATCTGACTCTCTCGCTCCTGCTCTCTTTTACTGCATTAGGACAACACCAATTCAACTGTTACATGCTGCGGTAGTTGAACCCCTTTTCCTCTGCATGACCTGTCATTGCCACAGTAAATAGATGAAACCCACTAGCATAAGCAGGAGTTGTTTGAGCCATGATGTGCCTACTCATTCATGTTTGTTTGTCATGCCTGCTACTGCTTAGAGTTGAGTCAGGTCTGATTCATCGGGGATGAATTGGAGGTGTGTGAACATGTCCTACTGTGTGTGAGATAAGTGTGTGAACATGATTTGGTAAAGGTAGTGGTGAGAGGCCATGTAGGAGTACATGGTGGGTTGTCTCATTGAAGCCGTACTTAGGAACTGAGTTCTGTGTTTGTGATCCATGAACAGTTACTACCACACATTGGGTTCCGGTAACTCGACCCCTCTCGACTTATTAATCAACATGATCTCTGTCCAGGAGTTGCAACTAGTTTCTGGTGCTTGTAGGTTGTGTTAGTAGTCTACCAAGTGGTACCCGGTATAGGTGGGCTTGGGACAGACTAGGCACTGTGGCACGGTGTACCAGGCGTAGATCCACCCGTCGAGGTGGGCTTGGGAACCCTGCACACATCGTTTGGGGCCGTGAGTGACACCCCGGCCGGATCTCCTTGCGGATGGAACCCGAATAGGCGATAAACCTGGACGAGCCACTTGTGTGGTTAGTCAGGTCGTGGCCGACACCCTCGCCAGACTTCCGCTTGAAGGTTGCCGAGATACATGACGTGTACGTGGCGGTAAGTGGCGAGAGCGTGTGTGAAGAAGTACACCCCTGCAGGGTTAATATGATCTATTCGAATAGCCGTGTCCACGGTAAAGGACTTTTGGGTTGCCTATACAGTTCATAGATGTAACGCCCCGGATCCGATGCGCCAGGAGTCTGCCAGTTATTCGCTGTCATTGCCAGGTCTTTTGCTTGCGTGTTGCACTTTGCGATGTCATCATCTGCATTTCATCCGCATGTTTTTCAAAACTTGCATCCGTTCGGGTCCTCCCGGTTCTCTCCGTTGTCCGTTCGGAGTCCAGACCACACTCGCACGCGCCCGCGGCACCTCCGAAATATTATTTTATAAGTGGCATAAAAATGTTCTCGGAATGGGTTACAACTTGTCGTGCGGTCTTATTATAGTGTAGACAGACCGCCTGTCAAGTTTCGTCACATTCGGAGTTCGTTTGATAGCCCTACCGTTAAACTTATAGCAGCATCGTAGCCGGTCAAACGTCAGACGTTTTCGGTCTCCGAAAACCCGTTCCGGGCTGCTATCTCTTCTCTCCTTATAGCCTAGCCCATCTACACAGCCCACCAACCCCTCTCCTAGTTCCCCCTCTGTCCGGAGCCGTCGGATCGTCATCGAAGGGTCCGAAACGGAGCAAAACCCCCAAACCCTAGCCACCTACCCTATTTAAACAACCCCTTGTCCATTTTTGGACAAACCTAGCTCCTTCCCCTGCCCCTAGACCCTCCTCCTTGGATCAGCCAACCACCTCCCACCTCCTCTCCTCGAATTCCGGTGCCGGCCAACCCCTCCACCGCCACTTGGCGCGCCCCAGTTGGCCCAGTCGCCGCCCCGACCAGTGGGAAGCCTCAACGTCGCCCCTGCATCAGCGCCTCCACCGCGGCCCGCCCGAGCCCGCGTGTGGCCCGCAGGGCCCATCCCGCCGCGCCGCCAGCCCGCGCAAGCCCGAGCACGTTCCGCTCGCCTGGCTCCTCCCCGAGCGTCCGATCCGCGCCGCCGCCAGAGTCCTCCATCGCTTTCTCCTCGTCGCCGCCGTCCGCCGGCCTCGCGGAGCGCCGCCGGCCACCGCAGACTGTCTCGCCGGACCCAGGTCGCCGCCCCTCGCCATCGCGCCCTCTCTCTCTCTCTCTCTCTCTCTCTCTCTCTCTCTCTCTCTCTCTCACCCGAGCCCCCTGGCTGCCCCAGGAACTGCCGCCGCCCATGGACGCCGCCGCCACCGAACCTCGCCGCGGCCGGATCCGGCCCTGCAGCTCCAGATCCGCGCGCCCCGAACACCGCCGGTGCCTTCCTCCGCCCGTCCCTGGTCCTGGAGCACCCTGCCGCCGTCCTCGAGCGCCCTCGCCGGAGTTTTGCCGCGCCATCGCCACTGCCGGCCTCGCTCGACCTCCTCCCGTCGGGGGAGACAACGAGCGCCTGCTCGTGGGCTGGCCTCCCCAAGGCCCAGCAGAAGCAGAGGCCCAGCCCCGCTCCCCCCGGCCTGCTTCCTCATCATGGGCCGAGCCCACATGGTGAGTGCCCGCTAAGACCCGCGCTGTGCGACTTTTAGTTATCTTGCGCTGTCCATTTTTTTTCCAGGAAGTCCTAGATTTTTGTAATAATCATGCCATGTTCATGCCATCGTATCCTGCATCCGTAGCTCCGTTTTGTGCGTGTAATATGTCAAATTGTTCATCTCGAAGTGTACATCATTTCATTCCATTGCATCATATTCATTTGATGTCATCTTGATGCCCGAATCATCGTTGTAAGAGTGCTTCATAATGTTTTCTGCTGTCTGTTAACAGAACGAGCTCTTTTGTCATTTTTGCCATGATTGATGTGTGCATCCTATGAGGTTGATGTCTTCATGTGTTTTGAACTATGCCATGCCATCTTTACAGGGGTGCTTACCATGTATTTTTGTGATCAATGTGGTGACTAGCACAAGCATGTAAACTAGGCATCATGATGTTGCTGTTTTAATCCCTGTTCTGCTGTTATTTTGATGCCATGTAAACATGATGCTACAGAGATATCCATGCATAACTTGAGGTACTTCAGTAAGGGTGTTTTGAAAACATGGTTATGCTATATCCGTCCATTGTCCTGGTTGCAATTATGGAGTAGTCTAGCATGTCATTTTCGTGCTCTACTTTTGCTTCAAACTGTTTCCTGGCAGATTATTTACATGTTATTCAATTTGGCCAAGGTTGCTATAGTTGATCCTTGCACCCTATGACCTTGCTCTTGCCATGCTTACCTTCACAAACATGCCTTCTTACTGTTGGTTGCCTTGCCATGCCATGTATTGCTCTGTAGTGAGTTGTACAAGCTCTTCTACATGCCTTCATAATTATGTTCCTGCCATGTATAAATCTGTATAATAACTTGCTATGTTTACATGGGTGCCATTATATTTTCTGATCCTTTTTGGCTTATGGTCAGTAATGGACTTTTGATCTATGCAATTAGTAGGTTCATTCCATGCATTTGTTTGCCATGATAAGTTTCTGTAACATGTTGTTTGATAGCTCTAAACATTGCATCGTGATGTGATTTTCTGCAAAGTCTAAAATTGTTATAACTTGCAATCTTACCATGTGTGTTTGAGCATGTTCTAGTGATTTCTAGATATAGCTCAGTGTTCATGTTTTGTTGTGCTTTACCTGTACATCATGACCATGCCTTTTGTTCTCATGTTGGGGTGCTGTAGCGTATTGTTTTGATGCTTGCAATATGCCTAGTTGCTGTTTTGGACAACTTATCCTTTAAACCTGTTTCATGTGTGTGTGTTGAACCGTTGCTCCGTTTTGAGTGTGCTCTATATGGAATTTGCTTAGTATTGCATATAGTTTCATATTATCATGTTGCATCCTTGATTTGAGGTGTTTGCTTGATGTTTGGGTGCATTTCGCATCAATGCCATGTTTAACTTGTTTTGCTTATATCTTCTAGGCCGTAGCTCCAAATCTAATGAACTTTATATGTAACTTGACTAGAATCTCGTGTAGATCATCTTGGTGCATCTTAACTTGATGTTTAACTACTTGAACATAAGGTTTGTTCAGATCTGGACCAATTTCGAAATATGCATAAGAGGACTTACCGGAATTGTTATATGTTGTTCCCGGCCTCATTTAAACTTGCCTTGATGTGTTGCTCTTGGCTGCATCATCCCTTGCCATGAGTAGCTTCATGTAGCTTGGTCATGCATCATGATTGTTTGTGCATCATGCCTTGTTCTTGTGTGGTGTGTTTACCATGTTGTGTGCTTCTTCTCGATAGTTCCTGTTTCGTTGCGATCGTGAGGATTCGTTCGTCTTCGCTTGGTTCGGCTTCATCCGTTCGTCTTCTTCATGGACTCGTTCTTCTTCCTTGCAGGATTTCAGGAAAGATGACCGCTACCCTGGATCTCACTACTATCATTGCTATGCTAGTTGCTTCGTTCTATCGCTATGCTGCGTTACCTATCACCTGTTTATCGAGCCATCCCATATTGCCATGAACCTCTAACATTTACACCTTTCCTATGCAAACCATTGTTTGGCTATGTTACCGCTTTGCTCAGCCCTCTTATAGCATTGCTAGTTGCAGGTGAAGTTGAAGATTTCTCCATGGTGAACAGGATTTTGGTTGGGATATCACAATATCTCTTATATTATTAATGCATCTATATACTTGGTAAAGGGTGGAAGACTCGGCCTTTTGCCTAGTGTTTTGTTCCACTCTTGCCGCCCTAGTTTCCGTCATACCAGTGTTATGTTCCCAGATTTTTGCGTTCCTTACGCGGTCGGGTGATTTATGGGACCCCCTTGACAGTTCGCTTTGAATAAAACTCCTCCAGCAAGGCCCAACCTTGGTTTTACCATTTGCCTCACCTAGCCCTTTTTCCCTTGAGAGTCGCGCTCTCGAGGGTCATCTTTATATTATTATCCCCCCGGGCCAGTGCTCGTCGTGAGTGTTGGTCCAACCTGTCAACCGCTGGTGGCCACCAGGGGCAACTCTGGGCAGGCCTACCGGAAGTTTGGACAATCCGGTGTGCCCTGAGAACGAGATATGTGCAGCTCCTATCGGGATTTGTCGGCACATCCGGGCAGCTTTGCTGGTCTTGTTTTACCATTGTCGAAATGTCTTGTAAACCGGGATTCCGAGTCTGATTGGGTCTTCCTGGGAGAAGGTCTATTCCTTCGTTGATCGCGAGAGCTTGTCATGGGCTAAGTTGGGACACCCCTGCAGGGTATAATCTTTCGAAAGCCGTGCCTGTGGTTATAAGCAGATGGGAATTTGTTAATGTCCGGTTGTAGATAACTTGACACCAGATCCGAATTAAAACGCATCAACCGTGTGTGTAGCCGTGATGGTATCTTCTCGGTGGAGTCCGGGAAGTGAACACGATTTTTGGGTTATGTTTGACGTAAGTAGGAGTTCAGGATCACTTCTTGATCATTACTAGTTGAACACCGTTCCGCTTGCTCTCTTCTCGCCCTTATTTGCGTATGTTAGCCACCATATCATGCTTAGTCGCTGCTGCAGCCTCACCACTTTACCCCTTCCTTTCCCTTTAAGCTTTGCTAGTCTTGATACCCATGGTAATGGGATTGCTGAGTCCTCGTGGCTCACAGATTACTACAACAACAGTTGCAGGTACAGGTTGGGCGATGATCATGACGCGAGAGCGATGCTTGCTTGCGTTGAGTTCTTCTTCTGCTTCTTCGATCAGGGGATAGGTTCCAGGTCGGCAGCCTGGGCTAGCAGGGTGGATGTCGTTTGAGTATCTGTTTGTGTTTCATCCGTAGTCGGATGATGTTCTTTTGTATTGTGATATTATATTCATGTGGCATTGTATGCCTCTTGTATGTATTCCCATCTATTATGTAATGTTGATGTAATGATATCCACCTTGCAAAAGCGTTTCAATATGCGGGTCTATCCATGGTGGGACCTTCGAGTTCCTTTTGGATAGGGTCGCATATTGGGCGTGACAAGTTGGTATCAGAGCCTCGACCGACCCTAGGAGCCCCCTTGATTGATCGTGTAGTTTGGCCGTTGTTGAGTCTAGAAGAAAACTGTTTTCGGAGTCTAGTTATATCGGAGAGTAGGAATTCTTTTTAATCCTCTGCCCCTTCGTCGCTCTGGTCAGGAATCTTGACGTAGGTGTTTTGAATTACTCCTCTTCCCCTTCAAATTTTCTTTAGGATCACGCAGTTGGTTTTTCGATCGTTGGTTCTCAGCTCTTTTCATCCGGTGCATTTCTCGTCAAGTCGACTCGAGCCTCTTCATCTTCGAGTTCAATCCTCAGTTGTTTTCTTTCCCACCCGCCCTCCCTGTTCTTCTTCTCGAAACCGGAGTCCGTAATCGAGTATCCATCCTTCTCGTGTGAAGTTTGCTTTCTTTCCTCAATGATTTCAACCAGTGTTTTCTCTTCAAGATATTCGTCGGTTTCCCCTTCCAAGTTGCCTTTGTTTTCCCGCCCTCCCACCCTTTTCTTCCTGGAGTCTGACTCTCTCTCGACAATTAATTTCATTCGTGCGGAACCTCGTCAGTCTTTCGTAAATTATCTCAACCGGTGAATTCTCGTCTCGGTGGACATTCTTCGTCTCTTCTCCGGTGGACTCAATTCAAGTTTTTCGGTGTTGATCATATTCTTTCCCTCGGCTCAAGTGTTTTCCATGCTCGTTCATCTCTCGCCAGTTTATCCTTCTGGAGTGTTCAAGACATCTCAGGAGATTCGTCTGTGTTCTAATTAATTCGAGGTTGTCACCTCATTCAAATATTTCAATTGTTCCGATGCTTCATCTATCTATTCATCAATCCTTTCCAACGGTGTTTTTTCTTCAGTGGGCCCTAACCCACAGGTCTTTTCCCAGGATCTTACCTGACTCTTCTAGTTCCCCCGGAGTTATTCTCAATTCTTTTCAAGCATGATGTAAGAATGGATCCCATCAGTTAGATGCCTTTCCAAGATCGATTTCAAATCCTTTCATTGTTAGCTCAACCTCTTCGCTTTTCATTCTACCGGAGTATCTCAGCAATTTTGGTGGTGTTTCCCGTCGTCATTTGAAGACCGAAGAAGAGTTTTTCCTCTAAATCTTGCCCGTTCTCCCGAAGTTTCGTGGTTCTAGCTTCATGTCATCCTCTCGAATTATTTCAGTTTGTCAAATATTCTTTCTTATCCATCCGGAGTTTTTCAGGAGTTGATTTCTTTTTCGTTTCACCGGAGGCCATCTTTCCAGCTATCGTTATCCAATTATCCAGGTGCTTCGTTCAAGTGTTCTTTAATCAACTCATGATCTCTTTGTTCTTTTGCATTTAAATCCACTCAAGCGTATTTGTTCTTCTAATTCTCAACGATGATTCATTCTCTTTCATCAGTCATTTCCGAATTCTTACGGTGGTTCGTTCAAGATTCTTTTTCCTTGATTATCATTTTAATCCATTCGTTCTTTCAAGCCTACCGGTGGTTCCATCTATACCTTCTCAAGTTTTGTGCTATAACCCCCCCTTAAACCTTTTCAAGAAGAATAAAGTAGTATCCAAAATCCATTGATTGTCATCAATTTAATTTGATGAAGAATAATCATACAATAAATCTTATTCTTATTTCATCCAAGTGAGTAATCCCTTCCTTCGGAGTTTGTTCTTGGTGAATAAATTCTAGTTCCAATTGTTTTTCATCTTTTCTTTTCCACAGTTCAAATTTCCTCGGTCATTTTGTTGGAACCTCCATCCCAATCATCGCAAGGCTCATCTTATTCTTTCACCCTTCATTCTATCTCTTCATCCTTTTGTTACCGGAGTTCTTCATGGTGGTTCTTCATGATTTAATTCATTCTTCAAGTGTTCATCAAGATTTTGTTGGTGGAGTTCAAGTATTTTTTTCTTCTCGCGTCTCGAAGCGCAAGTAATTCTTCATTTTCTTTTGAAGTGGAGTTTTGCGTTTCTTCGTTCTTCTCAGCTATCCAATAATTTCCTGGCCGGTTATCACCTTATGTTCTTGAGATGTTATCTATAAGTCCACAACAAGCTTATTCTTTCGTTGTTGATTTTCTCAACAATTCCATTCAATCCTTCTAAATCCTTTTCATTCAATTTTCTTTCAATTCTTTCCGGAGGTTTTGTGTCATGTCTTCATCAAGTGTCATTCCATCCTCTCAAGTTCATGTTCTATTCCTCCATGTTTCAACCGGAGTGCTGCTTAAATCCTTTCTGTCTTATTCGTTTCTTATCTCGTTCTAACCAGAGTGGTTTAATAGTCTATCTGATTCTGTGAACTTTTGATTCACGTCATCCTTGTCGTTCCCCCCCTTTTTTCTCGAGTGCTCTCGATTCTTTGCTTCTTCTCTTGAGTTCTTGTTTCACCTAATCCCTTTTCCCTTCCGTCTCGGTCCTAAGATCTTGTGACGAGATCTCTTGTTAGTGGAGGAGTGTTGTAACGCCCCGGATCCGATGCGCCAGGAGTCTGCCAGTTATTCGCTGTCATTGCCAGGTCTTTTGCTTGCGTGTTGCACTTTGCCATGTCATCATCTGCATTTCATCCGCATGTTTTTCAAAACTTGCATCCGTTCGGGTCCTCCCGGTTCTCTCCGTTGTCCGTTCGGAGTCCAGACCACACTCGCCCACGCCCGCGGCACCTCCGAAATATTATTTTATAAGTGGCATAAAAATGTTCTCGGAATGGGTTGCAACTTGTCGTGCGGTCTTATTATAGTGTAGACAGACCGCCTGTCAAGTTTCATCACATTCGGAGTTCGTTTGATAGCCCTACCGTTAAACTTATAGCGGCATCGTAGCCGGTCATACGTCGGACATTTTCGGTCTCCGAAAACCCGTGCCGGGATGCTATCTCTTCTCTCCTTATAGCCTAGCCCATCTACACAGCCCACCAACTCCTCTCCTAGTTCCTCCTCTGTCCGGAGCCGTCCAATCATCATCGAAGGGTCCGAAACGGAGCAAAACCCCCAAACCCTAGCCACCTACCCTATTTAAACAACCCCTTGTCCATTTTTGGACAAACCTAGCTCCTTCCCCCGCCCCTAGACCCTCCTCCTCGGATCAGCCAGCCACCTCCCACCTCCTCTCCTCGAATTCCGGTGCCGGCCAACCCCTCCACCGCCACTTGGCGCGCCCCGATTGGCCCAGTCGCCGCCCCAGCCAGTGGGAAGCCTCCACGTGCCCCTGCATCAGCGCCTCCACCGCGGCCCGCCCGAGCCCGCGCGTGGCCCGCGGGGCCCATCCCGCCGCGCCGCCACCCCACGCGAGCCCGAGCGCGTTCCGCTCGCCTGGCTCCTCCCCGAGCGTCCGATCCGCGCCGCCGCCGGAGTCCTCCGTCGCTTTCTCCTCGTCG
>NC_041385.1:284996700-285009850 GCF_002162155.2 Triticum dicoccoides
CTGGCTGCCCCAAGAACCGCCGCCGCCCATGGACGCCGCCGCCACCGAACCTCGCCGCGGCCGGATCCGGCCCTACAGCTCCAGATCCGCGCGCCCCGGACACCGCCGGTGCCTTCCTCCGCCCATCCCTGGTCCTGGAGCACCCTGCTGCTGTCCTCGAGCGCCCTCGCCGGAGTTCTGCCGCGCCATCGCCCCTGCCGGCCTCGCTCGACCTCCTCCCGTCGGGGAAGACAACGAGCGCCTGCTCATCGGCTGGCCTCCCCAAGGCCCAACAGAAGCAGAGGCCCAGCCCCGCTCCCCCCGGCCTGCTTCCTCATCATGGGACGAGTGGTGAGCGCCCGCTAAGACCCGCGCTGTGCGAGTTTTAGTTATCTTGCGCTGTCCGTTTTTTTTCCAGAAAACTGCCAAGTCCTAGATTTTTGTAATAATCATGCCATGTTCATGCCATCGTATCTCCGCATCCGTAGCTCCGTTTTGTGCGTGTAATATGTCAAATTGTTCGCCTCGAAGAGTACATCATTTCATTCCATTGAATCATATTCATTTGAGGTAATCTTAATGCCCGAATCATCATTGTAAGAGTGCTTCATAATGTTTTCTGCTGTCTGTTAACAGAACGAGCTCTTTTGTCATTTTTGCCATGATTGATGTGTGCATCCTATGAGGTTGATGTCTTCATGCGTTTTGAACTATGCCATGCCATCTTTACAGGGGTGCTTACCATGTATTTTTGTGATCAATGTGGTGACTAGCACAAGCATGTAAACTAGGCATCATGATGTTGCTGTTTTAATCCATGTTCTGCCGTTATTTTGATGCCATGATGGTCTCTTCTCGGCGGAGTCCGGGAAGTGAACACGGTTTCTAGGTTATGTTTGACGTAAGTAGGAATTTAGGATCACTTCTTGATCATTACTAGTTGACGACCGTTCCGCTTGCTCTCTTCTCGCCCTTATTTGCGTATGTTAGCCACCATATCATGCTTAGTCGCTGCTGCAGCCTCACCACTTTACCCCTTCCTTTCCCTTTAAGCTTTGCTAGTCTTGATACCCATGGTAATGGGATTGCTGAGTCCTCGTGGCTCACAGATTACTACAACAACAGTTGCAGGTATAGGTTGAGCGATGATCATGATGCGAGAGCGATGCTTGCTTGCGTTGAGTTCTTCTTCTGCTTCTTCGATCAGGGGATAGGTTCCAGGTCGGTAGCCTGGGCTAGCAGGGTGGATGTCGTTTGAGTTTCTGTTTGTGTTTCATCCGTAGTCGGATGATGTTCTTTTGTATTGTGATATTGTGTTCATGTGGCATTGTATGCCTCTTGTATGTATCCCCATCTATTATGTAATGTTGATGTAATGATATCCACCTTGCAAAAGCATTTCAATATGCGGGTCTATCCTTGGTGGGACCTTCGAGTTCCTTTTGGATAGGGTCGCATATTGGGCGTGACAATAGACAAGTGAAAGTGGATACTCTAAAATACGCAAGATAAGTGTGAGTGCTATGGATGGCATTCTCGAGACGGGAGCGGATCCATAGTGGTGTATTGATATGGTGAATATGTGGACTCGTGTGCGCCACCTCAAAAGAGTTACTTGCAGTTGTAGTTCAGGATAGCCACCGAGTCAAAGCTGGCTTGCTCCAGTTAAACCCCACTGTCGGTGTCAAAACCGGCGGATCTTGGGTAGGGGGTCCCGAACTGTGCGTCTAGGCGGATGGTAACAGGAGACAAGGGCACGATGTTTTACCCAGGTTCGGGCCCTCTTGATGGAGGTAAAACCCTACGTCCTACTTGATTGATATTGATGATGTGGGTATTACAAGAGTAGATCTACCACGAGATCAAGGAGGCTAAACCCTAGAAGCTAGCCTACGGTATGATTGTTGTTCGTCCTATGGACTAAAACCATCCGGTTTATATAGACACCGGAGAGGGCTAGGGTTACACAGAGTCGGTTACAATGGTAGGAGATCTACATATCCGTATCGCCAAGCTTGCCTTCCACGCCAAGGAAAGTCCCATCCAGACACGGGACGAAGTCTTCAATCTTGTATCTTCATAGTCTTGGAGTCCGGCCGATGATGATAGTTCGGCTATCCGGACACCCCCTAGTCCAGGACTCCCTCAGTAGCCCCCGAACCAGGCTTCAATGACGACGAGTCCGGTGCGTATATTGTCTTCGGTGTTTGCAAGGCGGGTTCTCCTCCATATTCCATGTGTTTGCCGAATAGTGTCCGGTTTCCTTATAAATGTTGCGCTCCTTGGCTTCTACGTCCAATAATGGCCCTCTTCCACGTGTCATATGAATGCGAAAAGCTAGGGCATTTTTACGTTGTACCCCCTAGGCGCGCGAATAAGCTGCCTATAAGAGAGGAAAGGATCCAGATCCGAATCACACCATCCTCCTTCCGCAAGTACTCATCGAAGCGCATCTGACAAAAATCCATTCCAACATGGACAGTCGACGCGGCTCCTCCTCTCGTGCTCCCAGTCCTCAGCCAGGAGATTGGAGGAGATGTTCAGTCCCACACAGCGAGTTAGTGACGCTCCAAGCAGAGGGATACCTTCCCCAAGCCTTTATGGTTCCAGTTCGAGCCGGACTGGCCACCTACAAGGGTGGGAAGCAGGCGGAGAGCGTCCCCAATCCCTCCAAAGGAGAGCGGGTATGCTTCGTCCCCTACCTAATAAGGGGACTCAGATTTCCCATACATCCGTTTCTCCGGGGGCTCCTGGAGTTCTATGGACTCCAACTTCACCACCTCACATCTGCCTCCATCTTGCACATCGCGGGCTTTGTAGCTCTTTGCGAGCTGTTCTTGGGCATCGAGCCCCATTTTGTGCTGTGGAAGAGATTGTTTTGCCTCGTACCCCGTTCTCACGAGGGGTCGATATATCAAGTGGGCGGAGCCGAAATATGGCGCATCGCCGGGACCGGATATATATCCGGAACCCCGAAGAAGGCGTCCGAAGACTGGCCTTCGGAATGGTTCTATATGGAAGACGCCCCGCTGCCGGATCCAGTTTGGATCAGCCTCCCGGAGTTTAGTAACGCTCCTCTGAAGAAACGCCTGAGTTGGCGCCCGCGGAGCCCTCAACGGGAAGATGATAGGAGCGTCCAATATCTGATGGGCCGGATAAGGTTACTGGCCCATTCCGGATTGACCATGATTGGAGTCATGGCCACATGCATTATGCGAGGGGTGCAGCCGCTCCAATATAGGGGCCACCCCATGTGGGATTTCAACGGGGAGAATGACGCCACCCGTCATGGCCGCAAGGGTTTGGGATCGACCGCCGATCTGGTGAAGATCCTGTCTGGCTTGTACAAGGGGGAGAAGGAGGACTTCCTCCGCACGAGTCCATTGAATGGATTCTCCATGAATAACCCTCAGAGCTAGGTAAGTGGACGTTTACATATCCGATCCGTGCTTTCAAAGTTAAGTGTCTTACTTTATGATTTCGATGCAGGAACTGCGCCGGGATGTGGAGGGCATACAAAGCCCGACTCCACAACCCGAGGATCCGGGAAGATCCCTTGATCCGGCTTGTGGAGAGGATCCGGACATAAAGGTGGAGCTGATTGACGGGGTGTTCCACCAACTCAGCATAGACAATGCTCTAGTCTCCATTATGGTTGACTACCCCGGTTTATCTCCGGCTTCCCAGGTGAGTACGACCGAAGTCCTGACACCATTACTTTTTTAATGCTTATTTCTGACCACCGTATACCAACGGTGCTTCGCAGGAGGTGCCTTTGCGGCGGGAAGCCGAGCCCGCGGCGACTGACCAACCAGGGTCAGTGCAGCCCAGCAGGCGGAAGAGGAGTGCGGCGCGAATCGAAATGTCGCCGCAAAGGTATGGCGCACCATTATCTTTAAGGGAAAGTCTCCTGGGAGGTATATTAATGCTCATGATTCTTCCAGGAGAAAGAGAGCTCGCCGGACTATGCCCGGAGAGGTTGCCAACCAAGCCTCCGCCAGCCAGGCTCCAACACCTGGTCCGGAGGGGGAGGCGAGCACAAGGCATGAGCCGGATGCTCCTCGAACGGAGGATGCCGACAGGCTGTCCGCCACCAGGTTTGAGGTGGAGAGTGCCATGAATCACAGGCGCCGTCGGGCAGTTCTTCGTGACGCGTGTTTCTCCCCAGAGGCGTTGAATGCCTTTAATGCGGGAGACGCGCACCTCCATGCTGCTCAAGATGGTTTAACCAGAGCCACGGAGTAGTATGTGAAAGACATACGGGTGAGGAATTTTAATAGTTATATATGCCAGTAGCCCCCGAGACTTAAAATAGTTAAACTAACTGATTTAAGGATCATTTGTTATGCAGGATCTTACGGAGAAGAATACTCACCTGTCCCAGGAGCTTCAAGAATGCAAGGCCCAACTTGAGGCTGCACTAGCCGCCGCCGGGGGAGCCACAGAGACCCCCTCTAGTAATACATATTTCGAAAAGATAAGTAGTTTATGAAGTGCGTTGTGTGCGTTTAGTCTGACAATAATATTGCAGAGGGTGCCGGACAAGATCCGGACAAGCAACATCTGCTGCGCCAGCTGAAGGCCGGCGAGAAGGTGCTTATGAGGGTGCAGCAGGAGAGGAACAAACTCCAAGATGCCAACACCCAGCTGGGTGAAGAACTAAAAGATGTTTGGGTCCAGCTGTCTAACTCCGTAAAGGAGAATCGGCGGCTTCGTCGCGGCATTTACAGTAAGTGCTTGAGCAAACTCTTTTGAAAAGTAGAGTTCGGCGAGGAAGTCGATTGACAGAAATGTGTCTGTAGGTGTGCTCACGGGTCGTCCGACGGAGGAAATGCCTGGTTCCACGGGTGACCTTCTTCCCGAGCTGCTGCAACTGCACGAACATGTCCGGCAGGCGATGAGCGGCGTCGTTCAGGCCTTATGGCCATCCGTCTCCCTACCCGAGGGTCTTGGAGGGCTTGCTGAGAAGCTTCAGGGAGTACGGCAGCGCTTCCGTCTATGGAAGATATCGGCCTGCCGTCAAGGCGCCAGGGAGGCCTGGGCCATGGTGAAGACGCGGTACACAAAGGATGATCCAAACCACATGGCCGAGGTCGGACCTGTGTGGCCCGATGGGAAGGAGATCCCTATGAGCCTGATGTACGGCCAAGTAGAGTTGGCCGCAAAATATTCCCAACGGGACTGTAAACTAGACAGCCTGTTAGATGGGATTGAAGAGGAGTACAGTCAGTCAATTTGACGATGTAATTTAGAATGACATGTAAAATGCCTTCTAGACGGATTGTAGATCGTTTGTCTTTGCGGACCTTTTCGCTTCAACCTCGGGACCCAACAGTCCGGAGTGTGTCCGAATACCCTCACGGTTATACAAAAACCGGGGCATGCATGGAGACCAGGTGTAGGGGTCATAAGTGCTTTATCAGACAAGTGCCCAACTAGTTATGTTATATTACATGGTTAGTAAGAAACATCTTCCAGGGAGAATAGTTCCGTTAGGGGTTCCTTTCCCTGGGAGGCATGCCCTAAAGTGCATGTCCGGACTGCGAAAAGAGCAGAAAAAGCATCTGGGGGCAGATAAATAAATAAGTAATAAATCATCTTTCAAGTCACTGACCGAATATTCCCTTAAGAACGCTAGCCTTCGGCTTCACCCAGTCTGAGGTACACATCCGGCTGACTCGGTAGTAACAATCACAGAGGTGATCCCTTTACCTCCTAGCCGAACAATCGGGAACGTAGGGGTAAGCACAGGAGCCAGGCAACCCAGCTTGGCCAAAACTTAAGTCATATCGATGCATATAATGGTGAGTAAAAGGTACATGCGGAAGTATGACACATGTGTTGGGCATGAAGCCCGTATAAATAAGCTTCTGTTAAAGAAGCCCCCAGGTATAACGAGTGCGAGTAGCACATCAAGTGTGTGCGAACAATGCGCAAATCAGCCCTTAAAGGCTTTTACTGAAAGAGGGGGGGAAAAGGAGGGAAACAAAAGACATCAAAAAAATATGAAAGGTGGACGGAGGAAGGAGACGAACTCTGAGTCCGGCGCTAGGCGTAGAATCTTCGGAGACGGGCTGCGTTCCATGGGTTTGGCTCGAGTCGGTTGTCACATGCGTTGCATAGACGGTATGCACCTCCGGTAAGGACCTGGTCGATGATGAAGGGACCTTCCCATTTGGGCTTAAGTTTGTCCCTTTTCTTGTCCGGCAGGCGTAGAACTAGCTCGCCAACATTGTAAGTTTTGGCCCGTACTTCTCTGCTTTGATATCTTTGAGCCTGCTGCTGATAGAATGCGGAACGGGATTTTGCCACGTCGCGCTCTTCCTCTAAGGCGTCCAAACTGTCCTGCCGATCCAACTCGGCTTCTCTTTCTTCGTACATGCGCACGCGAGGTGAGCCATGAATTATATCGCAGGGCAAAACTGCCTCTCTGCCGTATACCATAAAAAATGGTGTGAATCCGGTAGTGTGGTTTGGCGTGGTCCGCAGCCCCCAGAGTACGGAGTCGAGCTCCTCTACCCAGTGCGTGTTAGATTCCGTGAGGGACCGCACTAATCTGGGTTTAATGCCGCTCATGATTAGACCATTTGCTCGTTCGACTTGACCGTTAGTTTGAGGGTGATAGACTGAAGCGTAGTCGAGCTTGATGCCCATGTTTTTGTACCAAAGTTTAACCTTGTCGGCCGTGAAATTCGTGCCGTTATCAGTGATGATGCTGTGGGGGACGCCAAAATAGTGTACTACCCCGGATATAAAGTCTATCACGGGTCCGGATTCTGCTGTTTTAACTGGCTTGGCCTCTATCCATTTGGTGAATTTTTCCACCATGACCAATAAGTATTTTTGCTTGTGGGTTCCCCCTTTAAGGGGTCCAACCATGTCAAGCCCCCAGACCGTGAACGGCCAAGTGATGGGTATAGTTTTGAGGGCGGTGGGTGGCATGTGGCTTTGATTAGCAAAGAGTTGGCAACCGACGCATCGTTGGACTAAGTCCTGAGCATCTGCCCGGGCTGTCGGCCAATAAAATCCTGTACGGAAGGCCTTGCCTACAAGGGCCCGGGCTGCGGCGTGGTGCCCGCCGAGTCCGGCGTGAATTTCAGCCAGGAGATTTCGCCCTTCCTCTTTGGATATACACCTTTGAAGGACTCCGGTTGTGCTTTTCTTATAAAGTTCTCCCTCATGGACCTTGTAGGCTTTAGATCGCCGAACTATGCAGCGGGCCTCATTTTGGTCTTCGGGAAGTTCCTGCCTAATTAAGTAGGCTAGGAATGGTTCCGTCCACGGGGCAATTACTGCCATTATTTCGTGGGCTGAAGGTGTTATTTCATTGGCTGAGCCACCGATTGTGTCAGAATGTTCCGTGTTGGGTGGTGCAGTTGGTTCCGGGTTGTTATTTCCGGACTCCTCTTCCCATAATACGGATGGCTTAAAGAGCCGCTCCAGGAAGATGTTTGGAGGGACGGCATCGCGTTTTGCGCCGATGCGTGCCAACACGTCTGCTGCCTGGTTATTATCCCGGGCTACATGGTGGAATTCGAGTCCTTCGAACCGAGCTGACATTTTTAGGACAACGTTATGGTAGGCTGCCATTTTTGGATCCTTGGCGTCAAAGTCTCCATTTACTTGGGATATTGCGAGGTTTGAATCCCCGCGCACCTCTAGGCATTGAATACCCATGGAGATTGCAATCCAGAGACCATGTAGAAGGGCCTCGTATTCGGCTGCGTTGTTGGAGTCCGTGTACATTATTTGAAGTACGTATTGGACCGTGTCTCTGGTTGGGGACGTCAAGACGACGCCAGCCCCCAAGCCGGCCAACATTTTGGAGCCGTCGAAATGCATGATCCAATTGGAGTATGCGCCGTACTCTTTAGGGAGTTCGGCTTCGGTCCATTCGGCGATGAAGTCAGCCGAAACTTGTGACTTTATAGCTCGCCGTGGTTTGTAGGTTATGTCAAATTGTAAGAGCTCAATAGCCCATTCTGCAATCCTGCCCGTCGTGTCGCGGTTGTTTATAATGTCGTTGAGAGGTACTTCGGAGGCCACTGTTATGGAACACTCTTGAAAGTAGTGTCGCAGCTTCCGGGATGCCATGAACACAGCGTATGCTATCTTTTGATAATGTGGGTACCGAGACTTTCATGGAGTTAAGACATTGGATACGTAGTACACTGGTTTTTGAAGAGGGAATTTGTGCCCTTCTGTTTCTCGTTCGACGACGAGTACCGCGCTGACAACTTGATGTGTTGCCGTGATATATAATAACATCGGTTCGCCCAGGTTGGGCGCGGCCAGGACCGGATTTGTTGCCAATATGGCCTTAATTTCTTCAAGTCCGGCCGTGGCGGCATCCGTCCATTCGAAGTGTTTGGTGCGCCGGAGGAGGCGATAGAGGGGCAGTGCCTTTTCTCCCAAACGGGAGATGAAGCGGCTTAGAGCCGCCACACATCCAGTTAGTTTTTGTATTTGTTTGAGGTCTTTTGGGATATCCAATTGTGACAGAGCTCGGATCTTGGCTGGGTTTGCTTCAATTCCTCTACCAGATACAATGAAGCCCTGGAGCTTTCCGGCTGGTACGCCGAAAACACATTTTCCGGGTTGAGCTTAATGTCATATGCTCGGAGGTTGTCGAATGTAAGCCTCAAATCGTCTACTAGAGTTTCGACGTGTTTGGTCTTAACGACCACATCGTCTACGTATGCATCCACTTTTTGCCTATCTGGGTAGCCAGACACGTCTGAATCATGCGCTTATATGTCGCGCCGGCGTTTTTGAGTCCGAAGGGCATTGTGTTGAAGCAGAATGGTCCGTACGGAGTAATGAATGCCGTTGCAGCCTGGTCCGTTTCTGCCATCTTGATTTGATGGTATCTGGAGTATGCATCGAGGAAGCACAATGAATCGTGCCCTGTGGTAGCATCGATGATTTGGACGAGGCGGGGGAGGGGGAAAGGATCATTTGGACAGGCCTTGTTAAGGTCTTTGAAATCGACACAAAGGCGCCAGGATTTGTCCTTTTTTGGTACCATTACCAGGTTTGCTAGCCAGTCCGGATGTTTTATATCTCTGATGAATCCGGCTTCTAAGAGTTTGGCTAGCTCCTCTCCCATTGCCTGTATTTTGGGTTCGGAAAATCGCCGAAGAGCCTGTTTGACTGGCTTGAATCCTTTTAGGATATTTAGGCTGTGTTCTGCCAGCCTGCGTGGGATTCCTGGCATATCTGAAGGGTGCCAGGCAAAAATGTCCCAATTTTCCCGAAGGAATTCTCGTAGTGCGGCTTCTACATCAGGGTTTAATTGTGCCCCAATGGAGGCCGTCTTTGTGGGGTCCGTTGGATGGACCTGGAATTTGACTATTTCGTCTGCTGGTTTAAAAGAGGTGGACTTAGATCTCTTATCGAGTATCACATCGTCCCTATTCACCATGGAGCGCAGCGCAGTGAGTTCCTCTGCCGCTAGGGCTTCGGATAGTGCCTCTAGGGCTAGTGCGGCTGTCTTATTTTCAGCGCGGAGTGCTATATCTGGATCACTGACAAGAGTGATGATTCCATTGGGCCCGGGCATTTTAAGCTTCATGTACCCGTAATGGGGTATAGCTTGGAAAATTGTGAATGCCTCTCGCCCTAACAAGGCGTGATATCCGCTGCCAAACAGGGCCACTTGGAACGTGACCTACTCGGACCTGTAATTGTCCGGTGAGCCGAACACTACATCTAGTGTGATTTTTCCTGTGCAGCATACTTCCCGACTAGGGATTATTCCTCTAAAGGTTGTGCTGCTTCGCTCAATGCGGCTCCAGTCTATTTCCATTTTTTGGAGGGTTTCCTTGTAGATGAGGTTTAATCCGCTGCCGCCATCCATGAGTACCTTGGTAAGACGAAAGCCGTCCACTATCGGACTGAGGACCAATGCGGCTGGTGCTCGGGCTGTTCGGAATTTAGGTTCGTCGCTGGCATTGAAGGTGATAGCCGTGTCGCTCCATGGATTTGTTGTTGCTACTTGGTAGACTTCGGCGAGGCTGCGGATTGTTCGTTTCCGCATATTATTTGATGCGAAAGTCTCAAAGACTGTTAGTACTGTACTGGTACTGTTGGGCTGGTTACCCGGGGCTAGAAAACCTTCGCCACTTTTGGCCACCTGCCGTAGTATCCAACATGCTCGAAGGCTATGTGTTGGAGTGGCGCCCTCTGTACTATGGATTTTACAGGGTCCGTTGAGCCATCCCTCCAGTACGGTTCCGTGCCCTTTAGGGGATTTTTGCTTTTTGGTTTTTGACCCAGGTGCTTGAGTATGACGCACCCTTTTATTTCGAACTAGGTTTATGTTCAGGGCCGGATTGTCCCAAAACCTGGTTTCGGTTTTCCAGGCACTCTCCATCGCACAGTATTTTTGTACTATGCTCGCTAGGTCGGTGAAGCGTGTAACTTCGCGACGACTTACGGTGTTCATGATTCCCTTGTCCGTGCAATTGTTGCAGAAAATTGAGATTGCGCTTTCCTCACGGCAGTCCTTTATCCTGTCCATAACCAGGAGGAATCTGGCCCAGTAATGATGTACTGTTTCATCGGGCTCTTGCCGTATTTGAGATAGATCGCTTATGTTTGGGTGGGCGGGCGGAATTAAATTCGAAATCCCGCCCAATCTGAGGCTCAAAGGCCGAGAAGTTTCCGGATTTGGAAGCTTGGATTGCTGGATGTTATCCAACAAATTTGGTCCGATGCCTGACTTTAGGTTCAGTACTTGATTGACGTCCGTCCCTCTGCGGGAATCCGGCATGGAGGGATCGGGAATCCGGACATAATTGGTCTTTAACATAGAAGAAGAGTCGCCGCGTTGTTCCTCTACCACAGTAACGTGGTGGGTAGCCTGGGGAGAGTTAATTTCTCTCAGATCGGTTTTAAGCCCAATATGATCGTAGTCTGTAGCGACTCCCAGGGCGGCGATGCGATCCAAGAGCTCATTTACGGAGGAGAGCTCCATCGGATCTAGCTGCTCGGCGAATTCCGAGTTGACGTGAAGATCGCTTTTGATGACCTGAGAGGTCATTGTCGGAGCGGTGGACGAACAGGCGGTCATAAGAAAACCACCAAGCCGGATAGTTTGGCCGGTGGCCAAAGCTCCCTTGGCGACGGCGCCGTCTTTAAAGACGGGAAAAGGCATCCCTCCTGATTGCGACGGCACAGAGGAACTCTCAATGAAAGCACCAATGTCGGTGTCAAAACCAGCGGATCTCGGGTAGGGGGTCCTGAACTGTGCGTCTAGGCGGATGGTAACAGGAGACAAGGGACACGATGTTTTACCCAGGTTCGGGCCCTCTTGATGGAGGTAAAACCGTACGTCCTGCTTGATTGATATTGATGATGTGGGTATTACAAGAGTAGATCTACCACGAGATCAAGGAGGCTAAACCCTAGAAGCTAGCCTACGGTATGATCGTTGTTCGTCCTATGGACTAAAACCATCCGGTTTATATAGACACCGGAGAGGGCTAGGGTTACACAGAGTCGGTTACAATGGTAGGAGATCTACATATCTGTATCGCCAAGCTTGCCTTCCACGCCAAGGAAAGTCCCATCCGGACACGGGACGAAGTCTTCAATCTTGTATCTTCATAGTCTTGGAGTCCGGCCGATGATGATAGTTCGGCTATCCGGACACCCCCTAGTCTAAGACTCCCTCACCCACCATCCCCTTTGTTGATACTGATGCATATGTAGTTAGTTCTGATGTAAGTCTTGCTGGGTACATTTGTACTCACGTTGCTTAATTTATGTTTTTGCATAGGGACTTCAGTCTCGCTAGTAGTTCCACGTGGACTTCGACGTTTAGCTTGTTACCTCAACTACGATCTTGTGCCCTCGGCAGGATCTGGTAGATAGTCAGGCTTCTCTGCCTTTTTCATTTCTAGATGTCTTTACTCAGACATGTTAAGCTTCCGCTTGTGCTTTGACTTGTGTGCTCTTAATATTGGGTCATGAGACCCATGTTTGTAATATCTCGCTCCTCGGAGCCTATTGAATAACATACTTGAGTCGTAGAGTCATGTTGTGATGCCATGTTGTATTTGCACATATTGAGCATATTGTGTGTATGTTATTGAAATGCCTGGTATGTGTGGGATCAGACAACCTAGTTGTTTATCCTTGGTAGCCTCTCTTACCGGGAAATGTCTCCTAGTGCTTCCACTGAGCCTGGTAGCTTGCTACTGCTCCGGAACACTTAGGCTGGCCGGCATGTGTCCTTCTTCGTTCCTGTGTCTGTCCCTTCGGGGAAATGTCACGCGGTGTCTACCGGAGTCCTGTTAGCCTGCTACAGCCCGGTTTACCGGAGTCCTACTAGCCCAGTTGCTACAACCCAGATTCACTCGCTGATGACCGACACGTTCGTTGTTGGGTCATTATGCTTGTCCCTGTAAGTTAGTGCCACTTTGGGTTCACGACTATGTAACGCCCCGGATTCGATGCGCCAGGTGTCTGCCAGTTATTCACCGTCCTTGCCATGTCATTTGTTTGCGTGTTGCATTTTATCATGTCATCATGTGCATTTCATTTTGGATACGTGTTCGTCTCATGCATCCGAGCATTTTCCCCGTTGTCCGTTTTGTAATCCGGCGCTCCTATGCCCTCCGGCGTTCCCCTTTTGTCTCCTATTGTGAGCGGGTGTTAAACTTTCTCGGAATGGCCCAAGTCTTGCGAAGCGGCCTTGGTACATCACCGGTAGACCGCCTGTCAAGTTTCGTGCCATTTGGAGGTCGTTTGGTACTCCAACGGTTAACCGGGTAACCGTAAAGCCTCCTTCTCTTTGCAGCCCAACACCCCTTCCAAAGTGGCCCAAAACCCATCTAACTCCCCTCCATGCTCTCGGTCGTTCGATCACGATCGCGTGGCCGAAAACCGCTCTTCATTTGGACTCTCCTAGATCCCTCTACCTATATATTAACCCCTCCCCCCGAAATTCGCGGATGAAAATCCCCCCTAACCCTAGCCTCGTCTTCCTCCGCACGCCGGACACGTCCGGACGGCGCCGGACGCGTCCGCCGCCGCCTCCCTCAGCCACTCACAGCTCGCCACGTCACACCATGCCTCTCCACCGCCGCCTCCCACCGCGCGGCCCGGGGAAGCCCATCGCGGGCCCGCCCGGGCCCAGGTCCCGCCGCCGCCTGGCCCGCTCCAG
>NC_041385.1:285010253-285017378 GCF_002162155.2 Triticum dicoccoides
CGTGCTCGGGAGCCTCCGCCGCCCGCCTCAACCGCCGCCCCGACCCGCGCATCAGGCCGCCGCCCGGCAGCTCCCCGCCGGTGCCGTCCTTGCCGCGGCCGCGCGCTCCGGCCGCGAGTTCCCCGGCCCCGCGCGTCGTCCAGCGGCCGGATCCGGCGTCCCTCGCCTCGGATCTGCCTCGCCGGCCTCCTCCCCGGCCATCTCCGGCGTCCCCCACGCCCAACTGCGGCGAGCTCGCGCCGCCGCCTCGTAATCCGCGCACGGGGCAACCCCCAGATCCGGAGGTATATTTTCACTAAGTCCCAGATTTTGCACATTTTCATGCCATGTTTGACCTGCTGTATCTCCGCATCCGTAGTTTCGTTTCATGCCTGTAATATGTCAAATTGTTCGCCTCAACGTGTACATCATTTCATTCCATTGCATCATATTCATTTGAGGTCATCTTGATGCCTGAATCATCGTCGTAAGAGTGCTTCATAATGTTTTCTGCTGTCTGTTAACAGAACGAGCTCTTTTGTCATTTTTGCCATGATTGATGTGTGCATCCTATGAGGTTGATGTCTACATGTGTTTTGAACTATGCTATGTCTTCTTTACAGAGGTGCTTACCATGTATTTTTGTGATCAATGTGGTGACTAGCACAAGCATGCAAACTAGGCATCGTGATGTTGCTGATTTTAGTTGCTGTTCTGCTGTAATTTTGATGCCATGTAAACTTGATGCTACAGAGAGATCCATGCATATTTTGAGATACTTCAGTAAGGATGTTTTGAACAATAGGTTATTGTATATCCATTGATGCCCTTTGTTGCAATTATGGAGTAGTCTAGCATGTCATTTTCGTGCTCTACTTTTGCTTCAAAATGTTTCCTGGCAGATTGTTTACATGTTATTCAATTTGGCTAAGGTTGCTATAGTTGATCCGTGCATGCTATGGACTTGTTCTTGACTTGGTTTGTTTCATAAACATGTCTTCTTGATGATACTATGCTTATCTTGTCATGCAATGACTTGTGGTGAGTGATTCAAGCTTGTTAAGTAGGGTTCATGCTTTTGCTGTTTTGCTAGGCTGAATCTGTTATTTCGTGATGCTATATAAACATGTTGCTACTAATCATTTTATGCATAATCTAGAGATGTTCTGTAAACATGTTTTGATATACATGTCATCATATATCCATCCATGCCCCTGGTTGCATTTATAGCTTGCTGTAGATTGTTCATATCTTGCTCCAAAGTTGCTTGAAAATGTTGTTGTCAGCCTGTTAACATTAAGTTCACTTGTTCCCATGTGTTTTGCTAGTGTTCCATGCACCCTATGACCTTGCTATTGCCATTCTTACCTTCACATACATGTCTTCTTACTGTTGGGTGCCTTGCAATGCCATGTATTACTCCGTAATGAGTTGCACAAGCTCATCTACATGCCTTCATAATTATGTTCCTGCCATGTATGAACCTGTAATAATAACTTGCTATGTTTACGTGGGTGCCATCATATTTTCTGATCCCTTTTGGCTTATGGTCAGTAAGGGTCTTTTGATCTATGCATTTAGTAGATTTATGCTATGCCTTTGTTTGCCATTATAAGTTCCTGTAACATGTTGTTTGATAGCTCTAAACATTGCATCGTGATATTATTTTCTGCAAAGTCTGAAATTGTTATAACTTGCAATCTTACCATGTGTGTTTGAGCATGTTCTAGTGATTTCTGGAGATAGCTCAGTGTTCATGTGTTGTTGTGCTTTACCTGTACATCATGTACATGCCTTTTTTTATCATGTTGGGGTGCTGTAGCATGTTGTTTTGATGCTTGCAATATGCCTAGTTGCTGTTTTGGACAGCTTGTCCTTTAAACTTGTATAGTGTGCATGTGTTGAACCGTTGCTCCGTTTTGAGTGTGCTCTATATGAAACTTGCTTAGAATTGCATGTAGTTTCATATTATCATGTTGCATCCTTGTTTCGGTGTGTTTGCTTGATGTTTGGGTGCATTTTGCATCAATGCCATGTTTAACTTGTGTTGCTCATATCTTCTAAGCCGTAACTCCGAACTAAATGAACTTCATATGTAACTTGACTAGAATCTCGTGTAGATCATCTTTGTGCATCTTAACTTGCTGTTTAACAACTTGAACATAAGGTTTATTCAGACCTGGATTAACTTCGAAATATGTATATGAGGACTTACCGGAATTGTTATATGTTGTTCCCGACCTCATTTAAACTTGCCGTGATGTGTTGCTCTTGTTTGCATCATCTCTTGCCAGGAGTAGCTTCATGTAGTCTTGTCTTGCATCATGCTTGTTTGTGCATCATGTCATGTTCATGTGTGCTGTGTTTACTATGTTGTGTGCTTCTTCTCGATTGTTCCCATTTCGTTGCGATCGTGAGGATTCGTTCGTCTACGCTTGGTTCGGCTTCATCCGTTCGTCTTCTTCATGGACTCGTTCTTCTTCCTTGCGGGATTTCAGGCAAGATGACCGCTACCCTGGATCTCAATACTATCATTGCTATGCTAGTTGCTTCGTTCTATCGCTATGCTGCGCTACCTATCACCTGTTTATTCAAGCCATCCCATATTGCCATGAACCTCTAACCTTTGACACCTTACCTATGCAAACCATTGATTGGATATGTTACCGATTTGCTCAGCCCTCTTATAATGTTGCTAGTTGTAGGTGAAGTTGAAGATTTCTCCATGGTGGACAGGATTTTGGTTGGGATATCACAATATCTCTTATATTATTAATGCATCTATATATTTGGTAAAGGGTGGAAGGCTCGGCCTTTTGCCTGGTGTTTTGTTCCACTCTTGCCGCCCTAGTTTCCGTCATACCGGTGTTATGTTCCCGGATTTTGCGTTCCTTACGCGGTCGGGTGATTTATGGGACCCCCTTGACAGTTCGCTTTGAATAAAACTCCTCCAGCAAGGCCCAAACTTGGTTTTACCATTTGCCTCACCTAGCCCTTTTTCCCTTGGGAGTCGCACATGCCGAGGGTCATCTTTATTATAGCCCCCCCGGGCCAGTGCTTGTCTAAGTGTTGGTCCAAACTAGAGCACCGTGCGGGACCATCCCTTGGCAACTTGGGTTACGTCGGTTCCTGTACGCTTAACTTATCTGGTGTTGCCTTGAGAACGAGATATGTGCAGCTCCTATCGGGATTGTCGGCGCATCGGGCGGTCTTGCTGGTCTTGTTTTACCATTGTCGAAATGTCTTGTAAACCGGGATTCCGAGTCTGATCGGGTCTTCCTGGGAGAATGTCTATTCCTTCGTTGATCGCGAGAACTTGTCATGGGCTAAGTTGGGACACCCCTGCAGGGTATAATCTTTCGAAAGCCGTGCCTGCGGTTATAGGCAGATGGGAATTTGTTAATGTCCGGTTGTAGATAACTTGACACCAGATCCGAATTAAAACGCATCAACCGCGTGTGTAGCCGTGATGGTCTCTTCTCGGCGGAGTCCAGGAAGTGAACACGGTTTCTGGGTTATGTTTGACGTAAGTAGGAGTTCAGGATCACTTCTTGATCATTGCTAGCTTATCGACCATTCCTTTTATTCTCTTCTCGCTCTTATTTGCGTATGTTAGCCACCATACTTGCTTAGTCACTACTGCAGCCTCACCACTTTACCCCTTCCTTTCCCTTTAAGCTTTGCTAGTCTTGATACCCATGGTAATGGGATTGCTGAGTCCTCGTGGCTCACAGATTACTACAACAACAGTTGCAGGTACAGGTTATGCGATGATCATGACGCGAGAGCGATGCTTGCTTGTCTTGAGTTCTTCTTCTGCTTCTTCTTCGATCAGGGGATAGGTTCCAGGTCGGCAGCCTGGGCTAGCAGGGTGGATGTCGTTTGAGTTTCTGTTTGTGATTCATCCGTAGTCGGATGATGCTCTGATGTATTGTGATGTTGTATTCATGTGGCATTGTATGCCTTATGTATGTATCCCCTTCTATTATGTAATGTTGATGTAATGATATCCACCTTGCAAAAACGTTTCAATATGCAGGTCTATCCTTGGTGGGACCTTCGAGTTCCTTTTGGATAGGATCGCATATTGGGCGTGACAAGTTGGTATCAGAGCCTCGACCGACCTTAGGAGCCCCCCTTGATTGATCGTGTAGTTTGGTCGTTGTTGAGTCTAGAAGAAAACTATTTTTGGAGTCTAGATATATCGGAGAGTAGGAATTCTTTTTACTCCTCAGCCCCTTCGTCGCTCTGGTGAGGAATCTTGACGTAGATGTTTTGAATTACTTCTCTTCCCTTTCAAATTTTTCTTTAGGTTCACGCAGTTGGTTTTCCGATCGTTGGTTCTCTTCTCCTTTCATCCGGTGCATTTCTTGTCAAGTCGACTCGAGCCTCTTCATCTTTGAGTTCAATCCTCTGTTGTTTTCTTTTCCCACCCGCCCACCCTTCTTCTTCTCAGAACCGGAGTCCGTAATCGAGTATCCATCCTACTCGTGCGAAGTCTTTGCCTTCTTTCCTCAATGATTTCTACTGGTGCTTTCGCTTCAAGTTATTCGTCGGTTCCCCTTCCAAGTTGTCTTTGTTTTCCCGCCCTCCCACCTTTTTTCTTCCCGGAGTCTGACTCTCTCTCTCGGCAATCTATTTCAGTCGTGTGGAGCCTCTTCAGTTTTTTGTCAATCATTTCAACCGGTGAATTCTCGTCTCAGTGGACATTCTTCATCTCTTCTCTGGTGGATTCAATTCAAGTTTTTTCGGGTTGATCATATCCTTTTCCTCGAAGTGTTCTCCTTGCTCGTTCGCCTCTCGCCAGTTTATCCTTCCGGAGTATCCAAGTCATCTTAGGAGATTCGTCTGTGTTTGAATTAATTCGAGGATGTCACCTCATTCGAATATTTTAATTTTTCCGGTGCTTCATTTATCTGTTCATCATCCTTTTCAACAGTGTTATCTCTTCAGTGGGCCCTAACCCACAGGTCTTTTTCCAGGATCTTACCTGACTCTTCTAATTCCCCCGGAGTTATTCTCAATTCTTTTCAAAGTGTGACGTAAGAATGAATTCCATCAGTCAGATGCCTTTCCAAGATCGATTTCAAATCATTTTCATTGTTGGCTCAACCTCTCTGCTTTTCATTCTACCGGAGTATCTCAATAATTTTGGTGGTATTTCTCGTCGTCATTTGAAGATCGAAGAAGAGTTTTTCATATCATCCTCTTGAATTATTCCATTTGTCAGATATCCTTTTCTTACCTATCTGGAGCATGTCAGAAGTTCTTTTCCCATTTCTTTTCACCAGAGGCCATCATTCCAATTATCATTCTCTAATTATCCCGGTGTTTCGTTCAAGTATTCTTTAGTCAGCTCATGATCTCTTTGTTCTTTTGCATCTAAATCCCCTCTTGCTTATTGGTTATTCTAATTCTTCCCGGTGATTCTTTCTCCTTCGTCAGTCATTTTGAAATTCTTACGATGGTTCCTTCAGATTCTTTTCTTTGATTATCATATTAATCCATTCGTTCTTTCCAGTCCTACCGGTGGTTCATGAAGACCTTCTCAAGTTTGCGATATGTCACTTCTAAATCCTTTTTCAACGAGTATAAGTAATATGCAGAATCCATTGTTTGTCATCAGTTTAATTTGATGAAGGATAAGTATACAATAAATCTTATTCTCATTTCATCCAAGTGAGTAATCCCTTCCTTTGGAGTTTGTTCTTGATGAATAAATTCTAGTTCCAAGTGTTTCATCTTTTCTTTTCCGAAGTTCAATTTCCTCGCTCATTTCGTCGAAACCTCCATCTAGATCATCGCAAGGCTAATCTTATTCTTCATCCTTCATTCTATCTCATCATCCTTTTGTTACCGGAGTTCTTCATGATTTATTTATTTCTTCAAGAGTTCATCAAGATTCTTGTTGGTGGAGTTCAAATATCTTTTCTTCTTGCGTCTCGAGTGCAATTAATCCTCTGTATTTCTTTTGAAGTGGAGTTTTGCATTTCTTCGTTCTTCTAAGTCATCCAATCATTTCCCTTTGCGGCTGGTTATCACCTCATAATTTCTGAGATGTTCTCCATAAGTCCACATCAAGCTTATTCTTTTCGTAGTTGATTTTCTCAACAACTCCATTCAATTCTTCCTTCCAAGTTTCTTTTCATTCCATTCTTTCAATTCTCCAGGAGGCATTGCATATTCATCACGTCAAGTGTCTTTCCTTCTTGTGAAGCTCGTGTTCTATTCTTTCCTTTTTCAACCGGAGTGCTGCCTAAATCCTTTCAGTCTTATTCGCCTCTTATCTCGTTTTAACCAAAGTGGTTTCATAGTCTATCTGATTCCGTGAGCTTTCGATTCTTGTCATTCTCGTCGTTCCTTTCTTCTCCTCGAGTGCTCTCGATTCTTTGCTTCTTCTCTTGAGTTCTTGTTTCACCTCATCCCTTTTTCCCTTCCGTCTCGGTCCTAAGATCTCGGGACGAGATCTCTTGTTAGTGGAGGAGTGTTGTAACGCCCCGGATTTGATGCGCCAGGTGTCTGCCAGTTATTCGCCGTTGTTGCCATGTCATTTGTTTGCGTGTTGCATTTTATCATGTCATCATGTGCATTTCATTTTGCATACGTGTTCGTCTCATGCATCCGAGCATTTTCCCCGTTGTCCGTTTTGCAATCCGGCGCTCCTATGCCCTCCGGCGTTCCCCTTTTGTCTCCTGTTGTGAGCGGGTGTTAAACTTTCTCGGAATGGCCCGAGTCTTGCCAAGTGGCCTTGGTACATCACCGGTAGACCGCCTGTCAAGTTTCGTGCCATTTGGAGGTCGTTTGGTACTCCAACGGTTAACCGGGTAACCGCAAAGCCTCCTTCTCTTTGTAGCCCAACACCCCTTCCAAAGTGGCCCAAAACCCATCTAACTCCCGTCCATGCTCTCGGTTGTTCGATCACGATCGCGTGGCCGAAAACTGCTCCTCATTTGGACTCTCCTAGCTCCCTCTACCTATATATTAACCCCTCCCCCCAAAATTCGCGGATGAAAATCCCCCCTAACCCTATCCTCGTCTTCCTTCGCGCGCCGGACACGTCCGGACGGGGCGGGACGCGTCCGCCGCCGCCTCCCTCAGCCACTCACAGCTCGCCACGTCACCCCGCGCCTCTCCACCACCGCCTCC
>NC_041385.1:285017828-285059377 GCF_002162155.2 Triticum dicoccoides
CCTCGCCGCGGCCGCGCGTTTCGGCCGCGAGTTCCCCGGCCCCGCGCGTTGTCCAGCGGCCGGATCCGGCGTCCCTCGCCTCGGATCTGCCTCGCCGGCCTCCTCCCCGGCCATCTCCGGCGTCCCCCACACCCAACTCCGGCGAGCTCGGGCCCCCGCCTGTAATCCGCGCTCGGGTCAACCCCCAGATCCGGAGGTATATTTTCAAGTCCCAGATTTTGCACATTTTCATGCCATGTTTGACCTGCTGTATCTCTGCATCCGTAGCTCCGTTGCGTACGTGTAATATGTCAAATTGTTCGTCTCAACGAGTACATCATTTCATTCCATTGCATCATATTAATTTGAGGTCATCTTGATGCCTGAATCATCGTCGTAAGAGTGCTTCATAATGTTTTCTGCTATCTGTTAACAGAACGAGCTCTTTTGTCATTTTTGCCATGATTGATGTGTGCATCCTATGAGGTTGATGTCTACATGTGTTTTGAACTATGCTATGTCTTCTTTACGGAGGTTCTTACCATGTATTTTTGTGATCAATGTGGTGACTAGCACAAGCATACAAACTAGGCATCGTGATGTTGCTGATTTTAGTTCCTGTTCTACTGTAATTTTGATGCCATGTAAACTTGATGCTACAGAGAGATCCATGCATATTTTGAGATACTTCAGTAAGGATGTTTTGAACAATAGGTTATTGTATATCCATTCATGCCATTTGTTGCAATTATGGAGTAGTCTAGCATGTCATTTTCGTGCTCTACTTTTGCTTCAAAATGTTTCCTGGCAGATTGTTTACATGTTATTCAATTTGGCCAAGGTTGCTATAGTTGATCCGTGCATGCTATGGACTTGTTATTGACTTGGTTTGTTTCACAAACATGTCTTCTTGATGATACTATACTTATATTGTCATGCAATGACTTGTGGTGAGTGATTCAAGCTTGTTAAGTAGGGTTCATGTTGTTGCTGTTTTGCTAGGCTGAATCTGTTATTTCGTGATGCTATATAAACATGTTGCTACTAATCATTCTATGCATAATCTGGAGATATTCTATAAACATGTTTTGATCTACATGTCATCATCTATCCATCCATGCCCCTGGTTGAATTTATAGCTTGCTGTAGATTGTTCATATCTTGCTCCAAAGTTGCTTGAAAATGTTGTTGTCAGCCTGTTAACATTAAGTTCACTTGTTCCCATGTGTTTTGCTAGTGTTCCACGCACCCTATGACCTTGCTATTGCCATGCTTAGCTTCACATACATGTCTTTTTACTGTTGGGTGCCTTGCCATGCCATGTATTGCTCTGTAGTGAGTTGCACAAGCTCATCTACATGCCTTCATAATTATGTTCTGCCATGTATGAACCTGTAATAATAACTTGCTATGTTTACGTGGGTGCCATCATATTTTCTGATCCCTTTTGGCTTATGGTCAGTAAGGGTCTTTTGATCTATGCATTTAGTAGATTTATGCCATGCCTTTGTTTGCCATTATAAGTTCCTGTAACATGTTGTTTGATAGCTCTAAACATTGCATCGTGATGTTATTTTCTGCAAAGTCTGAAATTGTTATAACTTGCAATCTTACCATGTGTGTTTGAGCATGTTCTAGTGATTTCTGGAGATAGCTCAGTGTTCATGTTTTGTTGTGCTTTACCTGTACATCATGTCCATGCCTTTTGTTATCATGTTGGGGTGCTGTAGCATGTTGTTTTGATGCTTGCAATATGCCTAGTTGCTGTTTTGGACAGCTTGTCCTTCAAACTTGTATAGTGTGCATGTGTTGAACCGTTGCTCCGTTTTGAGTGTGCTCTATATGAAACTTGCTTAGAATTGCATGTAGTATCATATTATCATGTTGCATCCTTGTTTCGGTGTGTTCGCTTGATGTTTGGGTGCATTTTGCATCAATGCCATGTTTAACTTGTGTTGCTCATATCTTCTAAGTCGTAGCTCCGAACTAAATGAACTTCATATGTAACTTGACTAGAATCTCGTGTAGATCATCTTTGTGCATCTTAACTTGCTGTTTAACAACTTGAACATAAGGTTTATTCAGATCTGGACTAACTTCGAAATATGTATATGACGACTTACCGGAATTGTTATATGTTGTTCCCGGCCTCATTTAAACTTGCCGTGATGTGTTGCTCTTGTTTGCATCATCTCTTGCCATGAGTAGATTCATGTAGTCTTGTCTTGCATCATGCTTGTTTGTGCATCATGTCATGTTCATGTGTGGTGTGTTTACTATGTTGTGTGCTTCTTCTCGATAGTTCCCATTTCGTTGCGATTGTGAGGATTCGTTCGTTTACGCTTTGTTCGGCTTCATCCGTTCGTCTTCTTCGTGGACTCGTTCTTCTTCCTTGCGGGATTTCAGTCAAGATGACCGCTACCCTGGATCTCAATACTATCATTGCTATGCTAGTTGCTTCGTTCTATCGCTATGCTGCGCTACCTATCACCTGTTTATTCAAGCCACCCCATATTGCCATGAACCTCTAACCTTTGACACCTTACCTATGCAAACCATTGATTGGCTATGTTACCGCTTTGCTCAGCCCTCTTATAGCGTTGCTAGTTGTAGGTGAAGTTGAAGATTTCTCCGTGGTGGACAAGATTTTGGTTGGGATATCACAATATCTCTTATATTATTAATGCATCTATATATTTGGTAAAGGGTGGAAGGCTCGACCTTTTGCTTGGTGTTTTGTTCCACTCTTGCCGCCCTAGTTTCCGTCATACCGGTGTTATGTTCCCGGATTTTGCGTTCCTTACGCGGTCGGGTGATTTATGGGACCCCCTTGACAATTCGCTTTGAATAAAACTCCTCCAGCAAGGCCCAACCTTGGTTTTACCATTTGCCTCACCTAGCCCTTTTTCCCTTGGGAGTCGCGCATGCCGAGGGTCATCTTTATTATATCCCCCCGGGCCAGTGCTTGTCTAAGTGTTGGTCCAAACTAGAGCACCGTGCGGGACCATCCCTTGGCAACTTGGGTTACGTTGGTTCCTGTATGCTTAGCTTATCCGGTGTTGCCCTGAGAACGAGATATGTGCAGCTCCTATCGGGATTGTCGGCGCATCGGACGGTCTTGCTGGTCTTGTTTTACCATTGTCGAAATGTCTTGTAAACCGGGATTCTGAGTCTGATCGGGTCTTCCTGGGAGAAGGTCTATTCCTTCGTTGATCGCAAGAGCTTGTCATGGGCTAAGTTGGGACACCCCTGCAGGGTATAATCTTTCGAAAGCCGTGCCTGCGGTTATAGGCAGATGGGAATTTGTTAATGTCCGGTTGTAGATAACTTGACACCAGATCCGAATTAAAATGCATCAACCGCGTGTGTAGCCGTGATGGTCTCTTCTCGGCGGAGTCCGGGAAGTGAACACGGTTTCTGGGTTATGTTTGATGTAAGTAGGAGTTCAGGATCACTTCTTGATCATTGCTAGCTTCACGACCGTTCCTTTTGTTCTCTTCTCGCTCTTATTTGCGTATGTTAGCCACCATACTTGCTTAGTCGCTGCTGCAGCCTCACCACTTTACCCCTTCCTTTCCCTTTAAGCTTTGCTAGTCTTGATACCCATGGTAATGGGATTGCTGAGTCCTCGTGGCTCACAGATTACTACAACAACAATTGCAGGTACAGGTTATGCGATGATCATGACGCGAGAGCGATGCTTGCTTGTCTTGAGTTCTTCTTCTGCTTCTTCTTCGATCAGGGGATAGGTTCCAGGTCGGCAGCCTGGGCTAGCAGGGTGGATGTCGTTTGAGTTTTTGTTTGTGATTCATCCGTAGTCGGATGATGCTCTGATGTATTGTGATGTTGTATTCATGTGGCATTGTATGCCTTATGTATGTATCCCCTTCTATTATGTAATGTTGATGTAATGATATCCACCGTGCAAAAGCGTTTCAATATGTGGGTCTATCCTTGGTGGGACCTTCGAGTTCCTTTTGGATAGGGTCGCATATTGGGCGTGACAGACTATCCATGTCAGCCCGGGTTCTTTGTCATATGGATGCTAGCGGCACTATCATATAAGTGAGCCAAAAGGCGCAAACGGTCCCGGGCCAGGTAAGGTGGCACCCGTGGGAATACCGTGCGTGAGGCCGCAAAGTGATATGATGTGTTACATGCTAGATCGGTGTGACTTAGGATTGGGGTCCTGACAGTGGATGTACAATAGCACCACCTATTGGAACCACACCAAAAACATCCATGTCTCCAACTGCGTTTGAATCCTTCAAAACCCTTCCCTTTACATTCTTGCAAGTTGCATGCTTTACTTTCCGCTGCTCATATACTCTTTGCATGCTTGCTTGCTATGTGTTGTGAATGTTAAACTTGTGCCTAAACTCCACTTAAACTTAAAAAGGGCTAAAAACTGCAACTTTGGTACTTAGTGTCTAATCACCCCCCTCTAGACACCTCTTCTCAAGGTCCTACAAGTGGTATCAGAGCATTGGTCTCCATTGCTTTGGTTTAATCACCATTGGAGGAAGATGGATGAGTCTACTTTGGGGAGGCTTAGACATAGAGTGCCTATTCTTCATAGAGAGTATTTTCATGAGTGAAAAAATGAGATGCTTGTAATTTTCAATCAATATCATTTGAACAAGTACATTGCTAGTCCTTGTGCACCTTATGTTGATCCTATGCATCCTACCCTTGATGAGTCTATTGACATGATTAGGAATGTTAGAACTGTTAATATTATCACTAGAGGCTTGCCTAGAAACTTGATTATAAAACAGCCTACTCTTGAGTGTGCTTACACTATATGGAAATTTCTTGAGGAACGATTTCCTGATTATTCTTTGAAAAATCTTGATGAAATTCTTCATAAGTCTATTGCCTTGAGTAAGATGAATTCCAATGATCATATGTTTGGTGATCGTCTATTTGAACTTACAAATCTTATGCGTGCCAAAGGAAATGTTGGAATTATTAGCGATATTATTTCCGAAGCCACTAGCATTCATAAGCAAGATTATTGTCAAACTCATACTAATGAATCACTCTCACTAGGAATTGATCCACCACATGATGATGTTGAACATGGATACTATGATGAGGATGATGATGATGACTTTGGTCTTGATGATGCAATGAGACAATTTGGCCTTATGGCAAATCTTCGGGGATATATGGTAGGAGGAAAGGAATGGGTCCTTGACAATGGATGTACCGATCACATGACTCGAGATAAAGACATGTTTCATGAGCTTGCTAAAAATGATAGTCCTCGAAAGTATGTCACTTTCGGTGACAACTCAAAGGGTAAGGTGGTTGGCCTCGGTAAGGTGGCCATCTCACATGATAGTTCCATTCAGAATGTCATGCTCGTTGAATCTCTTGGCTACAACTTACTTTCAATATCTAGACTTGCTGATTTCGGCTTCAATGTCCTATTTACTGAAGTAGATTGCCAAGTGTTTCGACAAGACAATCATAAAATGGTCTTTACCGGCATACGTAGAGGTGATCTATACATTGTTGATTTCACTAAAAAGGCTCAACCTAAAACTTGCTTCATTGCTAAATCCTCAAAAGGTTGGTTATGGCATAGACGACTAGGTCACGTTGGCATGAGAAACCTTGACAAGCTTATTAAAGGGAATCATATCCTTGGTGTTAACGATGTCATATTTGATAAGGATAGACTTTGCAGTGCTTGTCAAGCAGGTAAACAGGTTGGAGGAAGGCATCCCGTGAAGAACATCATGACCACAAGGAGGCCACTTGAGCTACTTCACATGGATCTCTTTGGTCCCAACTCTTATAAGAGTCTCGGTGGAAATTCTTTTGGTCTAGTTATAGTTGATGATTTTTCAATATTTACGTGGGTGTTCTTTCTCGATGATAAATCGCAGGTCCAAAAGATCTTCAAAAACTTTGCTAGGAAGGCCCAAAATCAATTTGAAGTGAAGATCAAGAAGGTTCGCAGCGACAACGGAACGGAGTTCAAGAACGCAAATGTGGACACCTTTCTTGATGAAGAAGGGATTTCACACAAGTTCTCGGCTACGTACACACCTCAACAAAATGGAGTTGTTGAGAGGAAGAACTGAACGCTCATCGAAATGGTGAGAACGATGCTTGATGAGTACAAGACACCGAAGCACTTTTGGGCGGAAGCGGTTGAGACAGCTTGTCATGCAACAAATCTCTTGTATCTTCACAAGCTACTCGGCAAGACGGCATATGAGCTCCTCACCGGTAAAAAACCCCAAGTTGGATACTTTCGAGTATTCGGCTCAAAGTGCTACATTCTTGATAAGCATCGTCGTTCTAAATTTGCTTCTAAGTCTCATGAAGGTTTCCTACTAGGTTATGGCTCAAACTCTCACACATACTGTGTCTACAACAATTTCACCCGAAAGGTTGAAGAGACGGTAGATGTGAAGTTTGATGAATCTAACGGCTCGCAAGTAGAGCAATTGCCAATTGATGTAGGAGACAAAGATCCTTCGGAAGCAATCCAAGACTTGTCTATTGGCAAGGTTCGTCCAACGGAGGTGAAGGAGAGTACCTCGTCCGTCCAAGTGGAAGCTTCTACTTCACGACAAGGTGAACCAAGAGTTGATACGGAAGCATCCACAAGTGGGACACACCAAGATGAAGAAAACGAGGAAGTGCATCAAGAACGTCAACAACCTCCTTCTCCACCACAACAAGAGAACAACAACGCCAACAATGAAGAAGAAGAAGAAGAAGATGTTCAACCAAGAACCAAGCAAAAGCTTTCACGAGTTCGAGCAAGAATTGCTAAAGACCATCCCGTCGAGCAAATCTACAATGATATTCAAACCGGGAGAATCACACGCTCTAAAACTCGTTTAGCTAACTTTTGCAAAAACTATTCTTTCATCTCTAGCATTGAACCTATGAAGGTCGAAGAAGCATTGGAAGATCCGGATTGGATAAATGCTATGCATGAAGAGCTACACAACTTTGAGAGGAACCAAGTTTGGACATTGGTTGAGAAGCCCGACAACAACCACAACATCATCGGTACCAAATGGGTGTTTCGCAACAAGCAAGATGAAGATGGACAAGTAGTTCGCAACAAAGCATGTCTCGTCGCCCAAGGCTACACACAAGTCGAAGGTATGGACTATGGTGAGACTTATGCTCCCATTGCTAGACTTGAGTCTATTCGCATCTTACTTGCCTATGCTAATCACCATGATATCACATTGTACCAAATGGACATTAAAAGTGCTTTTCTAAATGGTGAAATAGAGGAGGAAGTTTATGTTAAACAACCTCTCGGCTTTGTCAATCCTAAGAAACCAAATCATATTTACGAACTTCACAAAGCTCTTTATGGTCTTAAACAAGCCCCTAGAGCTTGGTACAAATGCTTGACTAAGTTTCTTCTTGGAAAGGGATTTGAAATTAGGAAAATTGATTCTACTATTTTCACTAAAAGGGTTAATGGAGAATTATTTGTATACCAAATTTATGTTGATGATATCATATTTGGTTCAACTAACCCTCATTTTAGTGAGAAGTTTGGAAAGCTAATGTCGGAGAAGTTTGAGATGTCAATGATGAGTGAACTCAAATTCTTTCTTGGGTTGCAAATCAAGCAAACTAAGGAAGGTACTTTTGTCTCTCAAACGAAGTACACTAAGGACTTATTCAAGAAGTTCAATATACAAGAATGCAAAGGTATGCCTACACCCATGCCTACTAGTGGACATCTTGATTTGACCAAAGATGGTGAACCAGTTGATCAAAAGGTTTATCGCTCTATGATTGGTTCATTGTTGTACCTATGTGCTTCACGTCCTGATCTTATGCTAAGTGTGTGCATGTGTGCAAGATATCAAGATGCTCCTAAAGAATGTCATCTTAAGGCTGTGAAAAGGATAGTGAGATACTTAATACATACACCAAAATTTGGCATTTGGTATCCTAAGAGGGCCTCTTTCGATCTTCTTGGCTACTCTGACTCAGACTATGTCGGAGACAAGGTTGATAGAAAGTCCACTTCGGGTACTTGTCAATTTCTTGGTAGATCTCTTGTGTCTTGGTCCTCCAAGAAACAAAACTCGGTATCCTTATCTACCGCCGAAGCGGAGTACATTGCCGCTGGTTCATGTTGTGCTCAATTACTTTGGATGACCCAAACTCTTAAAGATTATGGGATATATGTGAAACATGTTCCATTGCTTTGTGACAATGAAAGTGCTATCAAAATTGGTCACAATCCTATGCAACATTCTCAAACTAAGCATATTGAAGTTCGTCATCATTTCATTCGAGATCATGTTGCTAAGGGTGACACTGATCTTAAGCATGTTCGCATCGAAAAGCAATTAGCAGATACATTCACTAAACCTCTTGATGAGAAAGTGTTTTGCAGGTTGAGAGGAGAACTGAACCTGATTGATGCTTCAAACTTGGAGTAGAAACTCCATTGGATACATGCAAGACATGAGCTTATGACTAATCCTTGATATTTCTCTTATGATGAAAATCTTATGTCTTGGATATATTTGCATCTTGCATGTTATCTAACCCATATAGGTACTTGGCTGGATCAAATTCAATGAGATTGTAACCAACTCACATCTTGAGCAATCTCTACATCACCAAGTCTCTATACAAAGGTGGTTGAAGACAAGGAAGCACAGAACCATTCAAACATATCCTTTGACAAATTCTATGTTGAGCTTCATGATTGTCATTTTTGGATACAGAAGTGCTCTTCCTTGCAAGAACTAACCCATGTAGGTAGATGGACTCAAATTCCAAGTGGTGCTCCCAACTCTTGATGAGCTACATCAACCTTGAGCAACCCACACAAGTTCAACTACATGATTAACACCACCAACCAAGGTATGTTATTCCATCTTAGAGAAGCTTTACTCCAAGTCATGAGCTAAAGCAACTCGACAAGATGTGAATACATCAAGATGCTTAAACGAAAATGGTAACCCCATTTTGAGCTTAAACGATGAGTATGACCTATGATCAAGTGATCTCACTTGACTCCTAAGTCAATATACTCTAACATAGGTGACTTTGTCGCCGACCATCTCTAGATGAAGTTCTCTTGTGTTTGTCTCTGTGTTTTTGCATTTGTCTCATGCATATTTGTTTTAAAAAAAACTTCATCTAGATTTCTTTCTTTTCTTTTGTTTGCTCTGCATTTTATGCATCCAATTCATTGCATATCATTTAGTTAATTCCTTGGAAATCTTTGTGAGATCCTATTAGTCTAGTGAGATGAGGTGACAAGTGTTTTCTCTGCGATGAACTCGGTTCCACCGATTAGTTATTTTCGGTCCAACCGAAATCTTTCGGTACAACCGAAGCATACAACTCGATGCCACCGATTTCACCACAGGAAAAACAGTTTTCCACTTATTCTGTGTTTTGTCTGTTCCAGCTCCACTCAATGAATCTCGTCCTCTACAAGCATCACATTTTTACAAATGCTTTGTCTTGTGACTCAAGGATCAAACCCATTCACGACAAATTCCAGAAGCCCTTCTTGGAAATTGATGTCAAAGGGGGAGAGAGAGATCACATCAAAGCTTATCATTTAGAGAGAGATCACATAAGAGAATATCACTTCCACAGGGGGAGAGAGAGATCTCCAGGGGGAGAAAATACTCCAGTAGAAAGTATTTCTCAAGGATCCCAGATGCTTGGTGTTCAAGAGGAGAGATGTCACATGTCTTACTGAGGGGAAAGACATGTTCATATGTGCTTATTTGCATTAGTTTGCACTAGCTCTGTTCATTCAGATTCTTTCAGCTCTGATTTTCTGTTCCCTATCTTCTCCCAGTATCCCATGCTAGATTCAGGGGGAGAAAGACATCTATGGGAAAGAAATCATGTAAATTCATTGCATATCTTTACTCTTGGGGACATGTCTAATCTAATGTGGTACTTAGTACTCACTCTCTACATGTCATCCTAGTGTTGGTATTCTTGTGGTTTCTTCTGTTTGCCCTGGTTAGTGGATGTACCTGTGTTATCTAACCTTGTTTGTGCAGGTTCATTCCATCCTAAGCCAACTCAAGACTACAAGGTAAGTATATGCATCATAATCATGTGTATGAGGAATTCTTGCTGATGTACATACTGTTTGCAAGAAGGACTCATGAGCATGAAGGTATTTTCTTTAATATTCTTTGCTCTGATGCATATGGCCAAGATACATGTAACACATTGCTTACTCTGCCATGGTTATGCTCTCACATGCTTCTATATTCTATATTTCACATGATTGCATACATGTAGGGGGAGCCTATGCTTGTTACATGTCTTTCCAAAGCTTTACTTGCTATTCTCTATATCCTTATCTAAAAGCTTTGATGTATGTTGTCATCAATTACCAAAAAGGGGGAGATTGAAAGCACAATTGCTCCCTAGGTGGTTTTGGTAATTAATGTCAACATATCTCTTGTTGGACTAACACTTTTATCTAGTATATTTCAGACAAGTTCAACAATGAAGTGGCATGGACTAAAGGATGTGGAACTCCTTAAAGATGCTAAGGACAAAGGATTGGCTAAAGCTTCAAGCTCAAGACTCTTCATTTTACATTTTAGTGATCCAAGATCACATTGAGTCTATAGGAAAAGCCAATACTATCAAGAAGGGATGAGGTGTTGCTTAATGAGCCTCTTGCTTCATGTGCTTAGTGATATGCTCCAAAAACCCTCAACTACTTTCCCACATCCACATATGACCTAAACCTAAAGCCCAAATCGGTCACACCGATTCTTTCTATCCGGCGCCACCGAGTTCAGATGTCATAGCCACTACCACAAACCCTAGGCAAATCGGTCTCACCGATAGGGATCTCGGTCTCACCGAGATGGGATTGTAATCTCTCTTTGTATGTCCATTATCAAAATCGGTCTTACCGAGTTTGAGCAATCGGTCCTACCAAGATTACAATGCAAACTCTCTGGTTAACTTATTACCAAAATCGGTCCCACCGAGTTTGAGTAATCGGTCACACCGAGTTTGCCTGACCAACTCTCTGGTTAGCTAATTACCAAAATCGGTCTTACCGAGTTTGTGTAATCGGTCTCACCGAGATTACGTTATGCCCTAACCCTAACCATATCGGCCCTACCGAGTTGCATTTCAGTCCCACCGAAAATCCTAACGGTCACTAGGTTTACTAAATCGGTCTGGCCGAGTTTATTGATTCGGTCCCACCGAGATTTGTAAATTGTGTGTAACGGTTAGATTTTGTGTGGAGGCTATATATACCCCTCCACCTCCTCTTCATTCATGGAGAGAGCCATCATAACGAACCTACACTTCCTGTATCCTATTTTTGAGAGAGAACTACCTACTCATGTGTTGAGGCCAAGATATTCCATTCCTACCATATGAATCTTGATCTCTAGCCTTCCCCAAGTTGCTTTCCACTCAAATCTTCTTTCCACCAGATCCAAATCCTATGAGAGAGAGTTGAGTGTTGGGGAGACTATTATTTGAAGCACAAGAGCAAGGAGCTCATCATCAACGCACCATTTGTTACTTCTTGGAGAGTGGTGTCTCCTAGATTGGCTAGGTGTCACTTGGGAGCCTCCGACAAAGATTGTGGAGTTGAACCAAGGAGTTTGTAAGGGCAAGGAGATCACCTACTTCGTGAAGATCTACCACTAGTGAGGGAAGTCCTTCGTGGGCGACGGCCATGGTGGGATAGACAAGGTTACTTCTTCATGGACCCTTCTTGGGTGGAGCCCTCCGTGGACTCGCGCAACCTTACCCTTCGTGGGTTGAAGTCTCCATCAACGTGGATGTACGATAGCACCACCTATCGGAACCACGCCAAAAACATCTGTTTCTCCAACTGCATTTGAATCCTTCAAAACCCTACCCTTCACATTCTTGCAAGTTGCATTCTTTACTTTCCGCTGCTCATATACTCTTTGCATGCTTGCTTGCTATGTGTTGTGAATGTTAAACTTGTGCCTAAACTCCACTTAAACTTAAAAAGGGCTAAAAACTGCAACTTTGGTACTTAGTGTCGAACCACCCCCCCTATAGACACCTCTTCTCAAGGTCCTACAGAAAGGGTTATGCAACAAAGTAGCGTAAGTATTTCCCTCAGTTTTTGAGAACCAAGGTATCAATCCAGTAGGAGGCTCCTCAAAAGTCCCACGTACCTACACAAACAAACAAGAACCTCGCAACCAACGCGATAAAGGGGTTGTCAATCCCTTCACGGTAACTTGCGAAAGTGAGATTTGATAGAGATAATACGATAAGATAAATATTTTTGGTATTTTTATGATATAGATTGGAAAGTAAAGATGCAAATAAAAGTAGATGGAAAACTTATATGATAAAAGATAGACCCGGGGGCCATAGGTTTCACTAGTGGCTTCTCTCAAGATAGCATAAGAATTATGGTGGGTGAACAAATTACTGTCGAGCAATTGATTGAAAAGTGCATAGTTATGAGATTATCTAGGCATGATCATGTATATAGGCATCACGTCCGCGACAAGTAGATCGAAACGATTCTGCATCCACTACTATTACTCCACACATCGACCGGATCCTGCCTGCATCTAGAGTGTTAAGTTCATGAACAACAGAGTAACACATTAAGAAAGATGACACGATGTAGAGGGATAAACTCAAGAAGTATGATATAAACCCCATCTTTTTATCCGCGATGGCAACAATACAATATGTGCCTTGCTACCCCTGCTGTCATTGGGAAAGGACACCGCAAGATTGAACCCAAAGCTAAGCACTTCTCCCATTGCAAGAAAGATCAATCTAGTAGGCCAAACCAAACTGATAATTCGAAGAGACTTGCAAAGATAACCAATCATACATAAAATAATTCAGAGAAGATTAAATTATTTCTCATAGATAAACTTGATCATAAACCCACAATTCATCGGATCTCGACAAACACACCGCAAAAGAGTTACATAGAATAGATCTCCAAGAAGATCGATGAGAACTTTGTATTGAGATTCAAAGAGAGAGAAGAAGCCATCTAGCTAATAACTATGGACCCGAAGGTCTGTGGTGAACTACTCATAACTCATCGGAGAGGCCTTGGAGATGATGTAGAGGCCCTCTATGGTTGATTCCCCCTCCGGCGGAGCTCCGGCGAAGGCTCCAAGATGGGATCTCGCGGATACAGAAGGTTGCGGCAGTGGAAATAGTTTTTCATGGTGCTCCTGGATGTTTTCGGGGTACGTAGATATATATTGGCGAAGGAGGTAGGTCAGGGGAGCCAAGAGGGGCCCACGAGGGTGGTGGGCACGCCCACCTCCCTAGGGCGCGCCTGGCACCATCGTCGCCGCCTTGTTTACTTCTTGACGTCCACTACAAGTCTCCTGGATTGCGTTTGTTCCAAAAAGATCGCTATCGGTGTCAAAACCGGCGGATCTCGGGTAGGGGGTCCCGAACTGTGCGTCTAGGCGGATGGTAACAGGAGACAAGGGACACGATGTTTTACCCAGGTTCGGGCCCTCTTGATGGAGGTAAACCCCTACGTCCTGCTTGATTGATATTGATGATGTGGGTATTACAAGAGTAGATCTACCACGAGATCAAGGAGGCTAAACCCTAGAAGCTAGCCTATGGAATGATTGTTGTTCGTCCTATGGAGTAAAACCATCCGGTTTATATAGACACCGTAGAGGGCTAGGGTTACACAGAGTCGGTTACAATGGTAGGAGATCTACATATCCGTATCGCCAAGCTTGCCTTCCACGCCAAGGAAAGTCCCATCCGGACACGGGACGAAGTCTTCAATCTTGTATCTTCATAGTGTTGGAGTCCGGCCGATGATGATAGTTCGGCTATCCGGACACCCCCTAGTCCAGGACTCCCTCAGTAGCCCCTGAACCAGGCTTCAATGACGACGAGTCTGGCGCGCATATTGTCTTCGGCATTGCAAGGTGGGTTCCTCCTCCGAATAATTTATAGAAGATTGTGAACACCAGGATATTGTCCGGCTCCGCAAAATAAATTCCACATACCACCGTAGAGAGAATAATATTTACACAAATTCAATCTGCTGACGTATTTGTGGCGTGACATCACACCACAACCAAGCCTTTACTCGAATTGTTTTTATTGTACCACCTCAGCGCGTTTAGAGAAGCGGTTTCCTTGGCACGTCTTGTCGAAGCAGAGATCGTGTTCCCCTTATTCCGGGATTCCCATCAATACGGACGTGGGTAACCCAACCGCGCCATTGATTGCGGCGCTTGGGAGATAAGAAAGTTTTATCAGGCCGGTGGGGACGCATGGTTTCGTCCGCCCATATAAGGGGATAAAGATCCACCCTTTTACCTACGCCTTCTTCCTCCTCCGCGAACTCGAGCTCCAGCGCCCATGTCCGCACATCTCACCTCAACCTTCTCCAACTATGTCCGGAGCGGGAGGCAAGTGGATGGCCTCCTCCGTTACAGAGGGGCACATCAAGAAGCTGCGCAGCGCCGGATATCTGTCCAGCGACATCACGCACCGGCTCCCCGACGAGGGGCAGCTCATCCCCACCCCTGGGCCCCATGAGAGGGTAGTATTCCTTTCCCATTTCCTCCGCGGACTGGGCTTCCCAGTCCATCCCTTTGTCCGGGGGCTCATGTTCTACTACGGCCTGGATTTCCATGATCTGGCCCCAAATTTCATCCTCAACATCTCGGCGTTTATCATCGTGTGTGAGGCCTTCCTCTGCATCCAGCCCCACCTCGGCTTGTGGCTCAAGACCTTCAGTGTCAAGCCGAAGGTTGTGATGGGCAGCCAAGCGGAGTGCGGAGGCGCAATGTTGGGCAAGATGCCCAGCGTTACTTGGCTCGAGGGCACCTTCGTGGAAACCATTAAGGGGTGGTAATCGGGGTGGTTCTACATCACCGAGCCGCGTGACCCTAAATGGGCAGCGGCCCCCGAATTCAGATCTGGCATCCCCATACGGCTAACCTCCTGGAAAGAGAGTGGCCTGACATGGGGTGATTCGGAGGAGCTGACCGGACTCCAAGCCTGCGTCCAAAAGCTAGTGAACAAGAAGCTCAAGCTTGTCAATGTAGTCCAGGTCATGCTCATCCGCCGGATTCTCCCGTGCCAACAACGGACTTCAATATGTGGGAGTTCGATTCGGCATAGCACCAGACTTTGAGCAGGCTCTTCGACACTACGTACAAAGAGGCCTGGAGGGTGCTATTTAAGGGCGCCGAGGCTCCCGCATCCGCTACCGAAGATCGCGGATTCAGCTCGCAGCGTCCGGCTAGCGAGGTAAGCGATTTTACCCTTTATGGGACACTTGTTTTCCATAGTTTGACTCTATGCGGAATCTAAACTCCCTCTCCTTTGACAGGACTGGCTGAAGAAGGCCGAGCGGACTAACTGTCCGGCCCCTTTGCCAGAAGACCCAGTGGACGCCCGCTTAATGGGGCTGCTGGTTCCGGCACCCCACGTGGTGCCGGAGAAGAAGGCCAAGAAGAAGGCCATGGGCACTCGAAAGAGTTCCCGTTTTCGGGTGTCATCGGACTCATCGTCCGATGACTCCGAGGCGGACTCCTCCCACGAAGGCGAGGAGGAGAAGAAAGAGGCCTCTCCCCCAGCAGGGGGAGGAAAGAAAAGGAATGCCTCCCCAACGAGGGAGGCCGAAGGGTCCAAGAAGGGAAGGACTCTTCCCCAGGACTGCTCTGTCAACGCCGGCGACGACGACGAGGACTGGCCTTCAAGGGCCAAGCCCCTGGCGAGATCGTAAGTATCCGGACTTCCGAATAACTTCATGGTTTTTCTTTTCGCCACATGGTGTCTTTCTAATGCCGCATACAACCCTGCACTCCGCCCAGGGATGAACTTCCCGCTTCGTCGAGCGGGTCCTTGGGTGCGTCGGATATGGATTCCCTTCCGACCGCCTCCACCCCCCGTGATGCAGACGATGCCGTGGTGGGATCCTGGGAAGGGACCCGCCAGGAGGAGGAGGCCCCGGAGGTGCCGCAGGGCAACCTCCCTGACTTTGCACCGGACTCCGCACCGGAACCTGTAATGGTTCCGGAGTCCGGCGGGCAGCCCCTTCGTAAGAAGGGAAAGACCGTGACGCCGGCGGCCTCCGTCCAACCGGAGGTGCCGGATAGCTTGCTGGAGGCGCTCAACGGCGCTTCCATCGAAGAGGAACACCGCACCATCATGAGTGCGGTGATTCAGAAGGTTCAGCTCGCCAAGAGCGGGCTGACCGAAGCCTGCAGCAGCCTTCTAACAGGCTCTGAGGTAAGAATTTTGATATATGTAAAATAGTACCGCATAGACAGTAGCCCCTGATGCTCGGTTCGGTGTTTGGAAAGAAAATCCGGACTGAGGATCTAAAAAGAGATACGCAAGAGTCATAAAAAATATGCCAATATGGGGTTGCAGGCTGTGCTGCTGACCTCTGCCGCACTGACTACGGAGGTCAATATTTGAAGAAAAGCCTCGAGCGGTCCGAGAACGAGCTCGGCCGTGCCAAGAAGCAACTCGAGGACAAGGAAGGTGAGTAACACCTTATTAAAGTTGTACCTTACAGAAAAGGATTTGGTTGCAAGAAGAATGACAAGGATAACATGGGTATTGCAGGGGCCATGAACGAGGTGGCGACCCTGAAGGAGGCGGTCTCCGCGGCCGAACGTAATGCGGCCGCGGAGCGCACTGGGCGAGAGAAGCAGGAGGCACGGGTGGCGGAGGTACAGCAAGAGCTCCAGGCTCTCGTGGAAAAACATGAGAGTTTGGAGCACGACTCGAAGACTCGAGAGTCCGAGCTTGCATCGGCTCTTGAGAGTGCCAAAGCCGCTAAGGCCGAAGCCTACAAGGCCCTCCAGGAAATCGAGGCGTTGAAGAAAATAGCAGCGGGTAAGGCATTTTTCATGCAAAGCAAGCATGTGAGTGTGAATTACCTATCACTTACCCGAATTCAGAGCTCTCCAGGAGCGTTCGCAGATCTGCCCCGAAGCGTGTCCAATGCTGCCGCTTTCTACAGGGCCAAGGAGGGGAGCTCGACGGAGAAGGTCTTCTGGTCTCAGTATGCTGAGGCCGGACATCCGGTGCCCCTTAGCGACCAGCTGAAGCAGCTAGTCGAGCTCCACAAGGTGGCCGAACAGGCCATGAAGGGCCTCATAGTTCGGCTGTGGCCCGGGGAGGCCATGCCTGGGAGCTACTTCGGCCTGGTGCGGCGGCTGGTGGATGCTTGTCCATGGGTTGAAGTCATCAAGCACTCCGCCTGTATTGAAGGTACCCGTCGGGCCCTTGCCCGCGCAAAGGTGCAATGGGGCAAGATGGATGCTGAGAAGCTTGTGACGGACGCGTCACCACCGGGCAAGGAGTATCGCACGCCCGAGATGTATTATAAGAGTGTCCTGAAGGGTGCCCGCATTATTGCGAGTGAGTGCTCCAAAGATGTAATATTTGAGTAGACTCGCATTTTGTTATCCTGTGCGCTGAAAACTTTGTTCATATGCGCTAAGCAACGCTTGTTAATTCAAAATATTACCTTCTGTGCGGCCGTTTATCAAATCTGAGAGATGGCAAGTCGTCGGCTTCAGCCCCCATGCCACGAGTGCTGGGGTGTTCGGGATAAATTTGAGCACTCTTGTTCCCATTTTTGGGTCCATCTAGGGAGGCGCTCAACACAACGAACGAGGCAACCAGACTTATAATGCTTGAACACTCTCACTTAGCCATAGAATTCTATAATTTTAAATTTCGGCGAAGCCCCTAGTGTTCGGAAGGCCGAATTTGGGGCGCTATCCACGCCTGGGCCGGACAAAGCCGGTTCCTCGCTCTAAGCGGCATAAGTCTTTAGGGACTCGAAAAAAACCTCTCGAACAGCGACCGGCTCTCGCCTCATCATGACGGTCAGTTTTAGCTTTCTCCACTGAGGCGCTCGCCCAGCTCAACTGGGGCGCAATCGCAGTGGTTCTCCCAGTGCTACCTTAGCCGATACAACGGAACGTAAGGTACCAAAACATGGGAGCCGGGCAAACCCAACTATTGACCCAAGACATGATTCGGAGCCGATGCATATGATGCTATAAGTTTGGGGTGCCGCACTTGTGAAAGTGTTCGGACTTATCACACCATGATGCGGGAAACATAAGCCCCTGGTGTATTTAGCCGTACCAAAGTGTACGGATGCAACATGTCATAAATGAACATATGTATAAGAAAGGAATGCAATATAAGCAAAAGGTGCTGCATTGTTTATTCAAGAAATACTGCCATGAATGTAGAACGATACAAATAGTGCGGTAAGCAAGGGATGGGACTATTAAACATGTCCCCCTCCAGGGGTAGGCTGCGGAATGGTGTATAAAGCAGATTTAATGCTCGTAATGGAGACCACCTGGATATTCGTCGTAACCTTTCTCCTTCCCTGGCTGTTGCATCGTGAGTTCGGCAGGTCTACTGCCGGACAGGGCCTCTGATGAACGGAGTCCTGTGGGTAAAAAAAGAAAGAAAAAGATAAAAAAAGAATGACACACTTGAGAGCCCCTGGTGTGGTTAAGCCGCATTCTGGGCCTATCGTGATCGTGCCCCTCCCCCTTTGCCCATGGTATCTCCAGAGCGTAATGATGTACGCGAAGGACCAGTCTTGCAATTTTGCAGGGGCTGGGGTTGGGGCCGCATTGCTACGCGTGCTCGGAACGTGCCAGGTGGTCTTGTTGTAGGTTACTCCGGGCGCGTTTAGCCGTGTTCGATCGCTTAACGGCCAGACTCGAGAATTGCCTTAAGAGGCTGCACTGTACTTCTGCCGCGAGAGCCACTGTATGTTCCTTGGTCCAGAGAGAGCGTTCAGTGTTTCCATTGATCGTGATGACTCCTCGAGGGCCTGGCATCTTGAGCTTGAGGTATGCGTAGTGCGGCACCGAGTTGAACTTTTCAATCGCGTTACGTCCGAGCAGAGCATGATAGCCACTTCGGAAGGGAACTATGTCGAAGATTAACTCCTCGCTTCGGAAGTTATCCGGGGATCCGAAGACCACTTCCAGTGTAACTGAGCCTGTACAATTGGCCTCTACACCTGGTATGACGCCTTTAAAGGTCGTCTTTGTGGGTTTAATCCTTGAGGGGTCTAGCCCATTTTGCGCACTGTATCCTGATAAAGCAGGTTCAGGCTGCTGCCGCGTCCATCAGGACTCTGGTGAGGTGAAATCCATCGACGATTGGGTCTAAAACCAATGCGGGGAATCCACCATGGCGGATGCTGGTGGGGTGGTCCCTTCGATCAAAAGTGATCGGGCAGGAGGACCATGGGTTGAACTTCGGGGCGACTGGCTCCATCACGTATACATCCCTGAGTGCACGCTTCTGCTCCCTTTTGGGTATGTGGGTTGCGTATATCATGTTCACTGTCCGCACTTGTGGGGGGAAACCCTTCTGTCCTCTATTGTTCGGCGGTCGGGTCTCTTCCTCGTCATCGCTATGCAGCCCGTTGTCGTTGTTTTCGGCAATTAGCTTGCCTGCCTGCTTGAATACCCAACAGTCCCTGTTGGTGTGGTTAGCTGGCTTTTCGGGGGTGCCGTGTATCTGGCACGAGCGATCGAGTATTCGGTCCAAATTTGACGGACCCGGAGTAGTTCTTTTGAATGGCTTTTTCCGCTGACTGGGTTTAGAGCCTCTGAATCCGGCATTGACTACCGTATCCTCATTATTGTCTCCGTTAATGCGGCGTTTGTTCTTGTTGCGACGCGACCTGCCATTGCGGTCCTTGATATCCGGACTGCCAAATTTTTTGCTGAGGTTGTTGTTGCGGGCTAGCCAGCTGTCCTCTCCCGCGCAGAAGCGGGTCATGAGTGATGTGAGGGCTGCCATGGATTTCGGCTTTTCCTGTCCCAGGTGCCGGGCAAGCCACTTGTTGCGGATGTTATGTTTGAAGGCCGCGAGGGCCTCTGCATCCGTACAGTCGACGATTTGATTTTTCTTAGTTAAGAATCGTGTCCAAAATTGTCTGGCCGATTCGTCTCGCTGCTGAATTATATGGCTTAGGTCATTAGCGTCTGGTGGTCGCACATACGTGCCCTAGAAGTTATCAAGGAATGCGGCTTCCAGGTCCTCCCAACACCCAATTAATTCCGCCGACAAGCTGTTAAGCCAATGCCGAGCTGGTCCTTTAAGCTTGAGTGGGAGGTATTTGATGGTGTGAAGATCATCACCGTGGGCCATGTGGATATGAAGGAGATAGTCTTCGATCCAAACCGCAGGGTCTGTTGTGCCATCATAAGATTCAATATTCACGGGTTTAAACCCTTCGAGGATTTGATGATCCATTACTTCATCTGGGAAGCATAGTGGGTGTGCGGCGCCTCTGTATTGGGCTATATCACGACGAAAATCAAAAGTGCTTTGTCTACTGTGTTCGGCCCGGCCGGACTTGCTGTGTCCGGCGCGACAGTTGTCGTCATGCATCATGGGGCGCCCACGCGATCCGTAGATCGATCTTGATTGTCTTGCCTTATCCTCCAATATATCTCGCAAGTCCAGAGCGTTCCCCTGTGGCCTTGTGCTTTTCGAGCAATGCCGGGGTACGGTTCTAGTGGAGGGCCTAGAGGCCTCTCTGTCGCGGCCACGGGGTGGTCGGTCAGCCGTATTGTGCGCTGGTGATGCAGGTTTATATGCCTCCTCCTCTAATCGGGGGAGCAGCTTGCATTTGGGGTAGCTTTTGGAGGGGCGTTCGAGCTCATGCTCTTCGGCCGCAAGGACTTCAGTCCATCTGTCGGCTAGCAGATCTTGATCAGCTCTAAGCTGTTGCTGCTTTTTCTTGAGGCTGTTTGCCGTGGACATAAGCCTGCGTTTAAAACGCTCTTGTTCGACGGGATCCTCAGGCACGACAAATTCGTCGTCGTCGAGGCTTGCCTCGTCTCCGGAGGGAGGCATGTAATTATCATCCTCTACCTCTTCGTCTACCGCTCTCTCATGAGGGCTGGCTTCTCCGTCCTCCTGTGCTGAATCTTGCTGGAGGGGGTTGTCTTTGGCACTGTCTGGGGTATTATTATCTCCGGTGCCGGAATCTCCATTCTTGCTGTGGTGAGATTTAGAGCGGCGCCGCTGACGCTGGCGCTTGGGCTGTTTCTTGGAGGGGTCATCCTTCGTTGTTCCTTCGCCATTCCCATCCTTCGGGATATCCACCATGTATATGTCATATGATGAGGTGGCTTTCCAGTGCCCAGTAGGCGCTGGTTCTTGGTCGTCTCCGGCATCGTCGTCCATACCGTCGATCTCTTCGGAGTCGAAGTCTAGCATGTCGGTTAGATCGTCGACAGTGGCTACTAAGTGGGTGGTGGGTGGGCTTTGAATTTCTTCATCGTCGGCATCCCAACCGTCCTGATCGCAGTCCGGCTAGGGCTCTCCTGATAACGAGAGATACTTTAGCGAACTCAAGATGTCGCCGAAAGGTGCGTGTTGAAAGATGTCCGCATTGGTGAACTCCATGATCGGCGCCCAATCGGATTCGATTGGAGGGGTCGCGGGAGGTGCGGAGTCCGGCACCTCGGAGTCACGAGCTTCACAAGGGACAAGGCCAGTATTCGGCTCCATCAACGTAGAGGTTGCAGCCCCCGAGGCGGTGTCTAGCCACCCGTCCTCGATCTGCGCAACTGGCTCCGAATGGAGTGTCGGAGCGGGCTCGTGTGCGGCCTCCAGGGCACTGTCCGGCTGCATAGCTAAATCATGCCCATCGTGACAGTGCGGCGCGCTCGGTTGTGGCTCGAACCCATCGAAGATCAAGTCTCCGCGGATGCCAGCCGTGAAGTTCAAACTTCCAAATCTGACCTGATGGCCAGGGGCGTAGCTTTCGATCTGCTCCAGATGGCCAAGCGAATTGGCCCGCAGTGCAAAGCCGCCGAATACGAAGATCTGTCCGGGGAGAAAAGTCTCACCCTGGACTGCGTCGTTGTTGATGATCGAAGAAGCCATCGAGCCTATGGGTGACGACACAGAGGAACTCTCAATGAAAGCACCAATGTCGGTGTCAAAACCGGCGGATCTCGGGTAGGGGGTCCCGAACTGTGCGTCTAGGCGGATGGTAACAGGAGACAAGGGACACGATGTTTTACCCAGGTTCGGGCCCTCTTGATGGAGGTAAAACCCTACGTCCTGCTTGATTGATATTGATGATGTGGGTTTTACAAGAGTAGATCTACCACGAGATCAAGGAGGCTAAACCCTAGAAGCTAGCCTATGGTATGATTGTTGTTCGTCCTAATGGACTAAAACCATCCGGTTTATATAGACACCGGAGAGGGCTAGGGTTACACAGAGTCGGTTACAATGGTAGGAGATCTACATATCCGTATCGCCAAGCTTGCCTTCCACGCCAAGGAAAGTCCCATCCGGACACGGGACGAAGTCTTCAATCTTGTATCTTCATAGTCTTGGAGTCCGGCCTATGATGATAGTTCTGCTATCCGGACACCCCCTAGTCTAGGACTCCCTCAATCGCTCCCAAAGGTTTCATTCCGTTTGGACTCCGTTTGATATTCCTTTTCTTCGAAACACTGAAATAGGCAAAAAAACAACAATTCAGGCTGGGCCTCCGGTTTGTAGGTTAGTCCCAAAAATGATATAAAAGTGTAGAGTAAAGCCCATAAACATCCAAAATGGGTAATATAATAGCATGGAACAATCAAAAAATATAGATACGTTGGAGACGTATTAAGCATCCCCAAGCTTAATTCCTGCTCGTCCTCGAGTAGGTAAATGATAAAAACATAATTTTTGATGTGGAGTGCTACCTGGCATAATTCTCAATGTAATTTTCTTTATTGTGGCATGAATGTTTAGATCCAAATTATTCAAGATAAAAGCTCATAAAACATAAAAATAGTAATACTTCAAGCATACTAACAAGTAATCATGTCTTATCAAAATAGCATAGCCAAAGAAAGCTCATCCCTACAAAATCATATAGTTAGGCCATGCTTCATTTTCATCACACAAAATACTCCCTTCATGCACAACCCCGGTTTCAGCCAAGCAATTGGTTCATACTTTTTAACGCGCTTCAGCTTTTTCAATTCTCATGCAATACATGAGCGCAAGCCATGGACATAGCACTATATGTGGAATAAGGTGGTGGTTGTGAAGACAAAAAGGGAGAAGATAGTCTCACATCAACTAGGCGTATCAACGGGCTATGGAGATGCCCATTAATAGATATGAATGTGAGTGAGTAGGGATTGCCATGCAACGAATGCACTAGAGCTATAAATATATGAAAGCTCAACAAAAGAAACTAATTGGGTGTGCATCCAACTTGCTTACTCACGAAGACCTAGGGCATTTTGAGGAAGCCCATCATTGGAATATACACGCCAACTTCTATAATGAAAAATTCCCACTAGTATATGAAAGTGCCAACATAGGAGACTCTCTATCATGAAGATCATGGTGCTACTTTGAAGCACAAGTGTGGAACAGAAGATAGTAACATTGTCCCTTCTCTCTTTTCTCTCATTATTCTTTTCTTTTCTTTTTTTCTTTCTTTTTCTTTCTTTTTTATTTGATTGGGCTTCGTTGGCCTCTTTTTTTGTGTGGGCTTCTTTGGCCTCCTTTATTTTTATAAAGGCCGAAGTCTCATCCCGACTTGTGGGGGAATCATAGTCTTCATCATGCTTTCCTCACTTGGGACAATGCTCTAGTAATGAAGATCGTCACACTTTTATTGATTTACAACTCAGAATTACAACTCAATACTTATAACAAAATATGACTCTACATGAATGCCTCCCACGGTGTACCGGGATATGCAATGAACCAAGAGTGACATGTATGAAAAATTACGGAGGTGGCCTTGCCACAAATACGATGTCAACTACATGATCATGCAAAGAGCAATATGACAATGATGGGGTGTGTCATAATAAACGGAACGGTGGAAAGTTGCATGGCAATGTATATCAGAATGGCTATGGAAATGCCATAATAGGTAGGTATGGTGGTTGTTTTGAGGAAGGTAAATAATGGATGCATGATACCGGCGGAAGTTGCGCGGCATAATAGAGGCTAGCAATGGTGGAAGGGTGAGAGTGTGTATAATCCATGGACTCACATTAGTCATAAAGAACTCATATACTTATTGCAAAAGTCTACTTGCCCTCGAATCAAAGTACTACTACACATGCTCCTAGGGGAAGGGTTGGTAGGAGTTAACCATCGCGTGATCCCGACCTCCACACATAAGGAAGACAATTAAAATAGCACCCCATGCAACAAATTTGTCACACAACTTTTACCATACGTGCATGCTACGAGACTTGCCAACTTCAACAAAAGTATTTCACAATTTCATAATTACCGAACTAGCATGGCTCTAACATTACCACCTTTATATCTCAAAACAATTATCAAGCATCAAATTGATCAAGGTGTTTAATGCACTTTCTATGATAGTTTTTATTATACCCAACTTGGATGCTCATCATTCTAGGACCAATTTTATAACCATAGAAAATACCATGCTGTTATAAAAGACTCTCAAAATGATATAAGTGAAGCATGAGAGATCAACAATTTCTACAAAATCAAGCCACCGACGTGCTCTAAAAAGTATAAGTGAAGCACGTAGAGCAACACTATCTAGCTTAAAAGATATAAGTGAAGCACATAGAGTATTCTAATAAATTCCAAATCATGTGTGTCTCTCTCAAAAGGTGTGTACAGAAAGGATGAATGTGGTAAACTAAAAAGAAAAGACTCATATCATACAAGACGCTCCAAGCAAAACACATATCATGTGGTGAATAAAAATATAGCTCCAAGTAAAATTACTGATAGACGAAGATGAAAGAGGGGATGCCTTCCGGGGCATCCCCAAGCTTAGGCTTTTGGTTGTCCTTGAATATCTTGGGGTGCCATGGGCATCCCCAAGCTTAGGTTCTTGCAACTCCTTATTCCATAGTCCATCAAATCCTTACCCAAAACTTGAAAACTTCACAACACAAAACTCAACAGGAAATCTCGTAAGCTCCGTTAGTGCAAGAAAGAAAAACCACCACATAAGGTACTGTAATGAACTCATTCTTTATTTATATTGGTGTTAAACCTACTGTATTCGAACTTCTCTATGGTTCATACCCCCGATACTAGCCATAGATGCATCAAAATAAGCAAACAACACACGAAAAACAGAATCTGTCAAAATCAGAACAGTCTGTAGCAATCTGTATCTTTTGAATACTTCTGGAACTCTAAAACTCCTACAAAAATAGGAAGTCCCGGAAAAATTTTCTATTGACCTACTGCAAAAATAAACAACTAAAAATAATGTTTCTTTCATTTATTAAAATTATTCTCGTGCGAGCAAAAGTTTCTGTTTTTCAGCAGAAGCAAATTAACTATCACCGTAGGTTATCCTATAGGTTCTACTTGGCACAAACACTAATTAAAACATAAAACCACATATAAACAGAAGCTATATGAAATATTTATTACAAAGAAGAAGCAAAAAACAAGGAACAAAAATAAAATTGGGTTGCCTCCCAACAAGCACTATCGTTTAACGCCCCTAGCTAAGCATTGAGATTTCGATGATCCTCACATGAAAGACAAGAATTGAGGCGCAAAGAGAGCATCATGAAACACGTGACAAACACATCTCAGTCTAACATACTTCCTATTCATAGGAATCTTATAGGCAAACAAATTATTATAGCAAGCAAAAACTAGCATATGCAAGGAAGCGGAAAGAAACAATAGCAATCTCAACATAAAGAGAGGTAGTTTAATAACATGAAAATTTCTACAGCCATATTTTCCTCTCTCATAATAGTTACATGTGGGATCGTAAGCAAATTCAACAAAATAGCTATCACATAAAATATTTTCAACATGATCCACATGCATGCGAAGTTGACACTCTTCCAAAATAGTGGGATTAACATTAACTAAAGTCACGACCTCTCCAAACCCACTTTTATCAAAAATTTCATAAGATTGAACATTCTCCAAATATGTGGGAACTAAAGTTGACACTCTTCCAAACCCACTTTGAATAATATTGCAAACACTATTATCAATCTCATATTCATCATGGGGCTTAAATAAATTTTCAAGATCATAAAAAGAATCACCCCAATCATGATCATTGCAACAAGTAGTAGACATAGCAAAACTAGCATCCCCAACTTGAGGTTTTGCATATCATTAACACAACTAACATCAATAGAACTTATAATAACATCATTGCAATCATGCTTTTCATCAAAGGAACTATCAAGTATGGGGGAAATAGCAATGATCTCATGTTTAACATAAGGAACTATAGAAAATTCGTCTTCAAAGATATTGGCATCATGGCCACAAGAATAGCAAGCATCTTGTTCATCAAGGGAAATTTCAATCAAATCATCGGAATCATCATTATCTATAGATTCATGCATATCATTATTTTCTTCCAGAGAAACGGTCATTCTCTCAATAAATTCTTTACATAGACATTATGAGCATAGTTTCCATAGCAATATTTAAGTATGTCAAAATTTTCAGATTCGTAGAGAGTAATATCATACTTTTCAATCAAAGAAGCAACTTCATAAGCACCCTTAAAAGCAACAAATTCTTCAATTTGTTCGATATCATAGTAACTATAAACACCCTTTGCATAAGAAGATAAGATTTTATTATCATTAAACTCACATAGGTAGAGAAGGTGTTTTTTAGGGTTCTTGGAGCAACAAGTAAAATCATAAATTTCACAAAGATTCCAAGCGTAACACATCGATATGTTTATTTGATACCATAAGAGTCTTCCCTTTCCAGACAAACGGTGACGCACAAAATGAGCATGCTCATCTAAAGATTTCCCATCAACAAGGCTAGTTGGGGTTTCAGCACGAGCGCATAAGGATCGAAGATGATCCAAGTAGAACAGTTTAAGTGGATCCATATCAATAGATTATTAGCGAGAAAAGATGCAAGCAAATAAAAGGCACGTGGAAACACAAACAAAAAGAAATACGTGAAGAAGGCGAAGAAAAGGCAAAGGTGAAGTGGGGGAGAGGAAAACAAGGGGCAAATGGAAAATAATGTAATGCGAGGGATAAGAGTTTGTGATGGGTACTTGGTATGTCTTGACTTGAGCGAAGACCTCCCCGGCAACGGTGCAAGAAATCCTTCTTGCTACCTCTTGAGCACTGCGTTGGTTTTCCCTTCAAGAGGAAAGGGTGATGCAGCAAAGTAGCGTAAGTATTTCCCCCAGTTTTTGAGAACCAAGGTATCAATCCAGTAGGAGGCTCCTCAAAAGTCCCTCATACCTACACAAACAAACAAGAATCTCGGAACCAACGCGATAAAGGGGTTGTCAATCCCTTCACGGTAACTTGCAAAAGTGAGATCTGATAGAGATAATAAGATAAGATAAAATATTTTTGGTATTTTTATGATATAGATTAGAAAGTAAAGAAGCAAATAAAATTAGATGAAACCAGGGGGCCATAGGTTTCACTAGTGGCTTCTCTCAAGATAGCATAGGTATTACGGTGGGTGAACAAATCATTGTCGTGCAATTGATAGAAAAGTGCATAGTTATGAGATTATCTAGGAATGATCATGTATATAGGCATCATGTCCGCAACAAGTAGATCGAAACGATTCTGCATCCACTACTATTACTCCACACATCGACCGACTCCTGCCTGCATCTAGTGTATTAAGTTCATGAAGAATAGAGTAACGCATTAAGAAAGATGACATGATGTAGAGGGATAAACTCAAGCAATATGATATAAACCCCATCTTTTTATCCTTGATGGCAACAATACAATACGTGCCTTGGTGCCCCTGCTGTCACTGGGAAAGGACACCGCAAGATTGAACCCAAAGCTACGCACTTCTCCCATTGCAAGAAAGATCAATCTAGTAGGCCAAACCAAACTGATAATTCGAAGAGACTTGCAAAGATAACCAATCATACATAAAAGAATTTAGAGAAGATTCAATTATTTCTCATAGATAAACTTGATCATCAACCCACAATTCATCGGATCTCGACAATCACACCGCAAAAAGAGTTACATCGAATAGATCTCCATGGAGATCGAGGAGAACTTTGTGTTGAGATTCAATGAGAGAGAAGAAGCCATCTAGCTAATAACTATGGACCCAAAGGTCTGTGGTAAACTACTCACAACTCATCGGAGAGGCCTTGGAGATAATGTAGAGCCCTCCGTAGTTAATTCCCCCTCCGGTGGAGCGCCGGCAAAGGCTCCAAGATGGGATCTCATGGATACAGAAGGTTGCGGTGGTGGAAATAGTTTTTCGTGGTGCTCCTGGATGTTTTCGGGGTACGTAGATATATATAGGCAAATGAGGTAGGTCAGGGGAGCCACGAGGGGCCCACGAGGGTGGGGGTCGCACCCACCCCCTAGGGCGTGTCGGGCACCCTCGTGGCCGCCTCGTTTACTTCTTGACGTCCACTCCAAGTCTCTTGGATTGCGTTTGTTCCAAAAAGACCACTCCCGAAGGTTTCATTCCGTTTGGACTCCGTTTGATGTTCCTTCTCTTCGAAACACTGAAATAGGCAAAAAAACAGCAATTCGGACTGGGCCTCGGTTAGTAGGTTAGTCCCAAAAATGATATAAAAGTGTAGAGTAAAGCCCATAAACATCCAAAACGGGTAATATAATAGCATGGAACAATAAAAAATTATAGATACGTTGGAGGGGTATCAGGAGGCCGCTCCTTTAGGAGGTCTTGGTGTCATCTGCCTCGTGAGGCTTGGCCCCTCGCGAGGGTCTTGTCTTGTCGATGCAGAAGATGGGTCGTACCAGGCCGCCGATGGAGCCATGCCGTGCACTACAAAAAAATACACATCCGAGATGATACGTGTTTGTCACAGTAGGTCGCGTTTTTTGTCATGCATGTACATCCATGACGATTTTATGACAGAATCAAGATAGTCATACCTGTGCTGTCGTAGAAGTGTTGCATGACATTACCAAAATTATCATCACAGAAGTGTCCACTTCCATGACAATAAATCGCGCGTTACATAAGTGCTTTCTTCAAGGGTGACCGACACGTGGCATCCACCGTAACAGAATGTTGTTAAGCTATCGGGTCGGGTTTTGGATCCGATAACCCGTTAACAGCCCGGACCAATGGGAAATTTCCACGTGTAAAATTCTTATTGGTCGGACGAAACACGTGTCAGCTCGTCAGTGGGTCAGATAGGCGCCTGTGATATGTCGACACGTGCGACAGCCCACCACTGGCCCATTTAGCTTACAAAGCCGGCCCGTTTGACTTGGTCAAAAGTTAATAGGCTGGCCCATGAAAAGCCTGTTAATGGCCTCTTTGCAAATAACCCATTTTATGGCCCGGTAACTCACGACCCGTTAGGCCCTAATGGAAATCGACCCAACAATGTCATGTGGGCTGTTGAATATAACACCAGCCCGTTTCACGTTCGGCCCATGTATGGCCCATGACGTCTTTCTGCCCATATGAGGCCTTTGTATCTTTAGGCCCTTTAGAGGCCCACGATGACTCTAGCCCATAATGAACAGTAAATTTCTTTGTACCCGTTAACGGCCCGTGATTCACATGGGCCATTTCCAGCCCGTGTTAGCTTTCGGCCTATTGACGACCCATACGTTCTTGGGCTCCTTTCCATCCCTCAATTACTTCCGGCCCATTACTGGCATGTTCCCCTAATCGGCCCATGGCAAGAGTCGGCCCGTTTCTGGCCTGTTAACCCGTTGCGCCGTTTCCAGCCCGTCCTATATTCCGGCCCAATAATGACCCGTTATGCCTGTGACCGAATTAAGCCTTTGCTGTCCTCCGACCTGTTAACGGCCTGTTACCGTGCTGGGCCGATACTAATTACGCCCGTTTACGGCCCATGTAGACCCATTTATCCGACGACCCAAGGCCCACCGATTCTACGACCCTATTGGAGGCCCATTTATCAACGGCCCGTAGGAGACCCATGGATCCTACGACCTGTATAAGGCCCATGGTTGTTGCGGCCACTAGCAAATGGGAATAAATAAGGCCAAAACTAATGCTAGTCTATTAAGGCGATTGCATAGATTACATCCACTCGGCATCAAAGATCGCCACCAGTGCAAATATAGGGAACACCCTACACTATACAAAAATGGCTTGCTGTTTTCTTTAGCCGGTGGCTGCACGTTAAGAACAAATTTTGTATTGCACCAAAACAAATTACAACTATAAAACAAAAGGAAGGTTGGCATAAAAGTTAACAGTCTAGTAGATAAATGCACCACCAGAAGTTCAGAAGCTCAGTTCATTTGACCTGACTGTTACATTTTAATGCTGTATTGTCTGATGGAGAACCATAACCTTCGCCTTCATTTCTCCTAGGCTCCTGAACAAGATAGCAAATGTCTGATAGTCTGGTTTCAAAACCATGCATATCTTGACGACATCGAACAATGTCTCTCCTTGTTTCACAAAGGGTCTCTGTTAGGGAATGGACTTGTGTCTGGAGCGCAAATACAACATTGCTTTGAGCTTGCATATCTTGATGATGAGGCAGTTTGGACGAGATTGCCTTAACAACCAACCCAGAATTACGCAGGAACGTGCTTTTGGCACTATTAGTGGACAGGTACTGACCCACTGCAGCAAGAGTTGACATTACGGTTATAGTTGCCTCGCCACCTTCAGAAGGTGGCGGTTCCACCATTTTTTCCGTTGCTCACTGGAAAGTTGAGTTTTTACATTAGTAGTACCAGAACAGAAGATATTAAGGAGGCAGCAAAACCAAACAAAATAGCTTTGCTCTATATACAAAACTTATTCTGGTGAACCCATGTAAAATATTAGTTGTATTTTTATTGCAAAGTACATAATAAAACAAGGTTCCAAACATATGACCATGTACCATCGCTAATGTATTGTCTATTTCTTCACATTGTATTGAGGTCTAAGGATAAATAGACGAAGTTTATAATATGGTAAGCATAGCATGACATCATTCATATCACAAAACAACTGAGACCAGACAAACAGGCAATTGTAACATTGTGTGGGCAAGTCCAGCACGGAACTAGATTGCAGGTCAAGATCAAAGGAACATCACCCTCTCTTTTAAACCTTGTAAGGTGCAATGATACGCTAAGACAATTGTGTATAAAATTGAAAAGAGTAATAGACATTGGCTGCAAACCATGCAGTTCAAGGCACAAGTTAGAGTAAGTAGTAGTTAAAAGGCATAAGGATTAAGGACTTACAACAGTGGCTTTGACTGGTGTAGTCATGCCCTTCTTCTTGCTGGTGTGACAGTCCTTGAAGATTTCCACAACATTTGGTTCAGGTACTTTTTGGTCCTTACGGGCTTTCCTCTGCATTTGGAACAAGTCAATATAGATCTGATAATATGGTACAGCGAAAAGAGTGAAACATCAGCTAATTACAAGAGCCTCGCAGTGTGCAATATAGCTACGAGATCCTGTCGTCTGTTGGAATTTCACTTTCGTACGGTTGGCCTTGTTCTTTGAATAATTCACCTACAAGAAGATAGATTTGTGTGGTACATGCGTAAATAGGACTTCAACATGTGATTTGATCACATATATATAATGTACCTGATACTTTGGATCAGACCAGTGTTTAACGAGGCCCCTCCAGTGTTCATTCGATATATTTTCCACTGGAGATGTTTGGGAAAGTTCACTGTTAGCCTTGCCTTCAAAGTGAGTTTTCCTCAAGTTATACCGATACTGTCACAGAGCAGACTTGAAAACATGGGTGCAAGCTTGTATGGTTGCATCATCTTGGCTATCCAAGTTGAACCTCATCTGTTCAAAATTATGGTAGTCTCATTATTAGCAACCTAGGAAGTATGGGACAGAGCAAGATGATATTACTAGTTTCCATACATAACCATACTTACAGTTAAATGGTCGAGGAAGGTGTTGAACTGGGTTTCGTATTTGTCATTCTTGTACTGAATCCATGTTGGAAGGATACGTACATGACACCTAACAGCAACCGCTGCCTCTAATACTAACTTGGCTGACTCTGTAGCATCACGTGGCCTTTTTAAACCTGCCTCAAAACAGATCTCCATTCTTCCTCCTCTAGATTTAGTTAACATATCGAGCATTATCCCTGATGTTTGTTTCCTCTTGCGCCTAGGTGCTAGTCCAACAACGAACATAGGAAGTGTTAGTGTACATCAAACTGTGAGACTACATATAAAGAAGCATGCAACTGTAACTTGACTCCGGCAACTACCTTCTTGTTGTTGAAGCTCACAAGGTTCATCTGATCTTGCCAACTCGTCTTGTGTCAAGAGTGCTTGGGAAGTAGTGTCAGGTGGCAAGGGAGCTTGGGAACGTGCTGCTAGCTTAGTTGACGCACGAGTAACTCGTGTAGCTGGTAGTACTGTGGAAGGTGTTGCAAGAACTAGGGCTGCCTCTGCTTGTTTGGTGGCAGCTATTTGTTTCTGTTTGGCTTTTGCTGCAGCTCGTGTAGCATGTGATACCCTGTTTGTAGATCTGCTGGACTTTGACCTTCTATTGCACCATCAGTACCAGCCGAATCTGCAGGATTCATCCGCTTCCCATTCCCTGCCATTTTTTGTTTCTTCCTCTTTCTCTGTCCCATGTTAAGTCAAGCCGACAAGAAAAACGAATAACAATTTAGTTCTTCAGAACAAATTGATGCGTGATACAGACGAACTGAACTTTGATGTTAGACAACCACATGATAGGAGGATGTAATATGTACGAAAAACAGGATGGAAGAGATAACCAGAACTATGATGTGTAAACTAAGCAGAAGACATTTCACTAAATTAGAAGCAATGCAATGGAAGGTAGACACCACATGAAAGATGCTACAAATATCGCTCTGCCAAGTTAATAGTGTCTCATCATAAATGGCATTTAAACAAATGTGAAGCAGTCCAAGAAACAAATCATATGCAAGATGCAAACAACATCACACTACCAAGTTAGAGGTCTCTCGTCATTAGTGCCATTTCATATTCATAGCAATGCATATTCGTAGCTTATGATATGTGAACTAAGGAGAAGGCATTTCAACAAATTAGAAGCAATGAAAGCTAGACGCCATATGAAACATGCAACGAGTATCACTCTACCAAGTTAAAACTGTCTCGTCGTAAGTGCCATTTCAACAAATTAGTAGTACTGTCGGCGTCCTGGACTTGGGGGTATCCAGTCCTGCCTGCCTGCAGCCCACCACGTGGCTCGATCGACGGCGTGGTATGGCCCAGCTTCGACAACAACACATCAAGATCCTCGTGGGGGGCCAATCCTCGCAAGGCGGACAACGCCAAGACCCCTGAAGGAGTTGGCCTCCTCATGAGGGCTCCTGAGTGGTGGAGAGATCTATGCAGCTACCTCACGATGCACAGCTGATGTGAGCCATGACGACCAAGGCCAGGCGGGCACTAGGCGGGTGCAGAGTGCAGGTTTCCTCTTTGGTGAAAAGGAGGCAAGCCACAGGCGTGGAGTCCCGAGGAATCAACCAAAGGTTTCCATTCTGGTGCAACAAGACCAAGACTGCCAGGACGGCAAGACGAAGGTCATCACCGAGCCCACGGCAGCGTCACAACCAGAGGCTTTTCGCAGGCGAAGACTACTTTTATCAGGATAGACTGTACTACTTGTCCCCTTTCAAATCCCGCCATTATGGAATCCTTTCCTGCTCATATTTGGGAAGAGTACCAAGGCCACTATATGTAGGACTTAGCCACCACCATAGAGAGGGACCAAAACCAGAGCAAGTAGAGCACCACACCAGCTCAAGAACACCTCACCTCCTGAGGCTTGTTCATCCTTGTACTAGTTCATCCATAGCCCCTCAAGGCAATCCACCACACCACACTTGAGTAGGGTATTACACCACAACGGTGGCCCGAACCAGTTTAAATCTATGTGTCTTCGTCTCTCTGTGAGCTTTGCGCGCTAGGCTAGGGAGGATTGCGAGTAGGCAGGTTAGGCAGGTTGAGATCTCTGCATGCACCCAGTGTTCGAACCTCTCACGGGTTGCCGGACCCCGAAATCCGACATTTTCCACGCCAGGTAGGGGTGCGTCAGATCCTCTCTTCCGCCGTTCGACTCATCTCTGCTCCGACACCTCCATGACCGACGCGCCCCGGGCTCGCGCCGAGCACTGGGCCGCGTTCGCCGCCCTTGTCGCTCAGACGGCTCCGGCGAATGACGGCTACACCCGCTGCGGTCCTTCTCCGGTGGCTAATGCCACCACGGGCCCTGCCGGACACAAGCAACAAGCTTCATCGTTGCACCCGTTGGTGCGCCGTGATGTTCGCACCGCTACTCCGTCGCTCACCCTAGCAGCTTCATCAGCCCACGCGCGACGCGGCCAAGTGGACACATAGGCCACTCTGCTCATGACGCGGGAGCTCCTTCGCTAGCGTCCCGTGGGTGATCTCTACTAGGAGTGGCTCGAGTGCATCGCCGAGCTCATCAGCGTCGTGCACGGGGGCTCCGACTGGTTGGCTCGCTCGCTGCCTCGGCAACCACCTGCAGCGGGTGACGTCGTGCATGGGGCCCCTCCTCCGCCTCTAGCCCGGGGCTCCATCGTCGAGCCAAGGCATATGGCTCCATGGCGCGACCCGGAGCACCCAGCGCCAGCTCTCGCCGATGTGAGCTACCACGTGGTTCAACGCCCCCAAGGAGAAGCGCGCGTGCTTCTAGCACCCCAACACCAGGCTCGCGAGCCGCCAAAGGAGGTGGCGGTGCGTGTGCACCAGGACCATGTTCCACCCCCTCGACGGCCTCCGGTGGCCACGGTAGGATGCCATGCGTTCACTACAGAGCTCCGCAATGTCGTCTGACCGAGCAAGTTCAAGCCTGACCTGCCTCCATGCTACGACGACACCGCAGACCCCGCCGAGTTCCTGCAGCTCTACGAGCTGAGCATCGAGGCGGCCAACGGAGATGAGAAGATCATGTCAAACTGGTTCCCAATGGCCCTCAAGGATGGTGCGCGTTCCTGGCTCCTGAACCTGACTGAGGGGTCGGTTTCTTCCTGGGAGGAGATGCGCAACCACTTCATCGCCAACTTCCAGGGCACTCGCGACCGTCCGCCAGCCGCGGGTGACCTGCGCCACGTCAAGCAGCAATCTGGAGAGACCCTGCATAAGTATATCCAGCCCTTCAACAACGTACGCCTCAAGATTCCCAAGGTGTTGGACGAGGCCATCATCTCTGCGTTCAATAATGGCGTACGTGACATCAAGATGAAGGAGGAGCTCGCCATCCACGAGGACCTCTGCACTACTCTGGAGATGTTCAACATGGCGAACAAGTGTGCGAGAGCTGAGGAGGGACGCCTCTCCCTCGTCGAGCTCCTTGATGCTGATCCAGAAGACGAGAAGACCAAGACAAAGGACACGAAGTGCAAGGGGCCGGTCGTGCTTGCGGCAGAGCCAGAGACCAAGCGCGGTTGTGACCACCCCGAGTCATCCAAGGGCAAGCGGCCGTTCTGCGCCTTCCACGTAGTCTATAGCCACAACACCAGCGACTGCCAGGAGCTCAGGGCTCCCTATGACGGGCGCCTCGGTCAACGCCCCGATCACAACGATCGGGGCTATGGTCGCGGAGGTGGCCGAGGAGGAGGACGCTAGGATGGACGCGACCGCCGTCAGGAGTGGCGCGACCAGCCTCGCGAGGGCAACTGGAGGGAGCGGCCTCGTGAGGATCGCCCTCAGGGCAATGCAGCCTTGCCTCCTCTGCCTCCACCACCAAGCAGGAATGAAGATGACCACCAGGACGAGGGGGCTGGGGGCTTCCAGGAGCCGCGAGCCATCGCCTACATCTTGGGCGACTCACAAGACCCAGCTTCCCACCGTGTCTTCAAGCAGTTTGCGCGCGAGGTCAATGCGGCGCTCCCCATGCTTGACGCAACTCGCCCCCTCAAGTGGTCCAAGTGTGCCATCACCTTCGACTCCTCAGACCGGATCTAGTGCGCGGCCACCGCTGGCGCGCTCCCCATGCTCTGCTCCCCTGTTATCAGCAACGTAACCATCACCAAGACTCTCATTGATGGCGGAGCAGGGATCAATGTTCTCTCTGTTCAGACATTCGATAGACTCCAAGTGCCATACTACTAGGTGGACCCCACCAAGCCATTCTCAGGAGTGACCAACAAATCGACACACCCGGTCGGGCAGGTTCACCTCCCGGTCACCTTCGACGAGCGCAATAACTGCCGCACCGAGCTCATCGACTTCGACGTCGCCGACATCCGCCTGCCCTACAATGCCATCCTTGGGTACCCAGCACTGGTCAAGTTCATGGAGGCCATGCACCACGGCTACAACATTCTCAGGATGCTAGAAAGCGGCGGCATCATCACGGTCGCCTGCCAAGAGAAGGATGCGGTGTGCTCCCTCGAGCACGCCTTCCAAGCTGCAGTAGTTGAGAACCCGGAAGACGAAGACGACGCCCTCCCTCCTGAGGTCGCCTCCAAGACAAAGAAGCTACAGCTGAGCCAGGGGTCTCGTGAGGAACCATCACGAGGACGCAGTGCTGAGTCTCGCGTCTCCAAACGCGTCACCTTCACCCATCGTATAGGGAGGCGCGCCCGGCGTCCCTCTCAGGCTGGACTCGGGGGCTCTCCTCCGAAGGGCCTCAGACCTAGACCATGTCGCGAGAGTGGCGCTTGGGAACCATGTGGGAGCACTCTTCAGAGCACGCTTCCCAGGAGAAAGCAGCAGGCATGAGGCAACAGGCGTTCAGGAGTTCATTAGCACGGCGACCGAGGAGTTTTAGGAAGGAAGGGTTCTACAAGGCGATCGTCGCCAGCCGCGAGGCGGAGCTCGCTGCCCTAGCGAGGGTAAGGAGTTTCGCGGCTGCATCGACATCCCTGGGCTCAACAGGGCCACATCTCGGCAGCTCATGTGGCCATCTCGTGTCGGCCGATGCGAGGGACCGCCTCACAGCTATGTCTGCATGCCTTTTGGCCTGGCGGGCGTGGCTGAGGCATTCCAGCGCTGCATGAGCGATGCTCAGGCGGCTGCGAGGCTAGGCGCCAGGCGATCCTGATGGAGATAGAGGAGCACTCTCAGGAGCCTTCCGGTCCGCCCGAGCCTCCCGAGGCCCGGCATTGGAGCGGCTCATGAGGAACGGCTTCAGCAGCACGCGTTTTTGTCTACTCCAACAACTCTTCAGCAACGGTATCAGGGGACATCTCCCTAGTTCATTCAGTTTGGGGGTGCCCCTCGGGCTGGATCAGCCCCAGGCCGTGTGGGTCTGTCCCTACGACGTGTATCCCTTTTGCATTTTATCAGAGTCAGTTACAATCCTTCGCACACTACTTTCGAATTACCAACTGCCTGACCGGCGCTTCACCGCTAAGAACGTCTCGCGCCCTTGCAAGCCCTCCCACGACCGCCACATGATTAAGGACTGGCACAGCGTCTGTGCTCGGGTTCGTCCCTGCAGCGTCGCTAAACCCAAGCAGCTGAGCTCTGGCTGACGGACCGGTCCCGTGTACGTCACCTCCCGTTCCTCTTGGTGCCTTGTTCTCGCATGAGCTAATCGTGATGGGTAAGCAAGGGCGCTTGACCTGGTGCCCCCGTGGCCACGGGAACCGCGCGCCGGTTGTTTTTCTTTAGGATCTTTGCATGAGAAGACTGGGCACGGCGTCTGTGCTGGGGTCCGTCCCTACAACTTCGATAAATCCAGCGGCCAAGCTCTATCTGATGGGCCAGCCACGTTCACGTCACCTCCTGGGGTCGTTGGTGTCTGGCCTTCTCTTGCAATAACCTCAAGAAAGTCATTCGGCGCAGACTGCCTAACCATCTCTCAGGACAAGTCCAAGCATCCCCAACCAAGACCAGGTGCAACCCGCCTTGAGGTAGGGCCTCGTGAGTCCCGCACTAGCTCACGGGTGCCCATATACACCTCCTCCAGCCCTGCCGTGCAAGCCACGTGTCAGGGCGGGGCTGTACACGCCCCGAGGGCTCTCCTCAGAGGGAGCCCCCTCCCACACCAGTGGAAGCACCATGCTCCACACTGGCCATCGACACTGCAGAGAAGCGGCTATGCCCGTGCCAGAGCGGAAGCGCTATGCTCCGCGCTGGTGATAAACAACTTGGGGTGGCCTCACGACTGCATTAACCCCAGGGAGCCTCCAGGCTCAGTGACTAGCCTCACCGCGCTGCTCTCCCTCGAGAAGGCATTGCGAGGGGGCTGGGCACGGGGGCTACGCTCAGGTCACACCTAGCATACCCCACTTTGCCAGGCCTCACGGGCCTGGTCTTCGCGCACCCCTCCCAAGCGAGAGCTCGGCAAGGGAAAGGTAGGACGGTCTGGTCGTACGTCAAGGGAGACTCCTGAGCATGGCGGCTCAGGAGCCTAACTGGTCATGTAGCCCCTCACCTCTTGGGCTCGTCCTAGTGATCCGGACGACCCAACAATGGCTGAGGCATGCGCGGGGACGGGCCCTGCCGATGCAGAACACGAAGTCCTGGTTGTCACCCTTTTCTTTCAAGCCGTTCGTACGTCAAGGGGGACTCCTAAGCATCGCGACTCAGGAGCCTAACTGGTCACGTAGCCCCTCACCTCTTGGGCTTGTCCTAGTGATCTAGACGACCCAATGACGGTTGAGGTATGCGCGGGGTCGGGCCCTGCCGATGTAGAACACCAAGGCTTGCCCCTGCATCTTTTCCTCAGCTGTTCACATGTCAAGGAGGACTCCTGAGCATCGCGACTCAGGAGCCTAACTGGTCCCCTAGCCCCTCACCTCTTGGGCTCGTCATGGTGATCCAGACAACCCAACAACGGCTAGGGTATGCGTGGGGCAGGCTCTGCCGATGCAGACCAATAAAGCAAACGGAAAGCTGAAGGAGCATAAACTAGTTATTACAAGACAAAGTGTCCCATGCAAATAGTTTTAAACGCCTCCCCGAGGCATGTCGCATGGTGTAGGACAAAAAGGCGAAAGCAAAATCTCTGTGCCACCTCCTCAGACTTGGGCGTCGCCACCGCTCGCCAGCGGAACCTCATCGCCAGGCGCGTCGCTTGTACCACCAGGTTCGCTTGGAGGGCCAACCACCATGTACTTGTTCAGCATGGCGTCCACGGAGCTCTTCACGGCAGGAGCAACAGCACCCCAGGAGTCGGCGTCCACTGGAGCAAGGAAGGAGGAGAGGTTGAAGCTAGCATCCTGGAGATAAAGATGGCCGAAGATGCACATCAGAGCTGAGGAAGAAAGTGAGCGTTGTCACACCCAATATGCGACCCTATCCTAAAGGAACTCGCAGGTCCCACCAAGGATAAAAGCCCATATTCGAGACGCTTTTACCAGGTGGATATCATTACATCGTACCATTACATAATAGTTGGGGATACATACAAGAGGCATACAATGCCACACGAATACAACATCACTATACATAAGAGCAATATCTGACTACGGCTCAAGCACAAACAGAAACTGAAATGACATCCACCCAGCTAGCCCAAGCTGCCGACCAGGAACCTATCCCCTGAACGACGAAGCAGAAGAAGAACTCAAAACAAGCAAGCATCGCTCTCGCGTCATGATCATCGCATAACCTGTACTTGCAACTGTTGTTGTACTAAACTGTGAACCACGAGGACTCAGCAATCCCATTACCATGGGTATCAAGACTAGCAAAGCTTAATGGGTATGGAAAGGATAAGTGGTTAGGTTGCAGCAGCGACTAAGCATATATGGTGGCTAACATACGCAAATAAGTGCGAGAAGAGAAGCAACACAACGGTCGAGAAGCTAGAAGTGATCCTAAAACTACTTACGTACAAACATAACACAAACTGTGTTCACTTCTCGATCCACTCGAAAAGAGACCATCACAGTTACATACACGGTTGGGTATTTAAATTCGAATCTGGTGTCAAGTTGTCTACATTCGGACATTAACAAATTCCCATCTGCCACATAACTGCGGGCATGGCTTTCGAAAGTTTAAACCCTTAAGGGGTGTCCCAACTTAGCCCATTATAAGCTCACGATCCGCGAAGACAATCCTCCATCGCGGGACATCCGATCAGACTCGGGGTCCCGGTGCACAAGTCATTTTGACAATGGTAAAACAAAACCAGCAAGACCTCCCGGTGTGCCGACAAATCCCGATAGGAGCCACACGTATCTTGTTCTCAGGGCACAACGGATTGTCCAAACTTACGGTAGGCCAAATCCAGAGTTGCCCCTGGCGGTCACCGGCGGTTGACGGTTTGGACCAACACTCAGAGGAGCACTGGCCCAGGGGGTTGATTAAAAATACTAGCGGTCCGGAGATAATCCCCTATTTAACTTTTAGTTGTTATTAGGCAAATGGTAAAACCAATGTTGGGCCTTGCTGGAAGAGTTTTATTCAAAGCAAACTGTCAACACACAACACATAAACACACAACACATAAACATGGCATGATGCACAACCAAATATGATGCATGACAAGGTTAAATGTTGTTAACATGGCAAGAGGTGAAGCATAATAAAACTACCTATCTAGGCAAGTTTAAATGGGCCCGGAACAACGAACAACAACACCAGAAAATCCCCATATCATATTTGAAAAATTGGTACTGCTCTGCCCTAAACCATATTTTAAAGTTCTTAAACAGCAAAAGTAAGTGCATCAAGTTAATCTATGCATTTTTCTACCCCCAAAACATATAAAGTTTATTAAATTCGGAGCTACGGTTATTAAGTTATGAGTTAAACCACTTTAACATGTCATTTATGCAAATTAATGCAAACAACAGTTTTAAATAATTGAACATGGATGAAAGCGAATGCTTGAGGGGATTTAGATGCAAAAGAACGATGAGATAATGAGCTGATTAAAGAATACTTGACAAATGCGCCGGGATAATTGGATAACAGTAGCTGGAATGTGAGGACAAAGAATTCCTCTGGAATGATGGCCTCCGATGAAACAAAGCAGAAATCAACTCCTGAAATACTCCGGATGGGCAAGGAAAGAAAATCTGACGAACGGAATAATTCGACAGGATAAGAAGAAGCTGGAACCAAGAATCTTCGAGAAAATGGACAAGCTTTAGGAGAAACTCTTCTTCGATCTTCAAATGCTGAGGATGACGAAGGGAAACACCACTGAAATTGTTGAGATACTCCGGAAAAATGGAAAGAGGAAGGGTTGAACCTAAGATGAAAAGAACTTGAAAGCGATATGGAGAAGGCATGCGACTGATGGAATCCATTCTTACGTCACACTTGAATAGAATTTGAGAATAACTCCAGAATAATTAGAAGAGTCAGGTAAGATCCTAGGAAAAGACCAGTGGGTTAGGGCCCACTAAAAGAGAACACCGTTGAAAAAGTTTGGTTAAGAGATAGATGATGCACCGAACAATTGAAATATTTGAATGAGGTGATAACAACGAATTAATTCGAACACAAACAAATCTCCTGAGATGTCTTGAGCACTCCGGAAGGATAAACTGGAGAGAGGCGAACGAATAGGGAAAACACTTGATCCAGGGAAAAGAATATGATCAACCCGAAAAACTTGAATTGAATACACCGGAAAGAAAAAGAGATGAAGAATGTCAAATGAGACGAGAATTCAATGGTTGAA
>NC_041385.1:285059600-285083813 GCF_002162155.2 Triticum dicoccoides
ATGCTCGAATAGAGACTCAGACTCCAGGAAGAAAAAGGGGTGGGAGGGCGGGAAAACAAAGGCAACTTGGAAGGGGAACCGATGAATAACTTGAAGAGAAGACACTGGTTGAAATAATTGAGGAAAGAATGCAAAGACTTCGCACGAATAGGATGGATACTCGATTAGTGACTCCGGCTCCGAGAAGAAAAAGGGTGGGTGGGTGGGGAAAAAGAAAGACAACGAAGGGGCTGAGCAACACAATCCTGTTCCAACATGGAGCAATCTTCAACTTCACCTGCAACTAACAATGCTATAAGAGGGGCTGAGCAAAAATGGTAACATAGACAAACAACGGTTTGCCAGGAAGGGTGAAAAAGGTGAGAGGCTGACATGGCAATTTGAGAGGCTTGATAAACAAGTGATAGGTACGCATCATAGCGATAGAACGAAGCAACTAGCATAGCAATGATGGTAGTGAGATCCAAGGTGACGGTCATCTTGCCTGAAATCCCGCTAGGAAGAAGAACGAGTCCATGAAGAAGACGAACAGATGAAGATGAACCAAGCATAGACGAACGAATCCTCACGATCGCAATGGAACAGGAACTATTGGGAAGAAGCACAACTGGAAAGAAGCAAACCACATGGTAAACACACAACACATAAACATGGCATGATGCACAACCAAATATGATGCATGACAAGGTTAAATGTTGTTAACATGGAAAGAGGTGAAGCATAATAAAACTACCTTTCTAGGCAAGTTTAAATGGGGCCGGAACAACGAACAACAAAACCAGAAAATCCCCATATCATATTTGAAAAATTGGTACTGTTCTGCCCTAAACCATATTATAAAGTTCTTAAACAGCAAAAGTAAGTGCATCAAGTTAATCTATGCATTTTTCTACCCCAAAAACATATAAAGTTTATTAAATTTGGAGCTACGGTTATTAAGTTAAATTGAACCATTTTAACATGTCATTTATGCAACTTAATGTAAACAGCAGTTTTAAATATTTTAACATGGATGAATGCTGCAAATTATGAAACTACATGAAATTCTAAGAAAGATTCATACATGACATGTTTTATTTGGATGCATGGGAATTTAGTGATTAACAATTTAAAATGATGGCATTTTCTGTAAATATGCATGCACTTGGAATTAGACAAATCCCAGCGAACATAAAAAAGGATGTGGGCTGAGTGCTGCGCACCGTGGAAGCACAACAGCAGATCTGGCCCGAAGTGGATGAGTGAGTGTGCAGAGAAAAGAAAACAACGCAAAAAAACAACAACTGGGGGCACCGGGGATTCGAACACAGACCTCCTACATGTGGGCATGAGTGAGGAACCACTGTGTTAGCTTAGTGTTCGTGATACAAAGTGCACCCAAGATCTTTTGAGCTATCCAACAACAGGTCGAGCTTGGCCATGGCCGCACGCCGACAACCGACGGCGAGGGCAAGCACAAGTGACGGCCGTTGGGGTGATGAACTTGCGGCGGGCGTGCGGATTTGGGAGGCGGTGCTACCAGCGGAAGGCTTGAGGGTGCGTGGAAGCTGTGTGAGTGAGCACGCGTGTACGGGAGCAAGCATGGTGAGCTACAGGCGCCAACCTTGAACGGAGGCCTGGTGGTGATGATGCGTGAGCATATGCATGTGATGTTTGGCGCGTTCTGGAGTTGCACGCGCATGCGCAAGGAAGGGGAGGCCGTGTGCAACTATGTGTGTGCGCGCTAGGCAAGGCTAGCAAAAGGATGCGGGCCCTCGAGCTCGAGCATGGCTTGACTCGGGGCACGGCAAGCAGCAGCGACAACAACAGGGCATGGTGAGCCGCCGGCAAAGCTACGGAAGAAGGCGCGAGGCCAGTGGGACGTCTACGGAGCCAACTAGGCCTCGGGATGCACGGGATGCAGAGAGCGTGCTGCTGGATCCTGAGAAAAATTCAGAAAACACTAGAGCGGCGAGAGCGGGACGCGAAACCGATCCCAGGCATGTCTACGGCGATCGCTATGCGGCAGCAGAAGAGAGAGGGGGAGCAGGGCGACAGGTGGGTCTGGCCCGGTGCATGAGAAAATTTACCAGGGGAAGAGGAGAAAAGGCCAGGCACGGGCTGGGCTGAGGGTTGTTGCTTCTGCTGAAGTTGGGCTGCACCGAAGCTGGCTGGGCTGCACCGCTAAGCTCCTGCCCTTTTCTTTTCCTTAATTCCTTCAGACATGAAATAATTACAGAAAAGCACAAGGAGTTTGTAGAGGGTATAAGCTAAGATGAGAATTAGTATGAACTTCTGGAGATATGTTGAATAAATTTCTTTGGCCATTTTTAGAGGTGGAAAAATAAACCAAGTTTGAATTAAATTCAAACTTGAGTCATTTTTGAACCCAACCAAGTCATCTTCAAATGAGCTAAAACTTGACAGAAAGGTTAAATGAAGGGTGTAGGATTTATAGAGAAAAGGTGAACACTTTTCTGGACAGAGAAATGTCACATGAAAATAAGTGTAATAAACAAGAAAGGAGAAGTTTGGATGGGATAGAAACTTGGGTGAACTTGATGAATGGCTGCTAGTATGTGCATGGTTAAGAAAAGAGGTGAAGATAACAAGAAGATGGATTCACACAAGAACATATAACAAAACTTAGATATGCCAACCAAGGCATGATGATCATGATGCAATGCAATAAAATGACAAGAGGCACATCACATCATGAATCATGGAACAAAGCAAGGATGGAGCAATGCAATGTAATACAAGATGAACATGATGCAAGAAGCAAAAATGACAAGGCACTCAACATGATCATGGCATCAACATATAGGAATCAAATATGCAAAACAATTATGATAACGCAACAAACATAATAAACACACGTCAACAACTAAAATAAATTGAAGGGCAACTGAAGCATCGGTCCCGGGGCGTTACAAGCGTGCCTCCCCTTCCACCAGGGATGTAAACCCGTCGACAATATCTTCAAGCACCGCCACGACTTCAGGAAGAAGAGCAGTAGGGCTCTCCCTCGGGGTCGTCACCACCGCCCTTCCCCAGGGACCATATCAAAAGAGCGCCCTCTGGGCCTTGTGGAAGTGCGCCTCGAGGGAGGGGAGGGTGCCGCGTTCCATGGCGGCCACTTTCTTGGCCTCGGACAGGGCCGCGTGGGATGCCTACGCCTCCTCCCTCAGCTTCACCAGGCGATCACGCTCTCCAGCCTGCTCTAAGGCCACCTTATTCACCTCGACGTCCCGACTAGCAACGGTGCCTCTTGGGCCTTCAGCTTCTCCTCGCGCTCCCGGAGCTGGCTGGCCTGGGTGGGTTGCTGGTCCTGGAGAGTCTTCAAATCAGCCTCCGCCACACGACACCGGTTCTCAGCTACTATGGCCTCCCTCCGGGCCAGGTCGCGCATCGTGGCGGCCACCCGAAGCGCCTTCTGGGCCTCCTCCGCAGAGTCCAAGGACGCACGAACAGACGCATCGGCCCTGAGCCACCAGAGATCAACCCCAGGCGTCCTCGAGCCGAACGACAATCCGGGCCCTGTAGCTCACCCTGGAGGAGGTCCAACGCCACCCTTGCCTCTTCCCGGGTCCCGGAGGAAGCGGGAACACAGTGACTCGGCCACGCGCTGGGCAAATGAGGAGACGCCCTCGGCGCCAAGGTGGAGGAAACATCGGCCTCATGAAGGACCGGGGGCTCCGGAGACTGGTTGCCCCCAGCAGCCGTGACAAGATTGGGTGCCGGAAGAGTCAGGCCTGCCGAGGGCACCGGCACCTCCTGAAGACGGGCATCCACTTCCTCCAGAGTTGGCATTGCCACTGGGCTATGGGGGCTACGACACTCTTCTTGACCAGGGTCGCGGAGGCCGCTCCGTCACCTACGGTCGCGGCGATCTCCGTACCTTCCCTCTGCTTCTTCGTCGGCTCCTGCCTAGCGACAAGAGCAAGAACTGGCAAGCAAGGATAAGGGAGAAACTTACTGGTCAACAAAGGCACATTGCCTCTTCATGCTAAGCAGCGGGACCTGAGGTGGAGCAGCTGGCGCCGAGCCCTTGGGAGCAGGAGAGCTTGCGGTTGGCGCCGCCCGGGACGACGTTGGTGAAGGTGGGCTACTGCCCGGGGAAATCATCGCGGTCCTGCTCTTCCTCACAACTAGTCGCTTGAGCTTCTTCAAGGAGGCCACCGCAGACCTCTCGGCGACTCCTGAGGGGCGCAGCACCTCCACCACCGGGGGCTTGCCATCGTCATCATCGTCCGACAGATCGCGCAAGAGCTCCCTTTTCTCTGGGGTGGAGGATTCGTCCATGACATCATCCTCGGCGGCCTTGGAAGATTGTCCGTCGGAGGAGAGCAGCACCAAGGTAGTAGTCGGCAAGGAAGACCAAAACCGCACAAACCCGAGATCGTCGAAGACAGGCATGGCTATGACAACCTCCTCGGCTTTGTCACGGTCATACAGCAGGAGCCAGCCCTCGAGACGGTCGCTCGGGTCCCTTCCCGTCAGGAAGGTCAGCACCTTGTTCAGCTCCTCCTCGGGAAGGGGGTCCCGGCATAGGCGGATCTTGCCGTCATCACTGCCGAGCTTCCACAAGGTACGGGGGCGGTGTTGGAGCGGCGCAATGCACTGCTTCAGGAACTCCCTGATGAGCATGCCCCCCGTCAGCTTTGGGTCCTTCAGCTCCTTGTCCATCGTCCTCTCGAACGGCGTTAGGGAAGGGTCAGTGATCTTCTCATACTTCCACCACTTGTCGGAGACGGGGAATGTGGCCGGCAGATTCAGCGAGCTCTGGGAGCTCTTGGCATCCATCAACACCCACCTCTTCATGGCGTCCTCCACCTTCTTCCCCGCACGGGAGATTGCATTGCCACCCCGTGCCACGACAAAGCCGATGCACCTGACCGGGTTGTCGCCGGTCTTGCGAAGATAGAAGAAATGGCGGAACAAGGTAACGGAGGGCAGCACCCCCATGAACGCCTCACAATAGAAGGCGAAGAGGGACAGAAGGAGGATGGAGTTGGCATGGATGTGCAGCACATGGAGTCCGTATTGGTGTAGGATGGCAAAGAAGAAGGGGAAGAACAAAGGTACCAGCCCGGAGTAGACGCTTGCATGAAGAAGGGGAAGAAGTTGCTGCGTGCGGGCTCCAGGACAGCGGTGGCGACCTGGAGCGTGGTCTCCTCCCACTCATTTTTGTCGCTCGTCGTCAGGAGGAGCATCATCCGGAGCTTCTCCCTAGACATGCAGGGCGCCATCAACCCTCGCTCGTACCAGGCGGCGCGGGCGGCCGAAGAGGAAGCCGTGGCTTTTTCGGCGGCCATCAGGCAGAAGATTTGGAGGAGAATCGGCAGATTTGGTGCGCTCTTCTGTTGTAGGGAGAAGGGGATCTGGAGCAAGATGAAGAAGGAGAAATGAAGGATTGGCGGCAGATGGAACCCCCTTTTTGTCAGACTGGAGCAGTTGCCGAGGCAGCGTGGGGAAACGGAGTCGCCCATGTCCAATCAATCGCCACGAGTCATCAAGGCCGCAGGTGGTTAGGGCCTGCGGCGCTCCATCCTTGCCCTTTGGCTTCGCCTGGAAGCCATGTCCAAGCCTGCCTTGGGCCCGGGGGCTACTGTCGGCGTCCTGGCCTTCGGGGTATCCAGTCCTACCTACCTGCGGCCCACCACGTGGCTCCATCGACGGCCTGGTACGACCCAGCTTCGACAACAACACAACAAGACCCTCGCGGGGGCCAAGCCTCGCGAGGCGGACGACGCCACGACCCCTGAAGGAGTTGGCCTGCTCAGGAGGGCTCCTGAGGGGCGGAGAGATCTATGCAGCTACCTCACGAGGCTCAGTTGACGTGAGCCATGACGACCAAGGCCAAGCGGGCGCCAGGCGGACGCAGAGCGCATGTTACCTCTTAGGTGCAAGGGAGGCAAGCCACAGGCGCGGAGTCCCGAGGAAGCAACCAAAGGTTTCCATTCTGGTGCAACGAGACCAAGACTTCCAGGACGGCAAGACGGAGGTCATCACCGAGCCCACCGCAGCATCACAACCAGAGGCTTTTCGCAGGCGAAGACTACTTTTTCATGATAAACTATAGTATTTGGGAAGAGGACCAAGGCCACTATATATAGGACTTAGCCACGAACATAGAGAAGGACCGAAACCAAAGCAACTAGAGCACCACACCAGCTCAAGAACACCTCATCTCCTGAGGCTTGTTCATCCTTGTACTAGTTCATCCATAGCCCCTCGAGGAAATCCACCACACCACACTAGAGTAGGGTATTACACCACAATGGTGGCCCGAACCAGTATAAATCTATGTGTCTTTGTGTCTCTGTGAGCTTTGTGTGCTAGGCTAGGGAGGATCACGAGTAGGCAGGCTGGGTAGGTTGAGATCTCTGCACGCACCCCAGTGTTCGAACCTCTCACGGGTTGCCGGACCCCAAAATCCGACAAGTACAAGCTAGAAAAGAATGCGAGATGTAACCTATATCACACTCCGAAGTCAAACGTGTCTTATGATAAGTGATTGTTGCAGGTTACACAATAGTAGTAATTTGATGTAAGAACATGGTGTGTTAGACAGATATTGTATGTTCTAGAAACAGGAACACGTGTCTTATTCAAGTATAATGTGTAAAGTAAGCAGATGGAATTCAACAAAATTAGAAGAAATACAAGCTAGACATCACACATAACATGCAACCACATATAACAGTGCCAAGTTAGAGGGAGCACCGGTGATGGTGCACTAGGGGAGACATGCTCATCATAAACACAGCTATGTTGAGTGCCTATGCATGTGTTGTCTTGGAAATCATCTTGGGGGGATGGAGGAGTAGAAACTGTAGAGGCCCTCCGTTTGGAAGGAGCACCTTTATCCGCTTCCTTGCTAACTTCCTTCCGCTTTATTGATTTTGAATTGTCAAGTAAAACCGACAAGAAAAGGCAATAAAATTCTCTCTTCAGAACTCATTCATGCATGATACTGACAATCACTACTTTGATGTAAGGCAAACACATGATACCAGGATGGAATATGTATGAAAAACAGGATGACATGGCATGTTCACAACTGTTTTTGTAAGGACATGCTTAATAGGCAGATGTACTATGTACTAAATACAGGAAGGCATGTCACATTAATAGGTATAATGAATAAGCTAAGCAGAATAGCACATGCAGTTTAACCAGATTGGATGAATTACAATCTAGACACCATATGCAACATGCAACCACATATCACGCTGCCAAGTTAGAGCAAGCACCTGCGATGCTAGTGTAGGGGAAATGCGGTAATCAACTACGAGGCTATGTTTACTATCTTCATCTAGCCTTGCTGTTTCTTGAGAATCATGTCGGGAGGCTGACGCTGCATTCTTTAAATGAGGAGTAGTCCACTTGCCTGACTGCCGCATCATAAGTGATTGATGAGGGATACACAAGAACATTAGTTTGATGTAAGAACATGGTTGATACACAGATGTATTAGTATGTACCAAAAATAGAAAGGCATGTCATATTCAAAGGTATAATGTGTAAGCTAAGCGGATGCAATTTAACCAAATTGGAAGCAATACAAGCTAGACATCCGGCGGGAGTGGTGAGCATGATCATCTAGGACCTGAGAGCCTGGTGGGAGGCGGGCTGCTTCGCCACCATCGCGGCTTTTTAGTTGGCTTGCAGGTGATGCCTGTCTTTGCTGGGCTTGTCACTGGCTCGGCCAGTGCCCTGATTAGCTATTTGTCTTCTGGTGCTCACGGGATGGTGGTTCATGTAAAAAATATATTTCCTTATCTTAATAAAGACCGACTTCGGCCTTTCAAATACAAGCTAGACACCATATGGAACATACAACCACATATGACACTGCAAAGTTAAAGCAAGCACCTGGGATGATGGTTCATTGTGAGCGAGGTCATCAACTCAAGTGCTACGTTTACTGTCTCTATCTGCTGACATAGCACCCTTTATAGTGATGTAATGTGTCGTGCCTACCCGCGAAGAAAGCTGGCCAATTTCTCTCTTTTCTTTTCTGCTTCTCTCGAGGCAGACTCTGAAATACCCTTGCATAAAAAGACAATAGTGAGAGTATGGGTGAAGTGTGTGCAGAACTAGTGCACTGTAAAAGTAGCACATAGCAGGTGGCTGAAAAATAAATGACAGGAGACATATGATAGATCTACAACATTGCATGGCAAACATAATTAGATTCTACTCCGTCTGATTTTGTAATATATGAGCACAGGAAATGTAGGTACTCCTCCAGCACACCACCACATGTGGTCATATCAAGATAACAGTCGACTCAAAATAAATAGGTCAGTCGATTTTTTAATGAACCATCCGATCTATAAGGAACGGGCAAATGGACTTCGTATACCTCCCGCCAGTCACTATTGACGATCTTTCTCGAACCGCCAGCGACCACCGGCCCAGACCCCTGCCTCCGCCGCCCCGCCCTCCCCTCAACCTCACACCACCGCCGTGCTTGGCAGCGCCCCCCGGCCATCCCTTTAATCCCGGCCGACATCCAGATCGGGCGCCAGTAGCTCTAGGCTCCACACGCCCCTAAGATAAACACCGAGGCGCTGATTCCCTGGTGTAATAGGCGTACCAGCACCTGTTATGCCGGGGAATGCTTTCATTAATTGGGAATCAACTGACCAGAAATAGATATTCAGGGGGCGACGGACCTCTAGCTAAGGTGAAATAGTATATGAGGAGAAACCTTGTGCATCGCGAGTTACTAGGAACATCTAGTATCAAGAAGAAGCTGTCAAGTAGTGTCTTCTGTGGGATGAATACTGCCGGAGTAATAGGCCACGGGTAGGCTCACCCGAGTCCTTGAATTTATCAAGACCTTGGGCCGACTCTGCCTTACGGCGCCCCAGGACGAAGCTCCGCCCTCTGGGGACCGGCAAGCCCAATGGACGGCTACCAAAGGGCGGCCAACCACCAACAGACGAAATCACAAGCGGCCGGCTCTAGCCGGCTGGCCTCTATGGAAGACGACATCTAGCAGGCGGCCACCATGCACCCTCAGAGCTTGTGTCCCCATCAAGATGATGATACGGGGCGTGGCAACAGTGAAGCCCTCACCCCCGAATCCTGGGGTTGTTGTGGCCATAGTGTCCCGTACGGGCGGAGATCTCCGCACGATGTGGCATTGTTGCCACTCTCCCCTGACATCACTCTGGGCAGGCAGAGCCCTGCTCCCCACTACGGCCTGTCGGTATGGCCTGCAGGCTGCGGGCCCTACCAGGCAGTAACATCCCAGAAGACAGCACACGCCGAACAAGACAGACCGGAGGAGGGCCGGCCTCTAGCAGGCGGCCGTCCCACCATTAACCTGATGAGACCAGGTGTGGCTACAGTGATCTCCCACCAGGCGGCAGGGGCTGTAGCCACACTGAGATGACAAGCCAGCGTCATTAGTAGCATGGTTACAGTGAGCAGCCACCAACCAGACCCGCCAGTAGCGGAAGCGGCCTGTCGGCTCCGTACCAGACCGGACGGTGGGGCCCACCAGGCGGCGGGCCCCACTAGTCGGCAGAGAAGCTGGAGGCCGGAGACGCTGACAACCGGGCCTAGAAGCCGGCCAGATTACCGTTGTACCCCTGGGGGGTAGGCCTATATAAACCCCCCAGGGCACCCATGCAAAGGGTTCCCACCGGTTAGACCTAGCCACATTTCTAGGGCAGGAGAGAGCTAGCCTTGCCTTCTCCTTCCACTTGCACACAGCTCAAGGAGCAACTTTGTATCACTTGTTCCTTTAGTGATCATGCGGAGACCCCGCAGAGCAGGACTAGGGGTGTTATCTCCTAGGAGAGCCTCGAACCTGGGTAATGTACGTCGGCGTTCGTGTCTATGCCTCATCCCGCTTCCGGGCACTAGGGACGTTCTACTCGCTCCCACCATGATAAGCCATCCTTTGGCATATGTCGCACCCAACCCCCGACATTTGGCTCCCACCATGGGGCTAGCTGCGCCATCTCCCGGAGACCTGCTCTGGACGGGAACCTTGTTCCTTCCTGGCGAGCGAAGCCAGCCCAGCACGCCCGACGGCGTCAGCCTCGATGCCCTGCATGGCGCGGAGATCGCCTGCGCGGCAAGCTGCCTCGCCGACCTCGTTGGCGATATTCACCTCTCAGCCGGCCTCCAACGCGGGCACCGGCTGCCCCGAGAGCCGCCTCGTCAGCCTCCTCGACCAGCTTCACGTCCCAGCGAGCCTGCTATGGACCTGGAGTCTGTTGGCTTCACCGACCCGATGATCGTCGACTCCGACACGGCGTCGCTTGACGCGTTCCCCACTAACCTGGTGATCTACAATGAGCCGCCTCCTCGCGAGCACAACGGCGGGAGCACCGTCACGGAGGTGCTCTTCATTAACAGTGGCGAGCGCTCGAATGGAGATACTCAAGACCCACTCGATGCGGTGTTGCGGGACTTGACGGCGCCCATCCCAGAAGACGCAGATGCTGAGATGCTGGAGGCACGCCGCGTCCACCTTCAAGAGAGCGCTGGCTGGCTGGCCAGCATGCGACACCTCTCAGATGCCTATCGGCGCGAGATGGACCGGCCGTCGGCGGCACGCCGGCTCCTGGGGGGCCTAGCCGCATCGGCCCTGTCCGGCAGCGTGGCGGAACCATCACCAGCATGTTTGGGGCAGAACGCCCCATCTACGCCACGCCCGCAAAGAACATTCGGGCCGCCCAAGCGGTGACGGATGAACTGGACAAATACTAGGGCGACGAGCGCCGCCACATGACGGAGCGAGTCCAGCAGCTCCTAGAAGCAGCTGCCGTGTTGCACGAAGCCAACTGCCGCGCCGAAGAGCCTGCACCGTGGAATGATGAGCCGCCCCTTCGCCAAGAACACGGCACGACCTCCCGAATGCCAACTGGCGGCGCCGTGGAAGACGAGGCAATGAGCCGGTGGCCAGCCGAAGCAGGACTCACCTTTTCATCGAGCATGACGAAGACGGCCGCCCTCGAGCGGTGGAGCGCCGAGGCGATCCTCCGCCTCCTCCGCCTCGCGGAGCAAGACATCCCACTCCACCACGTGTCATGCACCCGACACTCGGCGACCGCCTTGGCCGCCGAGAAGGAGTTGGAGAAAACGACGCCCGCTATCGGATCGACCACCTCAACCGATCCCTGGCGCTAGAAGAAGAAGACGCGCTGGGCCCAGCCTATTTCGGCCCACGAATCAAGGATGAGCCCTTTCCCAAAGGGTTCACCCTCCCCCGAGATACGCCCAAATACACTAGCTCCATGAAGCCGGAGGATTGACTGGTCGACTACTCGATAGCCGTCAGCATAGCAAACGGCAACAAGCGTGTTGCCGTGAAGTACGTCCCACTCATGCTTCAGGGCCCTGCCCGAACGTGGCTCAACAGCCTGAAGCCCCACAGCATCAACAGCTGGGTTGATTTCACAGAGGCCTTCATCTGCAACTTCACCAGCACCTACAAGCGACCTCCTAAGCCCCGACAGCTCTCCTTGTGCGTCCAAGAGCCCACAAAATCGACTCGCGACTACCTCACGCACTGGGCCGAGCTGCGCAACTCCTGCGAAGGCGTGCACGAGGTGCACGAAATCGAATACTTCACCGCCGGGTACCGAGAGGGCACCCTCCTCAAGCATCGACTCCTCTGTGACGAGCCCGAGATGCTCGACGAGCTGCTGATCATTGCCGACAAGCACGCCATGGCCGACTCCTCGATGAAGGCGGAAATCATAGTTGATGCATCCGGCAAGGTGGCACCTTAGGCCCCTCGGACTCTGGCTGGTGACACCAGTCGGCGACAACAACCAGGTGACGACAAGTGGAAGGCCACCCAGCTGGCTTCCACCAGCCGGCAGGTGCCAACGATCGAGGATCAGCAGCCGGAGGGGCAGCCGGCACCCAAGCGGCAGAAGGGCGACAAGTCCAATTGGTTGCCCGCCTTCTCTTCTGAGCAAACCTTAGATGCACCTTGCAAGTTCCATAGCGGCGCAAAGACGTCCAACCACAGTACTCGGAAGTGTCACTGGCTCGCCAGAATCGCCAAGGGAGATGGACTCCTGCCTCCTCCGCCTGCCGGACCGCTGCCTCCTCAGCCCCAGCACCCGGCGGCCTGACCAGTCGGTGCCATACAAGATGAGTACCCATAGGAACACGAAGCTTATGTTGTGTTCACCAGTGTGGCCGATGACAGACGCAGCAAACGGCAGCAACAATAAGAAGTGCAAGCCGTGGCCTCCAACACTCCAGAATTCATGCATTGGTCTGAGAAGCCTATCAGTTGGAGCAGGGCCGACCACTCGAAAGTGATGCCTTCCCCAGGTTCATACGCCCTGGTCCTAGATGCTACCTTTGCAACGGAGAGGCGGGCAGCATGTTTCCCAGAGTCTTGATAGATGGCGGCAGCGGCATCAATATCCTGTACCGTGACACAATGGAGAAGTTGGGAATCAAGTAGAAGCAGCTCATCCCCAGTCGGACTGTATTCCATGGTATAGTCCCTGGCCTTTCCTGCTCACCAATCGGCAAGACCCAAATTGATGTTCTCTTTGGAGAGAAGAATCATTTCCGCCATGAGCCAATCTGGTTTGAAGTGGTGGACCTCGAAAGCCCCTACCATGCACTGCTTGGTCGACCAGCTCTGGCTAAGTTCATGTCAGTCCCCCACTATGCCTACTTCAAGATGAAGATTCCGAGTACCAAGGGGATCCTGACCATAGTCGGAGATTACAAGAAGTCGGTTGCTTGCGCCGCAGATAGCAGTCGGTTGGTCGAGTCCCTCGTGATCGCAGCTGAGAAGCGACTCCTAGACCGGGTGGTGGCGTTGGCAGGCAAGAAGCCGGAAATGTCACCCATCCCCAAGGAGTCGGAGGTTGAGGGCTCATTCAAGCTGGCCAAGGAAACAAAGAAGATACCCTTGGACCCGGAGCACCTGGAGAGGCACGCTATCATAGGTGCAAACCTTGACTACAAATAGGAAAGCGAGCTCGTCGATTTCCTCCATGAGAATCGGGACATCTTCGCATGGTCTCCCAAAGATATGTCGGGTGTTCCGACGGATTTCGCCGAGCACAAGTTACATGTTCGACCTGACGCCAAGCCGGTCAGGCGGCCCTTGCACCACCCGTCGGAAGAGAAGATAAGAGTTGTCGGAGAAGAAATTGTCAGGACCCCGATCCTAAGTCACACCGATCTAGCATGTAACACATCATATTACTGTGCGGCCTCACGCACGGTATTCCCACGGGTGCCACCTTACCTGGCTCGGGACCGTTTGCGCATTTTGGCTCACGTATATGATAGTGCTGCTAGCATCCATATGACAAAGAACCCGGGCTGACATGGCTAGTCGTGAACCAAAAGTGGCACTAACTTACAGGGACAGGCATACATGACCCAACAACGAACATGTCGGTCATCAGCGAGTGAATCCGGGCTGTAGCAACTGGGCTAGCAGGACTCCGGTAAACCGGGCTGTAGTAGGCTAACAGGACTCCGGTAGACACCGCGTGACATTTCCCCGAAGGGACAGACATAGGAACGAAGAAGGACACATGCCGGCCAGCCTAAGTGTTCTGGAGCAGTAGCAAGCTACCATGGCTCAGTGGAAGCACTAGGAGACATTTCTTGGTAAGAGAGGCGACCAAGGATAAACAACTAGGTAGTCAGATCCCACACATACCAAGCATTTCAATAACATACACACAATATGCTCGATATGTGCAAATACAACATGGCATCACAACTTGATTCTACGACTCAAGTATTTTATTAAATAGGCTCCGAGGAGCAAGATATTACAATCATGGGTCTCATGACCCAACAAACAGAGCTTACAAGTCAAAGCACATGCGGAAGCTTAACATGTCTGAGTACAGACATCTACAAATGAAAAAGGCTGAGAAGCCTGACTATCTACCAGATCCTGCCGAGGGCACAAGATCGTAGCTGAGGTAACAAGCTAAACGTCGAAGTCCACGTGGAACTACTAGCGAGACTGAAGTCTCTCTGCAAAAACATAAATTAAGCAACGTGAGTACAAATGTACCCAACAAGACTTACATCAGACCTAACTACATATGCATCATTATCAACAAGGGGATGGTGGGGTTTAACTGCAGCAAGCCAGCTTTGACTCAGTGGCTATCCTGAACTACGACTGCAAGTAACTCTTTTGAGGTGGCGCACACGAGTCCACATATTCACCATATCAATACACCACTATGGATCCGCTGCCGTCTACCTACGAGAACGCCATCCATAGCACTCATGCTTATCTTGCGTATTTTAGAGTATCCACTTTCACTTGTCTATGAACTGTACAGGCAACCCAGAAATCCTTTACCGCGGACACGGCTATTCGAATAGATAATGTTAACCCTGCAGGGGTGTACTTCTTCACACATGCTCTCACCACTTACCGTCGTTTACATGACATGTACTCGGCAACCTTCAAGCGGAAGCCCAGCGAGGGTGTCAGCCACAACCTGACTAAGCACACAAGTCTCTCGTCCAGGCTTATCGCCTATTCGGGTTCCATCCGCAAGGAGATCTGGCCGGGGTGTCGCTCACGGCCCCAAACGATGTGTGCAGGGTTCCCAAGCCCACCATCCGGGTGCTACTTGGTACACCGGGCCACTGTGCCTAGCCTGTCCCAAGCCCACCTGTACCGTGTGCCACTTGGTAGACTACTAACACTACCTACAAACACCAAAAACTAGTTGCAACTCCTGGACAGAGATCAAGTTGATTAATAAGTCGAGAGGGGCACTTAAGCATTTCAATGCGTGGTAGTAACTGTTATCGATCACAAACACAAAACTCAGTTCCTGAGGACGGCTGCAATGAGACAACCCACCATGTACTCCTACATGGCCTCTCACCACTACCTTTACCAAATCGTGTTCACACACTTAGCTCACACACAGTAGGACATGTTCAACACCATTCCGATTCATCCCCGCTGAATCAGACCTGACTCAACTCTAAGCAGTAGCAGGCATGACAAACAAGCATGAATGAGTAGGCACATCAGGGCTCAAACAACTCCTACTCATGCTAGTGGGTTTCATCTATTTACTGTGGCAATGACACGTCATGCAGAGGAAAGGGGTTCAACTACCGCAGCATGTAACAGTTGAATCGTTGTTATCCTAATGCAGTAAAAGAGAGCAGGAGCGAGAGAGTGGGATTGTATCGGAATGAACAAGGGGTTTTTTCTTGCCTGGCACTTCTGAAGATAGTATAGCTCTTCATCGGTGTCATCGAACTCATCGTCAGAACCACGTCTATCGAGAGGGGACAAACACCGGCAAACAAGTAAGAACACAATCAATGCAATGCACAATATGATGGATGATCATCACATGGCAATATGCTGTGATTTGAGCTAATGCAACTAGCAACAGATTAAATGAAGTTGGTTCGAATATAAAATTCAAATTCAAACTCCATATGTGATTATTCAAATGCCCTTTAGTTGATTTGACCTAAACAGTGAACAAAAGTTGTTCTAACATGCATGAAAATGGTACAGATGGATAGACTGGATTTTTCTGATCATTTTTCATATATAAATTATTTGATTTGGAGCTACGGTTGAATTTCTATGAATTTTGGAAGTTTATAACATTTTCTGGAATTTCCTGGATTGTTTTAAACCCAAAGTCCATTACTGTGTCAGCACTGCTTCACGCCTGCGTCAGCAGGTCAACAGCGATGACCCAGGTGAACCCTAACCTACGGGTCCCGCATGTCAGTGTAACATCGTCAGCAGTAGAGGCTGACCAGTGGGGCCAGTCAACGCTGAGGTGGCAAGGTCAAACAGACCGGTGGGGCCACGGGCATTAGCTTAAATTAAACAGGGAATAACCCTATGGTTATTTAACGGGTGGGGCCCATTTGTCAATGACTCTAGGGGCTAACTAATCGGTGGTTAGAGCTAATTAAGCCTGGGCCACGTCATCTAATCCGGTGACTAATCGCCGGCGGTAAGCAGACGCGGCGGCGCTCCTCGTCCCGCCATCTCCGGCGTCGGCTGGACGAGCGGCTGGGCGCGCTAGAAAGCCCGCGATGCGGCACATCCAGTGGTGGCCGCGGTGTGTGCTGGGGCAGTGTGTAGCGGCGGTGGTGAAAAGCCGGGCGGCGGCCGGAGCTACGGCTGCACGGACGCGAGGGCTGCAGCGCATTAGCCAGAAAGCAGAGGGGCGCATCGAGATCCTAGGGACTGGGCGAGCATGCGGGAGCTATTGAAGTGAGCGGAAGAGCTCCGAGGTGCGAGGTTCGCCGGCAATGGCGATGGCCGGAGCTCGGTGCTTGCGGGGACGGCGGCTACGGCACGGGAACGAGCAGGAGAGGAGGGGGAAAAACGAAGGAGTCCTCACAGCGGAGTCGTTGAGCAGCTCGGACGGCTCGGGGATGCCCTCTTTGGCGCGAATCGACGGCGGGGATCCACCGGTTGCCGGCAAGGAAGACGATGATGCTGACGGTGATGCAGTGTGCCCCGGGCTTCTGATCTTGAGCGCGCAGATGAGGACGAGCTTCTCTCAGCAGCTGGACACGGGGCTAGGCCTAGGGTGCACGGTGGCTACGTCGGCGAGCAGCGGCGCTCTCCGATGCGCTCGGTGGCACGAGGAAAAGAGGGGAAGAGGAGGAGGAAGGGTCCAGGGAGAGTGAGAGAGATCCAGGGGGTCAGGGTGATGTACGTGGCGTCGTCGGCCGCGTCGGGGAGGAGCCAGGCAGGCAGGGAGGGAGGAGGTGGCCGCACGGCGGTGCGCGCGCGTCAGGCACGCGCTCGACCTCCTGGCAAGGAGGAAGACGACATGGGAGGGGCCAGGTGGGCTGGGCTGGCCAACTGGGCCGGCCAGGTGGGCTTTGGTGGGTGAGGCGAGGTGAGTTTCTCCTGGCTCTATTTTGTTTCTGTTTCCTATTTCTGACATTTGTTTTAATTTGGTTTTTGAACCAAACTAATTTTGTTGCTTCTGATAAATTTTGCAGGGACTAAAACGATTATTCCAAAGCCTCTCAACAAAAATCAGAATTATTGGAGCAATAAAGTATTTATAGTATTTATTTGCTCCAATTCAAAATACAATATGTGTTAATTCAACAATCCAAAATGTCATGCAAAAATGTGCATCACCTCTGGTTGCTGTTTCCAGCATCTTCCAAAAATGATGAACATTTTTGAAGGCCATTTGGGTTCATTGAAAAATATTTTAGTTGAACCTGGTGGATTCCTTTTTTTTGATAGGGTTTGAACATCCCCCATTTCAACTTAAATAAAATTTAAACATGATGCACACATGAAGGGCTAGTCTAGTGCATACCAGAACTAGGGATGTGAAAACTCACCCCCACTAAACAAAAATCTCATCCCGAGATTCAAGACGTGAGGTAAGTAGATAGAGGGGACACAAAGCTAACGCGATCTTCATGATCCAATTGCCCTTCTTGAAGATGTTGATTCATTGCTCCAATTGATCTTGACGTCTTTGCTTTGAGAACTCCATTCAACATGACCACAAGAAGAAATGAAAACTCTAGAAGAATCAATCTTCTCGAGGATCGAGCAACTGACGATCAACTCACGGAATGAGGCATAGAACACCTCTTGAGCTGAGAAGTTCAACACACTTCGTGAGGAATGGAAGAACAGATGATGGGGGTTCGATTTAGTAGGCAACAATTCCACGCTTTGAGGAGATGGTGAATGGTTTCAAGATATCGATGAAATAATTGCCATGATACCATAACGGGGCACCTTAGGAAGGTGACTCGTAGAAATATCCCCTTAAGTGGCAAAAATAATTACCTTTGATTCAGAGATCATTGAAACTCTTTATACCAACTTAAGGCAAATCACAATCGATCATTTGGAGGAGTTCGGTAGAATGGCATAACCGGATTAGAATGGATGATGTGGATTACCTTGTTGATGACAACACAAGGGATGATTTTAGTAACTGGGGAGAAGCTCAACAGTGGAGAGTGAGTCCACTATTTGAAAAGTTATAGCGTAACCGAGGAAACTTAGAGCAATCCCAGTTAGTGCTGATGATAACACCTAGCGCTTGTGCGTGCTCTCAAGAACTTGAGCATTTCCATATTCATCAAGGTTTTACCAATATCCGTGTCAAGTATCCTGGCAACACAACTTACTACCATGATGAATGGTGATGGAGGATGCAGATGCAAAGGAAGATAAACCTTCTCAAATTTCACCTTAGCAAGGCCAAGGGATCAAAATCCGGATGATCGACCAAGAGACATTTAGCACTCCGCTTCTAATGTTCTCCTTGATGTGCTAGCACAACCCATTTATAGATATGGTTTGATAACTAGAACATCAAGTAAAAGGTCGGACTTTGGGAGCACAAGAATCAATAAGGAGTAACTTATTGGAGTAAATCCTACGAAATCCTTATGGGGAGGTGGCCAACTTTCTTCAATCGAGATACTACAATAATAGGTCTTCCGGCTGGGTGTGTTGGCCACGACATCCACTTTACCGGGTTACAGAGAGACCATTATTATAGTTCTTGGGAAACGTTCCAACAATCATATCTGCCTGAGATTCAGATCTGGTTGGTGTCAGAATAATCCAGACTTATCGAGTCTAGGAAGAAAATGAAAGTTTGCAACACAAATCGACGAGATGGCGTTGCGAGATTCTCAGGAAATGAACTACGATAGCAAGCTCCAAAACATGAGCTGGTTCTGCTACCACGTGTGAACATGCTGTCCCAGACAAACATGATCACATGGTAGTCTTACAATAAAACACTACCGAGTACTGGTAGGGAACCATCATCGAGGATATCGAAGTCTTGTGCATGAACTAGTATTCGCACATCAACTCCTTTTCCTTGAACAAATCAATCAGTGCCTTTGTGTTCTAGGGACACATATAGAATGAAGGTTCCAAGTCTGCAAACCACAGAATACTTTGCACATATGCATGACTGATTTGGGATGATCCTAAAGGAGGCAAGACAAACTTTCTCGAATTCACGGCGGCAACTTTCACCAAGTACACGTGAATCAGAGGTAGTCACTTCTTTCACCCAAACATATGCTTCATGAACGAAACACGAAGAAATGCTTACACAAATTTCCAACACTAGCTTGATGTCCGACAAAATCATGGAGAAGATAAAGATGTTGTCGATGGGCTCAACAACAATTTATCCAGGTTTCCATAAAAATGGAATTCCATAATTATGAGAACAAGTGATAGTATTGGTCCGACCAAAGAATATAATGGTGTATGCTCGAGGAAAATCCACGAGTAAGACAACATTATGAATATCGTTGGTTCTGATTTGATCTGAGGATAGCCCACACTCAAATCAAAGATTGGATAAGATGATAGGTCCATTAACTGATCACAGGACCAATCGGTGAAGATATCATCTTTCTTCAACACACACACACAAAAAGAAGATATCCCTTAACATGAACTAAGTCAGACAAGCTTTTATCTTCCAACTCTCCAAGTTGTTGTTTCGCTTAACCAACTAGCTCAGGGGTATCCCACATAGATTCTCGGAGAATGGGTGGTTACAAGCAACCAACTTGATCGCGGGCTCAACATAGCGGTCAGTTGACAACCTGGTAATACTTCCGAGAAGATATACGGAAAATCACGATCCACCGATATGTCACTAGGCTCGAGAATAATCTTGCTTTTCAGGGCAAGACGAGATGATCAAAAGAGCGAGGGATTGACACAATCCTAACTCATTGATCGGAGACTGCACCTTGGAACATGGACTAGGTAGCACGATAAACCCTAGGGTGATGATTCAATAATCAACACGCTAAGGATAATTATTGTCCATTAACTACTAGGCAACACAGTTGCTAGGAGTATTGATTTCACACATCATGACTCACTTGTCGGCATTCCGGTTGCGACAACACGACACCGAGGAATGAATAATGATGGCGAGAATTATCACTACATCAAGAATTCATAAGAGAAGGTGCAATTCTCATGACATTCCTGACATAAAGTGGGTAATACTTTAGGGTAGAACAGACCAAAAGCTGGATTGGCATTTTGATCTGCGAAGTACAACTACTTTGATCCAATCTTGGAAATGGATGAGATACTGGAGTTTGTTTCTCCTAGTGATTCTGGAATAGAATGGCTTGACGGACCACAAGAGTAATAGGTATCAATGAACGAATGCACACATACTCTTGACTATCAATTGATAGACGAGGGTCAGAAGACAACTAAAGAGGGACAACTCAAAGGAACATACGGTTTTCTGAGTTGTGGATGCATAGATTAGTATGTCGAACCAAGTTCAATAGGTTTCTTCCGGATAACCCATGCAGAAAGGTAGAAGTGGCAGAATAACAACATAGAATCGAGAACTCGCCAAGAGCACTCTGGTTGTGATATTTCGGTTCAGCAAGGAACTTCTGCCATAAACAGCTCATGGTAGTTGGAAGAAGGTAATACCACGAACCTCGAGAACTATTGCAAAGGTTACCAATATCCTGAAGGGACTAGCAAACACTATCAACATGAAGTAAGTGGAGTGATTCTCGGGTTCAAAAACCCAGGAATAGAATACCTACTACTAAATGGCATCACGGGATGCTTTCAAAAATGAAGGCCAGAATCATCACACTGGGTACGCAAAACATGACTAGACTACAAGGTGGTTAACTAAGACACCTAGGGTCATAATAATAGCTCCAACTTATATATCGAGGCAATGAAGTACCTCAACACACTGGGTAGTGTGGTTAATCTGACCCAAAAGGACATCGGGAACAGAAAGAAGGGATTTGCAAATGCATCAGACTATTTAGAAACCTGGGTTGACTTTGACAGCATAACGACTGTAAATGCTCAAAAAAAATTGAGACATCCTGCAAATTGATGGCCTAACCACTCGATCGTCACAATATCAAGGTTCCAAGATCAACTATGAATACACAAAGATAGTAGAAACTGGACTAACGCTTAAATCCAACAATCTTATAAGTCTACGGATTATAACACGTGATCCTGATAGAAAGAAGAGATAGCCTAGTTCCTTAACCCCGTAAGAAAGATAAGATAACTCGGATCAGAAGGGCATAAAGTATGAGGAGTAAAAAGAGCCTTACGTTCCATCCCACAATCAATTCCCTTATACAACTAAAGAATTTCTAGACTCAACTTCGACCAGTTTGGCTTGGTATCCTACAGGCAGTCAAGCTCTAATGCCAAAGCTGTCAGGACCCCGATCCTAAGTCACACCGATCTAGCATGTAACACATCATATTACTTTGCGGCCTCACGCACGGTTTTCCCACAGGTGCCACCTTACCTGGCTCGGGACCGTTTGCGCATTTTGGCTCACGTATATGATAGTGCTGCTAGCATCCATATGACAAAGAACCCGGGCTGACATGGCTAGTCGTGAACCCAAAGTGGCACTAACTTACAGGGACAGGCATACATGACCCAACAACGAATGTGTTGGTCATCAGCGAGTGAATCCGGGCTGTAGCAACTGGGCTAGCAGGACTCCGGTAAACCGGGTTGTAGCAGGCTAACAGGACTCCAGTAGACACCGCGTGACATTTCCCCAAAGGGACAGACACAGGAACGAAGAAGGACACATGCCGGCCAGCCTAAGTGTTCTGGAGCAGTAGCAAGCTACCATGGCTCAGTGGAAGCACTAGGAGACATTTCTCAGTAAGAGAGGCTACCAAGGATAAACAACTAGGTAGTCAGATCCCACACATACCAAGCATTTCAATAACATACACACAATATGCTCGATATGTACAAATACAACATGGCATCACAACATGACTCTACGACTCAAGTATTTTATTCAATAGGCTCCGAGGAGCGAGATATTACAATCATGGGTCTCATGACCCAACAATCAGAGCATACAAGTCAAAGCACATGCGGAAGCTTAACATGTCTGAGTACAGACATCTACAAATGAAAAAGGCTGAGAAGCCTGACTATCTACCAGATCCTGCCGAGGGCACAAGATCGTAGCTGAGGTAACAAGCTAAACGTCGAAGTCCACGTGGGACTACTAGCGAGACTGAAGTCTCTCTGCAAAAACATAAATTAAGCAACGTGAGTACAAATGTACCCAACAAGACTTACATCAGATCTAACTACATATGCATCATTATCAACAAGGGGATGGTGGGGTTTAACTGCAGCAAGCCAGCTTTGACTCAGTGGCTATCCTGAACTACGACTGCAAGTAACCCTTTTGAGGTGGCGCACACGAGTCCACATATTCACCATATCAATACACCACTATGGATCCGATGCCATCTCCCTACGAGAACGCCATCCATAACACTCATGCTTATCTTGCGTATTTTAGAGTATCCACTTTCACTTTTCTATGAACTGTACAGGCAACCCAGAAATCCTTTACCGCGGACACGGCTATTCGAATAGATAATGTTAACCCTGCAGGGGTGTACTTCTTCACACATGCTCTCACCACTTACCGTCGTTTACACGACATGTACTCGACAACCTTCAAGCGGAAGCCCTGCGAGGGTGTCGGCCACAACCTGACTAACCACACAAGTCTCTCGTCCAGGTTTATCGCCTATTCGGGTTCCATCCGCAAGGAGATCCGGCCGGGGTGTCGCTCACGGCCCCAAACGATGTGTGCAGGGTTCCCAAGCCCACCATCCGGGTGCTACTTGGTACACCGGGCCACTGTGCCTAGTCTGTCCCAAGCCCACCTGTACCGGGTGCCACTTGGTAGACTACTAACACTACCTACAAACACCAAAAACTAGTTGCAACTCTTGGACAGAGATCAAGTTGATTAATAAGTCGAGAGGGGCACTTAAGCATTCCAATGCGTGGTAGTAACTGTTCATGGATCACAAACACAGAACTCAGTTCCTGAGGACGGCTGCAATGAGACAACCCACCATGTACTCCTACATGGCCTCTCACCACTACCTTTACCAAATCGTGTTCACACACTTAGCTCACACACAGTAGGACATGTTCAACACCATTCCGCACTAGTAGAAAATGGGTCAAATGTGAAGCACAATAGTACCGGTTGGAATTTCAGCCGGCACTAATGTGTACACTAGTGCCGGTTCGTGGCGGCGATCAATAGCACCGGTTCGTGGCGATCCTTCAGTACCGGTTGATGCCACGAACCGGTACTAAACAGTCTGTGTCAGCCTACGGTCAGGCTATGGCCCCACCACCACCATTTAGTGTTGGTTCGTACCATGAACCGGTACTAATGAGGTTACGGCAAGCTGTTTTTTAGTCCCACCTCGCGAAGTGAGAGGGACTAGGAGCGGTTTATAAGCCCTGAGTGCAGAGACAATGAAGAAGATGCTCAATGCTCACATTGCTTAGCTTCAAGCCTTCAGGAATACGGTAGACTGCATGGAGCTATGCGCAGTGCAGTTTACACTATTCCGAAAGGCTTGAAGCAAATTAACGAGCATTGCACCTCTTTTTTATTTTTAATAACTTATTACAACTCCGGACTTCTTCTGTTATGGCAAAAACTAATTGCACGTCGACATTTCTTTTTTTTTAAGTTATAACTCCAGACTTTGACCATCAAGTTTTGCAGAAAAGAAAAAATAGCAGAAAAAATTATATTTGTTATTTTTCAATCGTTTACAAAATGACCATGAAATTGAAAATCACTACAAAATAAACTCTGAAAATGTTGAATTTTGGCAAACTAGATGAAAAACTACTCACAAATAAATAGAAGAAAATAAATATAACAGAAAAGAAAAAACTATACAAAAAACTACGCAGAAATAAGAAGAAGAAGAAGAAGAAGAAGAAGAAGAAGAAGAGGAAGAAGAAGGAGGAAGAAGAAGGAGAAGAGGAAGAAGAAGAAGAAGAAGAAGAAGAAGAAGGTTGGGGCATTAGCACCGGTTGGTGGCTCCAACCGGTACTAATGTGTTGCCCTTTAGTACCGGTTGGAGCCACCAACCGGTACTAAAGGCCCAGTTTCCCGCCGCTTGGGCTCGCCAAAATTGGCCTTTAGTACTGGTTGGTGGTTCCAGCCGGTACTAAAGGCTCCCCCTATATATATGACACTTACGAAAAATCAGTTATCTCGTCGCCGCTTCGTTCCACTTCTCGCGCGAGAGAGTCTCGATCTCGACGACGGCGTCGACGCCGCCGCGCCGCCGTGCCGTCGCCCTGACCGCCCCCGCCGCCCGTCATCATCGTCGCCGCGCGCCCCC
>NC_041385.1:285084533-285085148 GCF_002162155.2 Triticum dicoccoides
CCGTCTCGTCGCCGTCCCCGGCCGCCGCCGCCCGTCTCGTCGCCGTCCCCGGCCCCCGCCGCCCGTCGTCGCTGCCCCCGCCACCCGTACGCGCCCGGCCCACTCCATACACACACACGCATACACACACACATACATACACACACACACTACACACACACACATACACACAGACACACACAAACACACACACACACACACACACTACACGTACACTACACATGTACGTACACACACACGTACTACACACACACATATATTTTTACTTATTTTCTGTTTTCTATAATGTTTAGATGAATTAGAACTATCTAGTTTATTTTTAGAATGTTAGAAATGTTATCATCGATGAATTAGAAATATGTTAATGTTTAGTTGAACTAGTTGAATTAATATATAGAACGAACTAGTTTATTTTTAGTAAATGCTTAGTTGAACTAGTTGAATTAATATAATGACTAGTTTCTTTTTAGTAAATATAATGCTTAGTTGAACTAGTTGAATTAATATATAGAACTAGTTTATTTTTAGTAAATGCTTAGTTGAACTAGTTGAATTAATATATAGAACTAGTTTATTTTTAGTAAAATGCTTAGTTGAACTAATTGAATTAATATA
>NC_041385.1:285085505-285104325 GCF_002162155.2 Triticum dicoccoides
ATTAATTGAATTAGTAAGTGTTTAGTTGAACTAGTTGAATTAATATATAGAACTAGTTTATTTTTAGTAAATGCTTACTTTGAACTAGTTGAATTAATATAACTAGTTTATTTTTAGTAAATGCTTACTTTGAACTAGTTGAATTAATATATAGAACTAGTTTATTTTTCGTACATGCTTACTTTGAACTAGTTGAATTAATATAACTAGTTTATTTTTAGTAAATGCTTACTTTGAACTAGTTGAATTAATATAACTAGTTGAATTAATATAACTAGTTTATTTTTAGTAAATGCTTAGTTGAATTAATAGAAGTAGTTGAATTAATTGAATTAGTAAGTGTTTAATGTTTCGCCTAATATGAACATAGGAAACGTCGTCTGACGACGGAATTTTTTTTCATTATGTGCGAATACTGTGAAGACCAGCGCGGCCAATGCGACAGAAATTTCCTTGTTGATGGTAGGCAATTCAGCATCAAGCTGGATGAGACTTTCGAATTCGATACAGTAAGTCACAACGACAAGTCTGTTTTCGTAATTAAGCATGACTTATATATGCTTCATTTGCCTGACTTATAATTTTTAGTTTTCACTATTCTACTAGCTCATCCCCTGCCATGCAAGAATTTTTGTCTTGGATAAGATAGGTTTCAAAGATATGGAAACTATGGAGGTAAAGAGAGCTTACCTGAAAACTGAGCATGATGGTTATACTTTCAACGTCAAAGTATACAATGCACACCCGTACACCTATTTTGAATGCAAAACTTGGCAAGCACTATGCAAGGCTTATGCATTTGAGCCTGGTATGGTTATCACCTTTGATATTCGTCCGGAAGATGATATTGAAGGTAATAGAGACATATGGGTCGATGTGCAGACGCCTCCAGTTCTACCATTATGTGAGTTCTTCTCAACTATATTTTTGTGTTTTATATTGCTTATTCAAAAATAACTGACAACTAATTTCTATTGACAGCTTATCTCCATTCAACCAAACATGTCTGGCGCTTGGTAGACAGGACCTACTACTGTCCCGGCGCTGAACTAAACTGCGAGGAGATAAGTCATTATGTTTCATGGCTTGAGGATCTTCTTACTATCAAGACAAATTTTCTTCCTGCACTTAGAAATGTTAGTACTCAAAACGTGCGACCAATAGTGATGGTATTGAACTACGGTCACATCTATTTAGGAATGATTGTAAGATATTTACGATTTGTCCTTAGTGCATATTTTGCATACATATTTTTTGCTAAACTTTCATTGCTAAGTATTAATTAAGTACTATATGATGTTCTTCAACAGGGACTCCCGATGACAGTTGTGCCTCAGTGGATCGAGACTAAAGGTCAGATATCAATTGTTAGCTTACGGCCAAGATATCCTGCATTGCACATGAATGCATTCAGGATTTCTAGAAGCGATGAATGCTTAATAGTGAAAGATTGGAGGAAAATTGTTAATGATCGCAGAGAAGTACTAGGGGGAAGCAATGAGAAGCGCAGCCCACGATTAGGAGACAGGTTCATTGGCATGCTCCAGTATGATCAATCAGGAGAGCTATACATGTTCTATGCTATTTTACCAGAGAGAGAGTAGCTAGCAGGAGTGATTTAGCTAGTTCTTCATGCTGCTCTTAATTAGTACTTGTCCTTTCATGTCCATGTTCTTTGTTCTGAACTTAAGTGATTTGATTTTGTGGTGTTATATATGAACGCTTATAATATCATGACAATCATGTTGAACTCGATGATTGGTTCTACTAGAAATTCTATTTTTATATATATATATATATGCATAACGTGTACAATGTGTAGTATCGTAAAATACCAGCAAACGAAAAAGAATTAAAATGGAAACACAAAATTAAATGAAAAAGAAATTATAAAACTAAAACCCCTCCAAACCTTATAGTACCGGTTGGTCTTACCAACCGGTACTAAAGGGCTCCAGGCCCCCGGAGCTGGCACGTGCCACGTGGTTGCCCTTTAGCACCGGTTCGTGCTGAACCGGTACTAAAGGGGGGGGGGCTTTAGTGACCACAATTTAGTGCCAGTTATGTAACCGGCACTAAAGGGCCTTACGAACCGGTGCTATTGCCCGGTTCTGCACTAGTGCCGATTCATCCCCGATGAATCAGACCTGACTCAACTCTAAGCAGTAGCAGGCATGACAAACAAGCATGAATGAGTAGGCACATCAGGGCTCAAACAACTCCTACTCATGCTAGTGGGTTTCATCTATTTACTCTGGCAATGACAGGTCATGCAGAGGAAAGGGGTTCAACTACCGCAGCATGTAACAGTTGAATCGTTGTTGTCCTAATGCAGTAAAAGAGAGCAGGAGCGAGAGAGTGGGATTGTATCGGAATGAACAAGGGGGTTTTGCTTGCCTCGCACTTCTGAAGATAGTATAGCTCTTCATCGGTGTCATCAAACTCATCGTTAGAACCACGTCTATCGAGAGGGGACAAACACCGGCAAACAAGGAAGAACACAATCAATGCAATGCACAATATGATGCATGATCATGACATGGCAATATGTTGTGATTTGAGCTAATGCAACTAGCAACAGACTAAAAGAAGTTGGTTTGAATATAAAATTCAAATTCAAACTCCATATGTGATTATTCAAATGCCATTTAATTGATTTGACCTAAACAGTGAACAAAAGTTGTTGGAACATGCATGAAAATTGTACAGATGGATAGATTGGATTTTTCTGATTATTTTTCATATATAAATTATTTGATTTGGAGCTACGGTTCAATTTCTATGAATTTTGGAAGTTTATAACATTTTCTGGAATTTCCTGGATTGTTTTAAACCCAAAGTCAATTACTGTGTCAGCACTGCGTCACACCTGCGTCAGTAGGTCAACAGCGATGACCCAGGTCAACCCTGACCTACGGGTCCCGCATGTCAGTGTAACAGCGTCAGCAGTAGAGGCTGACCAGTGGGGCCAGTCAACGCTGAGGTGGCAAGGTCAAACAGACCGGTGGAGCCACGGGCATTAGCTTAAATTAAATAGGGAATAACCCTGTGGTTATTTAACGGGAGGGGCCCGTTTGTCAATGACTCTAGGGGCTAACTAATCGGTGGTTAGAGCTAATTAAGCCTGGGCCACGTCATCTAATCCGGCGACTAATCGCCGGCGGTAAGCAGACGCAGCGGCGCTCCTCGTCCGGCCATCTCCGGCGTCGGCTGGACGAGCAGCTGGGCGCGCTAGAAAGCCCGCGATGCGGCACATCTAGTGGTGGCCGCGGTGTGTGCTGGGGCAGCGTGTAGCGGCGGTGGTGACAAGCCGGGCGGCGGACGGAGCTACGGCTGCACGAGCGCGAGGGCTGCGGCGCATTAGCCAGAAAGCAGAGGGGCGCATCGGGATCCTAGGGACTGGGCGAGCACGCGGGAGCTACTGAAGTGAGCGAAAGAGCTCCGAGGCGCGAGGTTCGCCGGCAATGGCGATGACCGAAGCTCGGTGCTTGCGGGGATGGCGGCTACGGCACGGGAACGAGCAGGAGAGGAGGGAAAAACGAAGGAGTCCTCACATCTGAGTCGTTGAGCAGCTCGGACGGCTCGGGGAGGCGCTCTTTGGCGTGAATCAACGGCGGGGATCCACGGTTGCCGGCGAGGAAGACGATGATGCTGACGGCGATGCAGTGCGCCCCGGGCTTATGATCTTGAGCGCGCAGATGAGGACGAGCTTCTCTCAGCAGCTGGACACGGGGCTAGGCCTAGAGTGCATGGTGGCTATGTCGGCGAGCAGTGGCGCTCTCCAGTGCGCTCGATGGCGCGAGGAAAAGAGGGCAGAGGAGGAGGAAGGGTCCAAGAAGAGTGAGAGAGATCCAGGGAGTCGGGGCGATGTACGTGGCGTCGTCGGCCGCGTCGGGGAGGAGCCAGGCAGACAGGGAGGGAGGAGGTGGCCGCACGGCTGTGCGCGCGCGTCGGGCACGCGCTCGTCCTCCTGGCAAGGAGGAAGATGAGAGGGGAGGGGCCAGGTGGGGTGGGCTGGCCAACTAGGCCGGCCAGGTGGGCTTTGGTGGGTGAGGCCAGGTGAGTTTCTCCTTACTCTATTTTGTTTGTGTTTCCTATTTCTGACATTTGTTTTAATTTGGTTTTTGAACCAAACTAATTTTGTTGCTTCTGATAAATTTTGCAGGGACTATTATTCCAAAGCCTCTCAAGAAAAATCAGAATTATTGGAGCAATAAAGTATTTATTGTATTTATTTGCTCCAATTCAAAATACAATATGTGTTAATTCAACAATCCAAAATGTCATGCAAAAATGTGCATCACCTCTGGTTTGTGTTTCCAGCATCTTCCAAAAATGATGAACATTTTTGAAGGCCATTTGGGTTCATTGAAAAATGTTTTAGTTGAACCTGGTGGATTCCTTTTTTTGATAGGGTTTGAACATCCCCCATTTCAACTTAAATAAAATTTAAACATGATGCACACATGAAGGGCTAGTCTAGTGCATACCAGAACTAGGGATGTGACAGAAATAGCCCGGCTTCTAGCAGCCAGATTCATCATGGAAGTGTTCTTTCCAGAATGGCTGGCCAATCCTGTCCTAGTATTGAAGAAGAATAAGCAGTGGCGGATGTGCATTGACTACACTATCCATAAAAAAGCTTGCCCCAAAGATCCCTTTGATCTGCCAAGGATTGATCAAGTGATAGACTCCACAGCCGAATGCGAGCTGTTGAGTTTTTTGGATGCATACTCAGGGTATCACCAGATAAAGCTGAACCCGGCCGACAGGTTGAAGACCGCCTTCATCACGCCATTCGGAGCCTTCTGCTACCTGACCATGACGTTCGGCTTGAGAAACACCGGTGCCACGTTTCTGCGTTGCATGTAGAAGTGTCTCCTCAAGCAACTCGGCAGAAATGCCCATGTCTATGTGGATGATGTGGTGGTGAACAAGGAGAAGCATGGCATGCTGCTAGAAGACCTCAGAGCTCAACCCGGAGAAATGTGTCTTTGGAGTACCAGCCAGCCAGCTCCTTGGTTTTATGGTCTCAGAGCACGGCATAGAGTGCAACCCGGTGAAGATCAAGGCCATTGAGAAGATGGAGGTGCCCACCCGACTGCTGGACGTGCAGAAGTTCACCCGCTGCCTGGCATCAATTAGCCGTTTCATCAGTCGGCTGGGCGAGAAGGCTCTCCCTCTGTACCAACTTATGAAGAAGACCACTTTTTTCGAGTGGAACGACAAGGCGGACGAAGCCTTCTCCCAGCTCAAGAAGATGTTGGCAACCCCACCTATCCTGGCAGCTCCGACTGAGAAGGAACCCATGCTCCTCTACATCGCTGCCACCAGTCGGGTTGTCAGCACAGTCATTGTGGTAGAACGCAAGGAGGAGGGCAGAGCATTGCCGGTCCAGAGACCGGTATATTACTTGAGTGAAGTACTGTCCGCCTCCAAGCAAAACTACCCGCAATATCAGAAGATGTGCTATGGCGTATACTTTGCCACCAAGAAGCTGAAGCCTTACTTTTAAGAGCACCCAATAACCGTCGTCTGCACGGCCCCGCTTGCTGAGATCCTGGGAAGCCGGGATGCTTCTGGCCGAGTGGCGAAGTGGGCCATTGATCTGGCCCCTTACACCATCTACTACCAGCCTCGCACCGCCATCAAGTCACAAGTGTTGGCCGACTTCCTCGTCAACTGGGCCGAGACCCAGTACCTACCACCAACACCAAACTCCATCCATTGGCGGATGCATTTTGATGGTTCGAAGATGCGCACCGGTCTGGGAGCCAGCATTGTCCTCACTTCTCCCAAAGGCAACAAGCTCAAATATGTGTTGGAAGTCCATTTTGCCGCCTCCAACAATGTAGCAGAATATGAGGCACTCATACACGGACTCCGGCTTGCCAAGGAACTCGGCATTCGCCAGATCAAGTGCTATGGTGACTCCGACTTGGTGGTCCAGCAGTCGTCAGGCGACTGGGATGCCAAGGATGCAAATATGGCAAGCTACTGTTTCCTCGTGCAGCAACTCAGTGGATACTTTGACGGGTGTGAGTTCCTTCACGTGCCAAGAAATGACAATGAGCAAGCGGATGCTTTGGCACGGATCGGCTCCACCCTCTAGGCGATACCAGCCGGCATCGCCCTGCAGCTTCTCCTCAAGCCGTCTGTCAAGCCATCTGTAGAGTCCGACTCCATCTTCATGCCGGCCCCTCCTGAAGCAGTCGGATCCGACTTTAGGATACCAAAAGCTGGCACGGGGACTTCGGCAGGCAGCCCGGGGACTGCAGTCGTTGCTCCCGGCCCGGGGACTTCAGAACCCGGCCCGGGGAATGCAGCAGTCGGCCCGGGGACTTCTTCAAGACAACAGGCGGCTGCCGACTCCAACCCGCCGCCTCCCGGCCCAACCGCCCTCGTACAAGTTGCTGTCGTAGCAGTCGGAGAAATAGTAGCACCATCATGGGCTCAACCCATCCTCAAATTCCTGGTAAACAAAGAGCTACCAGCCGACGAGACCCTGGACCGACAAGTGCAACAACGGGCGGCGGCATACACCATACTCAACCAAGAGCTGGTTCGACACAGTGACACTGGTGTGTACCAGCGCTGTGTGGAGCCGGACCAGGGCGAAGCAATCGTCAGAGATATTCACCAGGGCGAATGTGGCCACCACGTGGCCTCAAGAGCACTTGTTGCCAAACCCTTTCGCCATGGTTTCTTCTGGCCGACTGCTCTTGAAGAGGCCAAAGAGTTGGTCCAGAAGTGCCAAGGGTGCCAAAGATTCCGCTCCAAGCCTCATTTGCCAGCTTCTGCACTCAATACTATTCCGATTTCTTGGTCATTTGCTATTTGGGGTTTGGATATGGTGGGGCCATTCAAGACAGCCTGCAGCGGCATGACTCATCTGCTTATCGTTGTGGACAAGTTCACCAAGTGGATAGAGGCCAAGCCAATCAACAAACTGGATGGGCCGACTGCCGTGACTTTCATTGCCGACAACACTACTCGATACGGCATACCACATAGCAGCATCACTGACAATGGCACAAACTTTGCCAAAGGAGCCTTGGCTCGTTTCTGCGGACGCAGGGCATCCGATTGGACTTAGCGTCCATTGCCCACCCACAGTCAAACGGTCAGGTTGAGCGAGCAAACGGCCTCATCTTGTCCGGCATCAAGCCCCGACTAGTCGAGCCTCTTGAGCGTTCGGCCGGCTACTGGCTCGATGAGCTGCCGGCCGTCCTTTGGAGCCTGCGCACAACTCTGAACAAGTCGACCGGCTTCACGCCCTTCTTCCTCGTCTATGGTGATGAAGCCTTCATCCCGACGGACATAGAGTTCGACTCCCCGCGAGTCATCATGTACACCAAGGCGGATGCTAAGGAGGCGCGAGAAGACGGCGTCGACCTGCTGGAAGAGGGCCGGCTGTTGGCACTCAGCTGGTCCGCCATCTACCAGCAGAGTCTGCGCCGATACTACAACTGCAAGGTGAAGCCAAGATCTTTCTAAGAGGGAGACCTTGTGCTCCGGCTGATCCAGCGAACAGCCGGCCAACATAAGCTCTCGGCGCCTTGGAAAGGCCCCTTCATCATCATCAAGGTGCTGGGCAATGACTCCTACTATCTGATCGATGCTCAGAAGCCCAGAGCACGCAAAAGAGATGATTCATGCAAGGAGATGGAGAGGTCGTGGAATGCAAACCTCCTCCGGAGATTTTATAGTTGAAAGCAGTATGTATCACGCTACCTTTTGTATTATGTACAAAGATTCCGGGTCCCCCGAGACGAACTCTAGGACTGCCCTCCTTTTTATCTATATGATAAGTATTATGCCCATGAGTGTGTTTCTGATTTCCGCCTGGCATGTCGACCAGTCGGCCCGGAGGTTTGCCGCCCTCTACTATATGCCGCCTCCTGCAGCCGGACAAGTAATGTGTTGGCACCTAAAACTTCTTCTGTCAGAAGCCACAGTTTGCAGAGCGACTGCATGGCGGGCACAAGCGGCAAGACAGTGCCCACATGAAAAATGGTTAAGGAAAAAGCACATATAGCTGAGGTCGGTACCATACCTGCCCGGCGAGCTGCCGAGCAGCCGGCCGGCCGGCCTCTGCCTTCCTTGCAAAAACCTCCAAACGGCTAAGTACTTGCCCTCCCGCAAAAAAGCTAAGTACTCAAACCAGCCGCAGTCTGCAGAGCGGCTGCATGGCTGGCAAAATGATAAGGGAGGGCGGCAAAGGAAAAAAGCAAGGAGTTCACGCAAGGAAAGCTAGAGATCAGCAGAACAAAGCATAAAGTTGTGATAGAATATTTACATGGATAAAGGTCGATCAGCCGACATTCAGCAAAGTTTAAGATACACCCCACGGGTGGAATTGTGTGAATTTAACAGAAGTGTTTAGGCTAGCAAGCAGGAAAAGAAAAAAGATAAAATCCCTAAGGAGCGGCGGAGGATTTCGGCTGGGTGCTAGGGTCGGCAGTGCCGGTTGGAGCAGCAGAGGGTTCTGACTGGATGCTGGGGTTGGCAGTGCCGATTAGCACAGCAGACGGCTCCGACTGGATGCTGGGGTCGACGATGCCAGTTGGTGCAGCAGGCGGCTCCGGCTGGGCGACGGAGTCAGCTGCACCGATTGGCGCGACAGGTGGCTCTGGCTGGGCGCTGGAGTCGGCAATGCTAGTCGGGGTGGCGAAAGGCTGGATGACGGAGTCGGTGGCGTCTGTCGGAGGCACGGGCGGCTGGTCGGTCACCACCTGGCCGCCTCCAGCAGCAGTCGGCGCTTTGGAGCGCGGGTCATTGCTTGAGGCCCGGTCAGGGTGGGGCTGATCATCCGCACCAACCTCTGACATGTCAATGTCGCTGTCCCCTTCCTCCTCCTCCTCCTCATCCTCCTCCTCCTCCCCCTCCTCTCCTTCATCGCTGGAGTCGATGACTTTGGCCGAGTCCTCATTATCCTCCGGGTTCAGCCCGAGCCACTCTGTAACGCCCCGGATACAACTTTCCATATTCGTAACCCCAACTCTTGCCTTTTCCGGAGATGTGATATGATGTTTTCCTCCGTGGTTGGGTTTTTGTATGTTGTTTTGCATTTTGTTCTTGTTATGCATCTCGTCTCATGTCATCATTCGCATTGCATCGGCATCGTTTTCATAAAACTTGCATCCGCTCGTAGTTGCCGTGTCCCCCCTTGCTTTTGTTGGCCGTTCCAGACCAATCAGGGTTTCGCTTCCCTCTTGACCATGACCACCTAACCTCTCTTGCCAGCTTGCAGCCCCCTCGCGCGCGCGTCCGAAACTCCCCCGAACCCGACCCGAGCGGTCATGACCAATGAGTCCGGATCATCCCCTAACATCTATAAAACATCTCCGTTTTCTTATTTGGACATCCCAAGCCTATTTATTCTCATCCGTCGGATTTTGATCGGGTGATCCAAACTCCTCTCTTTCTTATATTTATAGTCTAACCCTAGACCCTAGGCTGCCCAGTCCATCCTTCTCCTCCTACCCGCCGCCGCCACTCTCTCATTGGGATCTTCCCAGATCTCCTTCTCACCCAACCAGCCCTAGAGGCCTCCCCTCGATCCAACCACAGCCAGCCACGAATCCAACCCATCCACCACCTCGCGTGCCTCCCTGACCTCGACCCCGCCGCCTCGCACCGCTCGCCGGAGCAACCAGCGACGACCCTCGCCTCCAGGACCTCCTCCTCGCCGCCCCATCTCGTCTCCAAAAACCGGTCACTGGACCCGCACCCCTCGTTGCTTCTACTTCTCCCGTTCCCTCCAGTTCCCTCTCTCACTTGCTCTCTGTCTTTTCCATGGAGACCCGCAGGAACACAGCTACCATGGTCGACCTCGACGTGCCTCGCCGCCGTCGGGAATGGAACGTTCGACCTCGGTTTTGCCTCCCCGCCTCCTTCGATGCGCCACCAGGATCCCTTGAAGCCTCGCGCCGCCCCGTCTAGCGAGCACACCAGCGCCTTGGACCGATGCCACCAAGAGCCCCGGCGACTCCTCCTAGACCTTCTGCTGCCGCCAAGTTCCCCGCCGCCGTCGCGAGTCCCATGCCGTCGGCCCTGCGACCTCGCCTCCTCTGCTTCGCTCGAGGAGGACGACCTCAACATCAAGTCCCCGATGCTCTCCCGCGCCTCCGCCTCGACCTCCGCCTCCCCAAGTCCAGCCAACGACCGAGGCCGCACCCTCAGCTCCGAGCTGATCGTCGCCCCGCGCCTCGTCCGCCTCGCCGGGTTCTTCGCCATGTTCCTGTCGCTGCCCTCTGCTTCCCCTACATCGAGCTTGGCTCGATCCAGTCAGGCGCGTTGACCGCGCCCGCAGTGTGTTGCCACCGCGTGGGCCTTAGGAGCCCTAAGTCTCCAAGGCCCAGCCGAAGCCGCCAGCCGAAGCCTCTCCCTCCTCACCATCTTAGGCTTGGCCCATGGGTGAGCTCCCACAGCCCTCCTATCTGTTAGCCCAGCAGTGCAGCCAGTTTTGGCCCGTGTAGTTTTTTTTCCCTTACTGCGAATTTATCCATTTATCCAGTGATTTAACAGTTTGCAGAAACCCCTTTGCACTTCATGCATATAATAACTCATGATCTGTGCATCATATGTAAAAACTTCATATATGTAAAATGATTAGTTTTTCTTATAGTTTCATAATATGCTGCTTTCATCCATGTTTGAAATATTTAAAATGTTGTTTGTTTAAATTTGTATAAATGCCATGTTAAAATGATTTATTTCGCAACTAATTAACCGTAGCTCCGATTTTAATAAACTTTATATGTAAATGGGGTGGAAAAATGACTAGATTAACATGGTGCACTTTGTTTTACTGTTTAACAACTCTAAAATTGTGTTTAGGGCAGAACAGTACCAAATTCATAATTTGCATATGGGGATTTTTCAGAATTGTTGTTTGTTATTCCGGCCTCATTTAAACTTGCTTAGATAGGTAGTTTTATTATGCTTCACCTCTTGCCATCTTTAACAACATTTAATATTGTTTGGTAGCTTAAACGAGATTAAACTAAATATGTCCATGTGGTGTTTTGTCAATATGCAACTCATTGCATATTGAGCTCCATTTAACTTGTAGTATTGTTTTTTGCACTTTGCCATGCCATGCCTCTTTAAACCGGACAAGCATCATGCTTGTTTGTGCATCGTGCCATGCTTATGTGATGGTTGTTTACCATGTTGTTTGTTTCTTTCCGGTGTTGCTTCTTAGTTCCGGTAATGTTCATTCGATTCGATTGCTCCCGTTCGTCTTCTTCATGGACTCGTTCTTCTTCCTAGCGGGATTTCAGGCAAGATGACCGTCACTTTGGATGTCACTACTATCATTGCTATGTTAGTTGCTTCGTTCTATCACTTTGCTGCGCTACCTATCAACTGTTTAGGAAGCCTCCCAAATTGCCATGTTAACCTCTAACATTTTCACCCTTCCTAGCAAACTGTTGCTTGGCTATGTTACCGCTTTTGCTCAGCCCCTCTTATAGCGTTGTTACTTGCAGGTGAAGTTGAAGATTGCCCCATGATGTACAGGATTATGTTGGGATATCACAATAACTCTTATTTAATTAATGCATCTATATACTTGGTAAAGGGTGGAAGGCTCGGCCTTATGCCTGGTGTTTTGTTCCACTCTTGCCGCCCTAGTTTCTGTCATAGCGGAGTTATGTTCCTGGATTTTGTGTTCCTTATGCGGTTGGGTGATTTATGGGACCCCCTTGACAGTTCGCTTTGAAAAAAACTCCTCCAGCAAGGCCCAACCTTGGTTTTACCATTTGCCTCACCTAGCCCTTTTTCCCTTGGGTTTCTGGAGCCCGAGGGACATCTTTATTTTACCCCCCGGGCCAGTGCTCGTCGTGAGTGTTGGTCCAACCTGTCAGCCGCTGGTGGCCACCAGGGGCAATTCTGGGTTGGCCTACCGGAAGTTTGGACAATTCGGTGTGCCCTGAGAACGAGATATGTGCAGCTCCTATCAGGATTTGTCGGCACATTCTGGCGGCTTTGCTGGTCTTGTTTTACCATTGTCGAAATGTCTTGTAAACCGGGATTCCAAGTCTAATCGGGTCTTCCTGGGAGAAGGTATATCCTTCGTTGATCGCGAGAGCTTATCATGGGCTAAGTTGGGACACCCCTGCAGGGTTTAAACTTTCGAAAGCCGTGGCCGCGGTTATGTGGCAGATGGGAATTTCTTAATGTCCGGTTGTATATAACTTGACACCAGATCCGAATTAAAACACATCAACTGCGTGTGTAGCCGTGATGGTCTTTTTTCGGCGGAGTCCGGGAAGTGAACACGGTTTTGGGTTATGTTTGACGTAAGTAGGAGTTCAGGGTCACTTCTTGATCATTGCTAGCTTCACGACCGTTCCGTTTGCTCTCTTCTCGCTCTCATTTGCGTATGTTAGCCACCATATATGTTTAGTCGCTGCTGCAGCCTCACCACTTTACCCCTTCCTTTCCCTTTAAGCTTTGCTAGTCTTGATACCCATGGTAATGGGATTGCTGAGTCCTCGTGGCTCACAGATTACTACAACAACAATTGCAGGTACAGGTTATGTGATGATCATGACGCGAGAGCGATGTTTGCTTGTTTTGGAGTTCTTATTCTGCTTCTTCTTCGATCAGGGGATAGGTTCCAGGTCGGCAGCCTGGGCTAGCAGGGTGGATGTCGTTTGAGTTTTTGTTTGTGTTTCATCCGTAGTCGGATGATGCTCTTATGTATAGTGATGTTGTATTCATGTGGCATTGTATGCCTTTTGTATGTATCCCCATCTATTATGTAATGTTGATGTAATGATAGCCACCTTGCAAAAGCGTTTCAATATGCGGTTCTATCCTTGGTGGGACCTTCGAGTCTCTTTAGGATAGTATCGCATATTGGGCGTGATACACTCTTGCGGGGCTTCGCCGCCTTCCTCGACCACCTCCGGAACGAAGATGCTGGTGTCAGTGAAGTAGATGATCGCCGCCGCCCTGTTGACAAGCTCGACCTCCACCGCTGTCATCTCCTCCTGTGCTTCCAGCCGGAACATGGCCAACTGGGCTAAGTCTAGCCCAGGATACCACGCCTTGACGAACTCAAGTGCGCGGCGCGCTCCTGCCCAGGCTGTAGAGCCCTTCCAGGCCTCCAGGCGGCCGGCCGCCATCTCCAGCCAGTCGGCGGTCCGACTTGGAGTGCGTGGAACCGGCAGGCCTGGCCAGAGGGCAGAAATCGCCTGGGCCCCGACACGCTGAAGACGGCGCATCACTTGATGGGCGGGCCGAAGACGGGCCTGGATGCTGAGGATCTGCACATTAAGGGTCCGGGGGGCGTCAGGAGCGATCTGCGTGCCTTCCGCCCTCCGCTCCTCGCGGTGGGCCTCGATGGCTTGGCTCACGGTGACGGAGTGACCCAGGAAGAAATCTGCTTGGGCAGAAAGCAAGGAAAAACAAACTCAGAAACAAGTAGTCGGCTTAGAAGAAGCTGGCAGCTCAAGACAACGAACAAGAAGAATAAAACTGACCGTCGACGAGGTCCTCGATGCTGCTAAAGCAGGCCGTGGTCTGCGCCTCCTTGTCGGCCCAGGTGGCATGCTTGGTTTTGAACTCGGCAAGGAGATCGGCCTCCTTCGCCTTTGCATCTCGCTGGGCCTTCTTGAGAGCCTCCTTCTGCTTGGCGAGTTTGGCGACCAGCCGGTCCCGCTCCTCGGTCAGCTTGCTGCACTCTGCCTCCTTGCCGCGTAGAGCGGTGTTGGCTTCACCCAGCTGCTGCTGCAAGGCAGCATTGGCCTCTGAAAAAAGGGAAAGAAGACAGAGCATCAGTCAAGAAGACAAGGCGGAATGTAGTTGCCGGGGAGATCCGGCCCGACTACTCAGCAGTCGGTCGGAATCTCGGGGACTACAGCCCACGGGTGTGCCATCGCACCCCCGCAGAGAAGAAGTAATTAACAAAGAAAGAAACAATGAGGAGATTCGCCTCGACTTCTCAGCAGTCGGCCCGAACCTCGGGGACTACTGCCTGCAGGTGCGCCAGCGCGCCCCCATGAAGAAAGGAAGACGGAGCTTACTCCGGCTCTCGGACAGATGGGCGGTCTGCGTCTCTAGCTCCCGAACCCTGGAGTTGAAGGAGACAACACGAAGATTGTGATAGTCCTGCAGAAGGGATATCAGACAAGTCAACGTTTGATGCTTACAAGTTAAAGTTCCGGACCGCCTGCTTAGCAGCCGGCCCGAAACTTGGGGACTACACCCAGTGGGTGCGCTAGCGCGCCCCCACAAAGAAAGCAAGAAGACTAAGGAAAAAAGAAAAAGGAAAGCGAGGGAAGCTTACGCGGATGGATGCCCGCGACTCCAGGAAGGTCTCGTTGCAGCACCTCAGGGCTTCGGCCTCAGCCCGGACCTTGGCCTGGACGTCAAGGGACGCCTGGTTCAGGGTGCACATCCCGCCCCCGTGTATCCAGCCTGCAGGCACGACGCTGGTCGCCTTGGTGTCGAGGACTGATGGGCTTGTGGCGCCGTCCTCCTGCGGCCGTGGTGCTAAGGCCGCCTTCTCAAGGCAGCGGCGCGCGGGTGTGCAAACCTCAGGAATCAGGTCCGTCACCACCGTGTCCTCGTCCTGCATCCCGCTGGCTGGCGGCAGCGGCAGCGGCCGCACGAAGATATCCGGCATGGCTATGTCGCCGCCCTCCCGCTCCCGGATTGGATGATCATCGCCGGCTCCTCCGGCCGTCGCCACAAACTCAGGCGGAGGCGGCGCGGTGTTTAGGGGCGTCACGAGCAGCGGCTCTTGGCGGCGTGCGGCCTCGGCGAGCCGCTCCTTCTCCGCGGCTTCGGCATCCTCCTGCGCCAGCGCCCTCTCTGCAGACGCGGCGACCTTGTCCGCCTGCTACTTGGCCAGACGGTCGGCCTCTTCCTCACGCGCCTCCCGCGCATTCCGCTCCGTCGCCTCCCGGAGGTCGGCGGCCGGGTCAATTCGCCAGCTGGTGGAGGAGGTCGCCACCGACCTAACAACCAAGGCGGCGCTCGACTTCTCGAGGATCAGCGGGGCCCTGAAATAAGAAGACAAGTCAAAAAAGCTTTCAGGCTGGATTGGCGAGAAGACGGGAAACATGGAAAGGATACTTACACCGACACCATGACGGGCACCTTCGGCTGCCTTTGAAACTTGGCCACCTTGGCCGCGGCATCTTTCCACCTACTTGCCGCGGCCGGGTTCTTGGGCTTCTTCGGGGCACTGCCAAACAGTGCAGCGCCCTGCTTCCGCTTGCGCTTGCCACCACGGGCGGGCGACCCAGTAGAGTGGCCTGCGCCGGTGTTGGCAGTGCTCCGGGCGGGGCGCGGCTCGTCTTCATCATCGTCGTCGTCGGGCCAAGTCTCCATGCCGTTGCCCTCCTCGGAACTGCCTACTCCGCCGCCAACGCCTGTTGCATCGTCCGCCAAGGCGGCCGCCCCCAGGTCGGGGTCGTCCAAGTCGCTGACTGCCCTGTCCTGCAGGTAGTCACCACCCGGCCCTAGGAGGGCGGCCGTCACATCGGACATATAAATCTGCGATCAGAAGGGAATCGCATCAACGACAAGAACGAGGTTGAAAAAATAGATCAGAAGGAAGAGATGAAGAAACTTACGACAGGCGGGCGGATCATGGCGCGAGTACGGCCTCTTCCCGTACCGCCACTCTGCCTCCGACACCTTGAGCTCGGGGATCCTATTCACCATTCGCGCGACCTCAGCAGTTGGCATCTGCTTCATGCACATCCGGCTGGAGTCGCGGTGCCCGCTCATCCGGAAGATTGGATGAGGGCGGCTCTGGAGAGGGAGAAGCCGACACTCAACAAAGGCGATCAGGAGGTCGGAGGCCACGAGGCCCTCCGACTCCTGGAGCACCCGGAGTCGGCCGATGGCGGCCGCTGCGTCTGGAGACACCGGCTTCGGCTTGTAGCCTCAGTTAGGCCAGAGCCTGGTGGGAGGGCCGGCCTCGTAGGGTGGCAGGTTGAGGAAGTCGGCAGCGGATCTACGTTCTCGATGTAGAAGTAGGACTGCTACCACATGTTCATGGACTGCGCCAGATTGATGACGGGGAAGGCGTTCCACTTTGCCGACCGGTGCACGGTGATGAAACCGCCGCACTCGGCCGCTGTATCCTTGGCGGAGGTGCCGAGCTTCCCATAGAAGAACACTCCCCACAGCTCGAGTGTGGGGAGGACGCTGATGTAGCCTTCACACGCCGTGACCAAGGCGGAGAGCAGGGTCACGGTGTTGGGTGTGAGATGATGAGGCTGGAGGTTGTTGAAGTAGAGGAAGGAGCAGAGGAAGCCGCTCACCGGAAGGCCGAAGCCGCGGAGGAAGTGCGAGCGGAACACGACCCGCTCGTTCCCCCTTGGCGCCAGTGAGATCTCCTCCTCCGGCGGCACCCGCGCCTTGACGAATGCCGCGTTGGGCATCTGACGTGTGTCGTGGAGGAAGGAAATGTGATCTTCAATCACAGTCGACCCCTCCCAATGGCCACCCTTCTCGCACTTCATGGCTTCGGGCGGGCTATGTGAGGAGGAAGGATGTGTCGGCAACGAACGATGGCGGCAGCTCCACGGCAGCACTGAGCAGCAGCGACGGCTATGGAGGAGGGAGCAGAGGAACAAGAAAGAGTGGGAGGCAGCGCGCAAGCTTTGCCGCACCCCTCCCTTCCCCCTACTTATAGCCCTCGGGCTACCAAGCCGAGGGGGCGTGGCGTGGGTCGTGGGACTAACTGCGCCCATGACCCCACGTCCCCCATTTAACGCACGCGTTCACCATGCCGTGAACGGTCGTGGGAATTGTAACCGCCCCCCTCGGCACAGCAGATCCGCCCAGGTGCCGAGGTGCGGTAGTGGCAGGTCCGGCCCACTGTCACGTCCCATAAGGGGCATGGGGTGGCAGGCTGGCCGGGATGGCGTGTGCCGCGTGGCGTGTCTGTGGCGGGCGGCGGCCCGGGAAGCTTAGCAGGCACGCCACCTGTTTTCCCGCCTTGGAGTTCAAAATTGACCAAATAGTTCTGCCTAGGCGAGGCCGGCTTCAGCAGTCGACCAACCGCAAGACGGATCAACGCTCTCCCGGAGCTCGGTGAGGGGGGGGGGGAAGCCGCTGAGACTTCGTGGCCCCTCGACCACAATGCCTCACTGGCTTCGGGGACTACTGTCGGAGTAATAGGCCACGGGTAGGCTCACCTGAGTCCCTGAATTTATCAAGACCGTGGGCCGGCTCCGCCTTATTTAGACCCAGGCCGAAGCTCCGCCCTCTGGGGACTGGCAAGCCCAATGGCTGGCTGTCAAAGGGTGGCCAACCACCAACAGACGGAATCACAAGCAGCCGGCTCCAGCCGGCCGGCCTCTATGGAAGACGGCATCTAGCAGGCGGCCACCGCGCACCCTCAGAGTTTGTGCCCCATTCAAGAGGATGAGACGGGGCGTGGCAACAGTGAAGCCCTCACCCCCGAATCCTGGGGTTGGCGTGGCCACAGTGTCCTGTACGGGTCGAGATCTCAGCACGACGTGGCACTGTTGCCACTCTCCCCCGACATCACTTTGGGCAGACGGAGCCCTGCTCCCCACGACGGCCTGTCGGTATGACCCGCAGGCTACGGGCCCCACCGGGCAGTAACATCCCAGAAGATGGCGCACACCAAACTAGACGGACCGGAGGAGGGCCGGCCTCTAGCAGGCGGACGTCCCCTCCCTTGAAGCCCGTGCACTACCAACCTGATGAGACCAGGTGTGGCTACAGTGATCTCCAACCAGGCGGCAGGGACTGTAGCCACACTGAGATGACCAAGCCAGCGTCATTAGCAGCACGGCTATAGTGAGCAGCCACCAACCAGACCCGCCAGCAGTGGAAGCGGCCTGTCGGCTCCGTACCACACCGGTCGACGGGGCCCACCAGGCGGCGGGCCCCAATAGTGGGCGGAGAAGCCGAAGGCCGGAGACGTTGACAGCCGGGCCTAGCAGCCGGCCAGATTACCGTTGTACCCCTAGGGGGGTGGGCCTATATAAACCCCCCAGGGCACCCATGCAAAGGGTTCCCACCCCGTTAGAGCTAGCCACATTTCTAGGGCAGGAGAGAGCTAGCCTTGCCTTCTCCTTCCTCTTGCACATAGCTCAAGAAGCAACTTTGTATCACTTGTGCCTTTAGTGATCATGCGGAGACCGCGCAGAGCAGGACTAGGGCTGTTATCTCCTAGGAGAGCCCTGAACCAGGGTAAAGTACGCCGGCATTCGTGTCTACGCCTCATCCCGCTTCCGGGCACCGGGGACGTTCTACTCGCTCCCACCATGATAAGCCATCCTTTGGCATATGTCGCACCCAACCCCCGACAAATACCGTGCAAGCATACACGTAAGATTTCCACGAATAAGGGAAGAGGAGTACCCTTATCGGTTGCCAGTGTGGTCTCCTCCATATGTCGCAGCGATCTTCTTTTTTCTCCCGGGGGAACCAATGTTTTGGAGAACCGTGGATCCTTAGACAAACCCATGGCCAAATTGTTGACTCTGTTGCCATGGCCATATATCGGCGAAGGGGAAGCAGATCCGAGGCGGCGAAGGACGGCGTAGCAGGAATAGCTCTAGTGCAGTGCACGCTGGCGAAGTTGGAGTGGCAGCGGTGAGGCGCAGGACGACGTGGTTGAACTGGCTTGGGTACGGACGACTCGGCCAAGGATTCAACTACTAGTCGTGGAGGGCGTTGCGGTTGAGGTTGCGGTGGATGACGACATCGGGGTATCGGCTTCAGCGTGATGGAGGAGGGCGGCGATTGATGGGTGGGATGGGGTGGCGGACGGAGGACACCGGGGTTTCGCGGCTGGTGTAGAGGTAGTTTT
>NC_041385.1:285104480-285106309 GCF_002162155.2 Triticum dicoccoides
GAGGGGGAGAACCATGTTCCTGTCTGGGACGCGCTTGTTTTTGGCTTTTTTGAACAGAAGATGGGACATGCTTGTTTGAAATTTGGGGAAAGTACAAACTTTGCCCCACTCTTAAATTTCGGACCTACTGAGGGTCGGGGGTAGGATGGTAATCCCAGGTGTCCCAAATAGTGGGCGGGAGCAATTTTGGCCGCACACATGTGTGCTTAGGCGGCCATTGTGTATGAATGTTTTTTGGAGGCGGTTGCGTGGTGTCTAAAGTAAGCTACAAACCTACCCCAGTTTAGACCTTTGGACATCGGGCCGGTAGGTTTCACGGGTCGGAGTTATTGGAAAAGTAATTTCCTTGTACTACCAAACTTTGGTCTCACACGGTTTTGGGCGAGTAGAGGCTCTTTTCGCGCTTCGTTCGAAATTTTGAAACACAAGAATTCACGTTTAGAATACTCTTGAACTATGAGGATTGACCTAAATAGACAATGTTAAATTTGACCTTGTATGTTTGAAAACCTCATTAAATTATTTGCTTCTTTTTGAAATTTCAACACTTGAAAATCCTATAACTATGATTATTTTGGAATGGAGGAGCTAAATTTGAATCTATTTCGTACACGACTACATATGCTATTATGTACAAAATCAGAGCAAAGATTGGTGCCCCCATAATTTAGGTATGATTTACAAATGCCATGATATCAAATTAAAATAATTGAATGGACTTCATGTTGAATTCGATTGTTTAAAACCACCTTAAGTTGAATTCAAATGTATGCTAGTTCATAGGTAGCTATTTATAATATTCATTGTGTAACTTTCGTATGTATAATGTGCTTTACACACACAAGATGAACTATACTCACATTTATATTCGATTGCTAAAGCGATGCATTTTCTGGAGTTCAAAATACTAACTCTATGGATCAATTGTGTCGAATAATAACATAGACATGCTCAAATTCGATAGAATCTAGATGTCCAATGGATCAATGACCATTCCTTACGCGAATTGCAAATATCATGATCCCATCCCAATGTTTGGATACAATTTATATCTTTAATCAATGTGTACAACAGTCTTCTACATGTAGTTTCACTCTCCGTCGGTGGTCTCTCACACATGCTCACACACTCTCTCCTGAGGTGTCTTTCTCGCGTACATACTCTCGATATAACCCTCCCTCCCTCTCGTAACCATTTACGACTGTTTTCACTAACCTTTATCACAAGCACTCTTCCTCTTGCAAGAATACACACGCACAATCCCCATCGACCCTTTCTATATACATAGACCTGCCTACGTGTCTCGTGTACGCACATTATCTTTAGGCCTATCTCTCACGCATTGTCTCACACCTCTCTTCCTAATCGACGAGTATGATTCTAGCAGAGCATTCTGTAGGATGCCCCTTAAGGTTAGGTTGGATTAATAGTAATATCAGAGATAAAGGGGTTACCTTAGTCCGAGAACCTAGGGTTACAAATCCTAGCCGGCTTTGTCAGTGAACACAGAGTCCTTCACCATTCTGCTATCTTTGTCTTGTATGACTAGTCATCCATGGGTCTCCCTAAATGCGTCACGGGCAGCAAATGTGGCGCAGGATGGAACTGAATGAAGCGCCTCACCTCGACCCACCGGACCTCACGCGGTGACACACCCTCTGCCCCCACATCTCGTTATCTTCTCACACCCACACATACCAACACAGACACCACACACAAAAAATATTCTCCTGGTTCATCTATCCCCTCCCCCCTTGCATATCTCACTCAAGGGAATCTCTCGCCGTGACGTCATATTCGTCTCTCTCTCTAGCCCACTCTCATCGTGC
>NC_041385.1:285106501-285144237 GCF_002162155.2 Triticum dicoccoides
CTATCCATGCCTCTCTAAAAGACGTAATATACACACATACCTCTCTAGGCCCTTTAAAATGCATCAACTACACATTCACACATGTTACATCACGTACCCCATTGATCTAAAAAGCCCTCTCTTCGCGTTTATTTCGCATACAACATTCTTTTTGAATAAAGTGTGGCCAAATAATCATTTTAGAATTTCTACATATATACAATATTACAAAGTTATATGGAGGAGTATGAACGCTAATTTGCATTGCATGGTGCCCACAATGAAATTTATTCCGCAACGTGAATTTTTATATTTTTATATTATATACAAAGTTAGTCATAATAAAGAGAAACGAAGAGCATCTCTCTCTCTCCATCGCATACCCCCCTCTACGCCCCTTTCATGTACGCACACAAACTATCTCCGGGTCCTCTAAAAGTAAGCCCCCAGCACATTCACGCATGTTTCATATTTCTCTCGCGATATATACAATGAAGATCATTGTATTTGAAGCGAATGCACGATACATACATTGGACTTCAGAATCCACTCATTACAGTCACCATTTATGTTTTTGGTTATTATACAGTCACGGGCTCACCGTACAACTCTGTATTTGCACAAGACACGACTAGTTGACCAGTTAAACGCTCCACGTGGCACCTCTAGTGTTGCATCACATTATCTCACTACCATCGGGCCGACCTGTCGGCTTGTATCTACTCTACATCTACACTCTTATAAAATACACTCTTATAAAAAACAGAGTTGGTGATGATGGTGTGCCTGCCACCCTGCAATATAGGCCGTCCGATTTATATCTGACGGATAGGAAAGAAACTATGGCAATTTTGCAAAAAGGTACCCACACACCTCTCCACATTTGCAAATGAGGCCTTCCCTCGCTCGTCCTTTTCTCTCAAAAGATAAACTAGTCATACAAATGCATCTTGATGTTACGTGCAACGCATGGCCATCTTGTACTAAGAATGAAAACAAACGACAAAAAAATATTGGACGATGGTTCAAAGTCATGACCGTGGGCACATCGGATAAGGTGGCCTTGTATTGGTATGCTGAGCCATCTGTTTTAACACACAGGAGCTGGTGTGGTGATTATACACACACACACGCATGCACACGAATTGCATGCATGCAACACTGACATGAACACATGCACCCATGCACGCACGCAACACTCACACGTACACACGCAGCCACGCACGCACGCAACACTCACACGCACACACGCACGCATGCATGCACACACTAGTACACCACACGACCAACACACACTCTCACGCTCAAGTGCTCAACATCAGGCCCTGACAGACACATACACAACTAGGTGATTCCCGCGCACGGGTTGGAGTCTTGTCGCTCCTGCATAAATTTGTGTTTATCTGACCTTTCCCTATGCAAACTGACAGGTGGGACCCACAAGGAACATGGTCAATTTAACTAGTCAACATGGTGCCACGCAGACTATTTGGCCGATCAACAGAGTGCAATCCGATGCTGAACCGTGAGCAAGTGACCGTATAATCACCGCAAAACATATATAGTGACCATAATCAGCTTATTCTGCAGTTCGGTGACCGTATTATGCTTTTCTCTCTGTGGGCCCTCCAAAACTACATCTCTACACGTTCTCGCATGTTACATCTAACAACTATGCAATACAACACTACTACTACACTCTAACACAATAAATCATATGTGTTTTTAGTTTTACTAGATATCATATTGTTACTTAATTATTAAGTTTGCATACATTAAAATTGCCTTTGAAATGTATGGCCAGTATCATCTACCGCGCGGGAAAAATCCTGCCCATTCCTGTTTAGTCGGGTTTGTATCAATGGATCATGCGAAACAACAAAGCTATAGTACCATACAGTACAAGTGACAGTTCGTTGGGCTGTCGTGTCGTGTACTCCTCCGTCGTAAGAGTGGAGCGCTCGCTTTCATAAATCTTCTAGTCCCTTTCACCGACATGTGGGACATCAAGCTACCGGGTCCACGTGCCATACCGGAATATAGTGTAGAGCAGCCAGGGTGAAGCACCCCTGTCATGGCGCTAACGTAGTAATGAGCAATGAGGCATCAAATCACAAAGCTGCACCTTTCCCGTAGTTAAGTTGGCGGCACGAAGTAATAATGCTAAAAAAGAAGTTGGAGGGATGAAGTAACCATCATTTCACTCGTTGCTGAATCCGCTTCTCCGTCATCTTCTTCAAGTTAACCACGTGTTGCTTCAGACGTTGTTCTGCCTCATGTGGGACGCGGATCGGCTTGGTAAAGCACTGACACGTGGGGCCGCATGTTAGGAAACCGCCAGGACAACGTCCTCTAAAAATAGGAAACTTCCCCCGCCATCCGCGCGAAAAAATCACCTCCTTTTTACTAATCTTGATTCTATAATTGAGATTTGTATAGATAGCACACAGGAGCAAAACCAAGTGGTACGGTTGAGGGCATCCGCAATGTGTCGCCAAATGTGAAAATAGCTTTTGGCATCGTGGGAACCATTGTGGACGGTGTTGCCGAAGACAAAAAGATGGAACCGAAGCTCCCTAATTGATTGATTGAAGGAATAGAAAAATGCAACGTCTCTCCTCTTTCTCCCGTGCTTGGACACATGTACAGTATAGAGCATAGAGTCTACTCCCCTGTCCCTTCTATCACAAATCACAAAGCAGTGAGGTGTCAAATCACGAAGCACGGACGAAGCAACCATCATTTCACTTTTTGCTGACTACGCTTCTCCATCGTCTTCTTCGATAAACCATCTCACCGCACTAAGGTGGACGGAAGACACTATTGTGTACTAGTAGTAGCTTCCTCTGGTTCAATGGACTTCCTGGATGCAAATAAGGCGGTTGTCTCGGCTTGCAGGCGGCACTTGCGAATGACTTACCGTGGTCTCCCTCAATGGTGTTCTCCATCGAACGCACTTCGCCAAACCACAACGTTCGAGATACTGTCAACGTCACCGCAATGGCGAAAGAAGTCAAATATAGTTACTACCTCCATTTTTTTTGTATACAAGGCCAGTATATCAAAATTACAATTTGCAAAAGGCCACTAACACTAATCGAGGCAAAATTGATGGGGTTTGCCTCGTACTAGCAAACAAGGACATTAATATCCCTTGCATGCATATGGAAGCGAGAAGGTTGGTTTGCATGGCTCTGCATTAATCAAGCGATGAGGAGTGAGATGGTTAGCTCTTTGGGCTTTGGAGAAAAAAATACACATTAATTGCCACATGAAACGAGGATTTGTATCGATTAATCCCGCGAAGGAAAACCCCGCCTTTGTTTTTTAACACTAGTACTCGTAGTACATACGTACTTATCCTGTTTGGGTCTAGGCCTTGCATTGACATAATTCTCCACACATTTTTGCCAAGCTTGCCTAAAGTTTTCAAAATTAAAAGGAGGTACACTTGCGCACGGCTGTCGCGGTCGCACCGCACCCTCACACGATCGCTCCTGCACGCCGTGGTCGCACCGCACCCTCACACAGTCGCTCCTGCACACCACAAACCCAACCACGGGAACGCACCCTCACTGACACGTGTTGTCGCATTTGAACAAACCAAACTCAGCCATCCTACCGCTGACACATAATTTTCGTTCATAGAGTATGTTTATCCAACCGCATGTTGGGGAGTATCCGTACGGCCCGTGCGGTGGTCTGTTGGGGAAGAAGAAGAGGTGAGGAAAAAGGGTTAGGAGACGTAGGATATTCGTCCAACCACCTGAAATGGTAGACTGAACCAAGTTAGGAAACTTGCATAACAATATATGTTTTTACACAGCAAAATATCCATAAAAACAACAACATAAAGAAAAACTATCACTGCTCGTGGAATGAGACGGCCTTGTCATCTTTGGCTGCCGGCGCGAACCAGCCGTAGCTGCCGACGTGTGTCTCCACACCGTGGTTGGACTCGGCCTCTAGCTACTCGTTCACGCGGAGCGTGCGGGCGCTCTGCACGGACGAGAGCACAGCCTGGTTCAAGTCGAGGACATCCGGTTTCGCCTGCAGAAGGGCCTCGATGGCAGCGGCATCTGCGCGCTCCGCGTCGAGTCAAGCCTCCGCCTCCCAGTTCAAGTCCAGGACGTCCGGTTCGGCCTCCGGGAGGGCCTTGATGAGAGCGGCATCCGCGTGTTCTGCATCGAGTTGAGCCTCTGTCGCTCGGTTTAAGTCCAGGACGTTTGGTTCTGCCTGCTGGAGGGCCTCGATGGCAGCGGCATCACGCGCTCCGCCTGAAGTTCAGCCTACACCGCCCGATTCACATTCACGACATTCGGTTCCGCCTACAGGAGAGCCTCGATGGCAGCGGCATGCGCGTGCTCTGCATCGAGTTGAGCCTCTGCCTCCCGGTCCTCCTTTAGTATCGCCAGATTGAACCGCTGGTCCGCCAGCACCATGGGGGACTCGGACGCCGGCACGAAGTCGACGTCCATCGTCTCATACTTTATTATCGCCAAGTTGAACCACTGGTCCGCCTGCACCATGGGGCACTCGGACACCGGCACGAAGTCGACGTCCATCGTCTCATACCCATCGGGGGCCTTCTGCGCCGCGACCTCCGCCATGATCAATGGTTCGGCTTCCTCCTCCTCATAGCTTGTCTCTAGAGAACGGAGGTCTGTGGCGTCGACCGCCGCCGCAATTTCTGTGTGATGCTCTGGTGTCAGCATCTTGTTGTACATGATCTTGCGGTGCACCATGGCTTTCCGGCGAACTAGGGGAGGCTTGATGCAGGCTAGGGTATTGAAAGGTGGGGGAATGGGCTGGAGATTAGGTGTGGTTTTAGAGCGTGGTTGGCATAGGCCGAGCAGCGAAGGTTCTAGTGTGAATAGTGATTCCAGTGACGACCGGTCAATCGGTTTTGACTGTACATCGCTCTTGTCGCATTCGCGTTGCAACCCGGCATGCTGGACCCTCCACGTCGCTCACCGAATGGAACACGCTTCATCTTGCGTTTTCTCTCGCTTGTGGGACCGCAGTTGAGATGAAACTGACGTCCCTCCCCCTCCCCCGCCCGTGTCATTTATACTACCACTCCCTCAGTTTTATGCGCAATAAATAAAAATAGAGGGACTATGCTACTGATGAGGATCCCTTGACGTGGCCGAACCCATTGTGTAACTGACATACGGGGCCTAGCAAGCATGGGGTCTGCCAGTAAGTGTCCAAAAGGGAGGGTAAGGCAGGGATACCTATGTCAGAGGATCCACTTCCACTACTACTCCCTCCTTCCATTTACTATATAGGGCCTAATGCATTTCTCGAGGCTAACTTTGACCAAATGTTAGAGTAATAATATATGACATGCAACTTACACAAAGGATATGGTAAAATTTGTATGTGAAAGGAGCTTCCAATGAAATAATTTTCACATTATACATCTCATGTACTATTAATCTTGTCAATAGTCAAATGTGGTTTTGAAAAACGCATTAGAGCATGGTTAATAATATAGCTTGTCGATGGCTATAAGGAACTGCCATGTCATCTATAGCCATCATCTATTATATGCACTCATACAGTAGTGTTGGCAATAAGGTTGGCAATTTCCCGCAAAAAAATTATAAGGTTGGCTATTGTATTAGTAATTTTTTTCCATCTCCTCTCTATCTCTTTCTTCATATTTATTGTATTTAACTAGGAATGCATATATAGCTAGGCTCTTGCATGAGAGCTCACTCCCCTTACTTTTTCACATCTCTCTCCTCCACATATGCCCTATATAAATGTAAGGAGGGAGTACTACTATGAGCACTGCATACTCTAGTACATATGTTCTCAGTACTCCAGTAGTAGTAATGGACAGGGATCTTAAAAAAAGTTATTATTGGAGTGGCTATACGTGGCGAAATCCTAGTAGGAAGAGCATGCGCGAGAACAAGCACATTCACGTGGTTGAAAACAAATTGGAAACCATCTCGGGTACAAATCTAGGAGTACGTATGAATCCAACAATATTGATTGGGCGTTGTTGAATGTTGATACTTTTTTTATCAAAGTAGAGATACTTTGACTACACATAAAACTTATATGCAAACTAGAAAGGATAGGAGAGAGTATATTGTACGTTCAAAAACGAAATGAACATTGAATACCCTTTATATATGATTTGCGGATGCTATGATCACCGGTTCAAAATTTTGAATCCGCCTTAGGTTTCGCACATGCCCCCACTCGTTCTCTCTTGATTTCATCTCGGGGTCCAGAGATCGATTGAAAGAGGACTAGGGTGGGTACAATACGTTCATTTCGCTTATGAACATAGAATATACTCCCTCTGATCCCCACAGACCCCCCACGGGTCATTTCTATCATAGAAACAGACCAAACCTTTATCTCCTTGCACGACACGCAATTGATCTCTAACCATCAATCGATCTCGTCAACATGTGTCGGGGCATGAACCGAATGCGATGTCAGAACTAAGAAGCGAAGAGACACGTAGTAGAGGCAAAGTGAAACTTTAAACGAACCGTTTGTTTGTATACATGTTGGACAAATTACAACATAGGAAATACAAGCATGGTCTAGGCCCACATGCGAATGATACTCGGCGGAATGTTCAAATGAGGCATGCGGGAGGATGGACTCGACCGGAGGGCGACATGACCGATGGAGAAGAGGGTTAGAGAGGAATGAGAAATAAGAAAACGCCACATGATTATACTTGAACGACTCAAATAAACAATAAGTTGTCTCGCTTGGCCTACATAGTAAAAGGGCTAATGCGCAACACGGAGCACTGACACTCGAATATGGCCGGGAAAACAGGGAAACTGACATGTGGGGCACACCTGTCGGGACGATGTAGCACAAAGTAGTCCAATGGAGGAGCTGGCCCATGACCTCCTCGCCACTTGTAACCGTTCATGAGGGTCGTGGGGGCCAACGACGTGGCGTAGCTCTAGCACCGCCTCTGGACACGGTGACCGCGGTGAGCGAAACGCTCATCATTGCTAGACACGATCGGTTTCTGTGTGCCGAGGGTGGCATTAGTGCTATGGCACGACCAACAGTATCTTTGGTTTGTGCCCAAGGTTGCCCCATCAAAGCATTGGGTAGCCAAATTTTTGGTTGAGGTTTTTGTTGCCCATGATTTGGCTCACATTGGCAAGAAAAATGAACTAGAGTTGGCTAGAGTTCATTGGCATGCCAAAAAATGGCAACCATCCAAAAAAAGACCAATATTTGGGTCATGACCAAAATTTTGGTAAGGTGCAATTTGGCCACAATCCAAACACACCCTAACACCCAACTCGTCAAGGATGCACGGGGCGCCACGATGCATCCACGGAGTGGTGTAGCGCGGCCAACTGCATCCTTAGGACTTGAGACCATGTCGGGTCGTTGCTCTTTTTCAATGACATGCGGGGATCGCATGTGAGCAAAGGGCATATCCAACGTTGCCATGACCGCAACTGACTACCCTGGCACACCAAAAACCCTCGTCCCTCGCGCCGTCATGCGGTGCATTCGTAGCCGGCGCCAGCTTCCCGCATTCATGTCGTCCGTCCGTATGACGTCGTTAAGAGGCTCGATGCTCGAGGAACAAACTCCGGCGACTTAATGACGCACCCGGACGCTTGGCCTCACCGGAATGCGCTACTTAAAGCAGCAATGCCCAGCTAACCTCCACACCATAGCACATCATCCTCCTACCTGGCAGCACATCCACCATGACCGCAAGCGCGAACGCTCTGCTGGAGAGCTTGTCTTCGGGGATGAAGCTCGAGGTCGCCTTCCTCGCTCAAGTCGCCTCTCGCGATGCAATAGCGGCGTAGCCGGACCCGGACGCGACCGCACAAGCGGTGGACACACTGGCGGCTAATAGTGGGAGCACCATCAGCCACGCGTCCTACTTACTGTCGTCCAATGTCTAAAACCGCCGAGGTCGGGGACTCCTCCGAGGATGAGTAGAGCATGGGAGGTGGCAGGGCATGGTGTGACAATTGGGCGGTCCGTATCCCGTGTTCTAATCTTCCTCGCCAGAGACCACACCTTCACTTCACGGGTCCTTAACCCCGCCCTCGTACATAGAGATCACAGATGGAGGACGTCGGTCGCCGCCGTAGAATATGTCTAGGGTCGGGTTTCTTTTATTTTTTTATCCTATAAAAGTTTGAAATGTAATGAAAATCTGTCGTGTTTGCATTAACCCAGCCGGTGTATATGAACTTTCACAATAATATAGTATACTGTAGGAGTACCAACAAGATGCCCGTGCGTTGCATGGAAGATCAAGATCTTGTGGGAGAAAAGGATGAACGAGGGAAGGCCTTATCTGCAAATGTGAAGAGGACTGCGGGTAAATTGTCATAGTTTCCTTCCTATCCGTTAGATATAAATCGTCGGCCTATATTGCAGGATGACAGGCACACCATCATCACCAACTCCGCTTTTTATTGAACCGAGACAAAGCTAACATGCAAAGTAAAATAAACACATAGGGTCTATACATACACAATTTATCTTAGGCACTCCAATAGTACGTCCACTACACATTCATGCATTTCACATCTTTCTACATCTACGGGAACCTACGAAAGGGTTAACGTAAATTGCCCCTCTCTCTCCTCCCCTAATTTTCATGGTGGTGGGCCCCTCTCCCCCCCAATCTACAACCAACAACAAAAACCTTTGACATTATGTTAATTACATAACTGGGATTATGTAGGTGTAGCATTACTCGTCCTAAAAAACCCAACTAAACCAACCTCCCAGCATATCGCGCGGGAAAAGACCCGGCCGCGCCATTTTAGTCGGGATTAACAGATTACTAGTAGTAGTATCGATGGATCGCGTGAAGCAACAAGTTTTTTTTGAGGGGGGAAGCGCCTAGTTTAAAAGGAAAAAAGGAGGTACACTCACAGCACCCCTGTCGCGGGCGCATTGCACCCCACACACGTTCGGTCCTGCACACGGCTCATGCAAACGGAACGCGCGTCAGCTTGCCTCTTCACTGACACGTGGGACTACACTTAAAGAAACCGACCATGCGCCAAACTCCCCCCACCCACCGCGCGAAAATCCTCCCCCCCCACTCCACCTAAAAATTCGCCCAAATCCTAGATTCAACCGCCCTTCGGCCAACTAGCCAATAATATCCCCCAAAACCCCTCCCCCTGTCCCCATCCACTCTATTCGCTCCGTCAAAGCCGCCCCCCCACCACGCTGATACGTCGGCGCCGCGGTTCGTCGAGGGGACGCAGGGCGATCCTCTCGCTCCCACAGTACACTCTCGTAGACTGTCGTCCTCTAGCCGCGCCACCACCGCTGGCGACGTTCTTGTGGAAGCGCAGGACAGTCAGCGCCGCCACCGCTAGTGACGTATGTGTGGAGATGCACGGCGGTCAGCTTCTCCCACGGTATGTGCATTCTAGACTGAGGCCCCGTGCATGTCGGTGTAGCGTTGAATGTTAGCTGATAGACGTTGTTAATCTCACTGTTTGCCGAAGTAGTTTACTATCAATATGCTCTGCTTAAGAAGCTTCCTTGCCTTGTTTTGCACTCAATCTGCTTAGCTGAGACGGCATGCCAAGGCCAATTAGTTACTAAAATATCCTGCCATATATTTATTGTGACGTAGATTGCCATGGTCTAGTAGCCAATCTGTTAGGTGAAATAGCTCTACACCGTTTTATACTCGATCTTTTGTTGCTGCGATGGCCTTCGATAGTTCGATGGTTGTTTGTGCGGCCTCATTGACTGCTGAATCAGCCTGCCATAATTTAGCACTCAAATATGTTTGCTGAATTAGCTGTACATATATTTCGTTACTTAGATCTGCTCGTCCAAATATCTTGCCATAGCTTTAGACATTGACCTATGTATTTTTTTTGACTTCGTAAAAAAGCATATATGTTTTTCCTGTAATATCTAGTAGAAGAACTGATTGTATGTCTAACAGATGGACATGACTTTGATAACCTCTACTCGAAGATTCTCCGTTGCACATGTTGAGGGGGTTGAAAACTTCATGATCTTTATCAGAGCTGAGTATGGTGATCCGAAATCAGATGTGCTCTGCCCGTGTAACAATTGTATGAATTCAGTTACAAGACCCCAGTCAACTATGCAAAATCATCTACACTTGTATGGGATGTCGGTCACATATACTAGGAGGGTTCATCATGGTAAAGCTGTGAATGTCAATATTATTGAGTACATGGAAGCAGCAGATCACCATCTTGATCTACCTGATGCTCAGGTGGAAGAGGAGGAGGAGGTGGTGGTGGCGGAGCCAATGAGTTTGACCAACATTGAAACAATGCTACGAAATGCTCGTGCATTCCGTGAACTTTCACTCGCAGAAGAAAAACGGTGTGCCCGCATGTTGGAACAATGCAACGTGGTTGTCACCCCATGAAATAAGCTGTCAGTATTCTCAGCTATGGTCACCTTTCTTCAGGTGAAGACATCTGAGCGGATGACCAACAAATCATTCGATGCGATGTTGGTTGCTTTCCACAAATCTTTCCCAGATGCGTCTGAGCTGCCACACACCTACAGTAAAATGAAGAATTTCCTTCGTGTAGTTGGAATTGGATATGATATGATCCATGTTTGTAATAATAATTGTGTTCTGTTCCAGAAGGATTATGCCAACTTAAGTGAATGCCCGAAATGCAAATCATCAAGATGGAAAGATGGCGATGCTGTGAAGAGGATTCCTAATAATATTCTGAGACATTTTCCAATTATACCAAGATTGCAGAGGTTGTTTCATGATGCTGAATCAAGAGAGGATGTACTATGGCATTCTAGGAACTAGGAGTACAGAGATCAGAATGTAATGAGCCATCCATCTCATTGTAGTGAGTGGAAAAGCTCAAATCATAAACACAAAAAGTTTGTTGCTGACTCGAGAAATTTAGACTTGGCTTAGCTTCAGATGGATTTAACCCATTTGGCCACCAGAGCGCCACATATAGCATGTGGTCAGTGCTTGTTATCCCTTACAAGATGCCTCCAAATGTCTGCACCAAAGAATCAAACTACATGACGGCCTTGCTCATCCCAGGTCCAAAAAGTCCTGGAAAGGATTTTGATTTGTTCATGGAGCCTCTTGTGGAGGAACTTCAACAGCTATGGAGGGGTGTTCTCACTCGAGACCTATATGGCAGCCCACCAGCTGATTTCTTTCTCCGTGCTGTTATAATTTGGTGCATCCATGATTATCCGGCTTTGGCACTATGTCAGGCCAAACGACACATGGTTACAATGCATGCGTTCGCTGTGACAGGAATCCACTGTCATATGCAATACTTAGCAAGATCTGTTACATTGCACACCGTCGTTTCCTTCCCAAGGACAAGCCGCATCCTAGAAAATACCGAAGACATGTGCTCAATGCAAAGCTTGAAAACCGTGATGCGCCAAAGAGGCTCACCGCCGATGAGTTGCAAATGGAATTAGAGAAGGTCATGCATATTACACCAGGAAACCATCCTAGTAATGGTAGCGGGAAAAGAAATTGTGGCAGGGCAGAAGAGAGATTATTGTTTACCCGTATGTCCACTTTGTGGGACTTGGAGTATTGGAAATATTTGGATCTACGACATAATCTTGATGTGATGCACATCGAGAAAAATATATGTGACAGCATTATCGGCACACTTCTTAATATTGAAGGCAAGACGAAAGATACCTTAAAATCTAGGATTGATTTGACACACCTGGGTATCAGAGAGGAATTGCAGGTGCAAGATGAAGGTAAACCACGGGATATGGCACCAGTTGTATACGTCTTGGACAAGGTAAACAGAAAAGAATTCTGCGAGGTCCTATCGCGTGTGAGATTCCCACATGGATTTGCTTCCAACCCTGAAAGGAGAGTCAGTGCATATGGAAACAAGGTACAAGGGTTGAAAACTCATGACTGCCACGTCCTACTTCAAAGGGGTTTACCTATTATCCTAGAGGATTGGGCCGCCCTGACTTATACAGACCAGTTGCAAAATTGGGACAATTCTTCAGGGAACTCTACAGTATAAATATCAGGATAGATGCTTTGGAGCGTCTTAGAGACAAGATACCAACTATACTATGCGACCTTGAGAAGATATATCCTCCAGCCTTCTTTGATGTGATGGTGCATTTGGCTGTTTATCTACCTGATGAGGCACTACTTAGAGGTCCAGTACAGTATGGCTGGATGTACCCTATTGAAAGGCGGCTAGGCACTTTCAAGGGCTATGTTAGGAACAGAGCTAGACCCGAGGGTTCCATTCCAGAGGCCTGCATTGCTACAGAAGCATTGACATTCTGCTCAAAATACATTGAAACAGCTGATGAGCTTAGCAAAGAGGTGGGTGCAGAAAATCCCGGGCTCAATGTTTTCGATTATTCTATTCGAGTTACAGGGCAAGAGTCGACAAGAGGACAAACCTAAAGATTTTGACAAAATGGTTTGGTATGTGTTGAATAACTGTCCTGAGATACCACCTTATATCAAGTAAGTGCTAAGTACTGTAGCTTTTACATCATAATCTACTAAACTTGCAGCACATTTTTATATATTTTGATGTTTGACGCAATCACTATGTTGTGCAGCATCTACAAAAAGGAGTTACTGCCGCAAAATCCAAGAAACACTAACAAACTGGTTATGGCAGGATTTGCGAAATGGTTCAAGAGCCATGTAAGCTCTTGAATTGCACTGTCAGTTTTTTTAATATATTGAGTACATAAGATGATCAACTTGTCTATTTTCTAACCATAGGTTAAGAAGATGCGGGAGGATGGGCAAGCAGTTGATGATGCCCTTTACTCACTAACAACGGGTCCTGATACTCGGGTAAGACATTATGAATCTTGCGTTGTTGGAGATGTGTGCTACAACACCCTTGCACGAGACGAAGGCGGGAAGACACAAAACAGTGCCATCATGAGCACGGATACATATGACAAAGAGACAACTTAAATGTATGCTAACATAATAGACATTGTTCAGTTGCAGTATATCTCCAGTTTCGAGGATCATCGATGTGTGGTTCTATTGTGCTGTCGTTGGTATAACCTGTTTTCCAGGATTGCAAAACCCAGAACTGATGATTATTTCAACTCCATCAATGTCAAGGTGGCGTACCAGACCAACGAGCCTTTTATTTTCGGAAATCAAGCAACACATATATTTTTCTTGGAAGACACATTTTCACGTAGCGATGACTGGAGAGTATTGCAAAGGTTTGAGCAGAAGAATTTGTTTAATGAAGTTGCACAAAAAGATGATGATTACACTCCTCCTGATGTACAAGATAACACAGATGTCCCTAATATCTTTGAGAACCATCACGTCAATGACACCGGCGAAAAGATTGCCTGTCGTGCTATGAACATACAAGAGTGGATCAAGAAGAAGCCAACGTTCGAGGACGTTGAGGACGAAGAACAAGATGACACCGTGAGGAATTATGATTCAGACTGATACACATGGCGAAGATGTTGATGCTGCTGCTGCGGATGATGATTACATTGCTTTTGTCTTATTTGCCTGTCAGAAGACGTTTTTTATCTACTACGTGAAATTGTGTTCGCTATGACAACTGAAACCTGATGAACATGTTGTTTAGTATTTTGCTATGAGAACATCACTTGTTATGTATGCTGATTTGTGTTTGGTGATTGTATGACGACTAAAACATGATGACATTGTTGTTTAGTTGTACTCATATTTGGCTGTGAAACTTGAATTTGATGACATAGTTTGCTGTTGGACTGCAATTTGCTCGACGTCTTCGAATGAGAATAAAGCTGACCTGACAGGGCCTCTGCTAATTTATTTATTTATTACCAAAAGGGCCTCTGCTATTTATTTATTTATGAGCAAAAGGGGATACCCCCTGATTTCCGTTAATAGAAATTATTAGATGTTCACAACACTACGCCCAGCCTTCTACACATGTTTGATTCATTACTAGTTTCGGCAAAGTGCTCATGTCATAGCCACTGAATACATCATGAGTGCTACATACACTGCAAACAAAGAGACAATCATCCTACAGAGCACATCGATTTTTCCCATTATCTTCACAAGCTCTTTCATCTCCTCATTGTTGTCAAGGCTGTTCAGCAGGTGTTACTTGGCCATAATCAGAGGAACTGCATCTTTAACCTTCTGCTCTGCATCTTCCTCTTCTACCATTCCTTCAGTTACTTGTCCAACATCCCAACCTGCTGGTATTGGGATTCCTCGGCTAACCAAATAATCAGCGTACTTGCATTCCCCCACATCAGCAACTTCCCAGAAATACAGATCACATGAATCTTCCCTTTTCTGCACGAATCAAATTGGAAGATCATCAACCAAACTATTAAAAAATCAGCAACTGAAAGCAGGAGAACAACACTTAAACATATTATTACCCCATGATTCAGGCATTTGTAGAAGACTCGGCTAGGGTTGAGGATTGTGGTTCAGACGCGACGGATGACTATGCGTGATTTACAGCAGTGGCACCACACCAATGGCAGCGGGTTGCGATGAGCAACCGGCTACTGTGCGCGTGCCGGCGAGGCTGTGATGAGACCCACAGGCGATGGTACGGTGGCGACTTGGCGCATATCTGGTTGTTGCCTACTGAAGAGCAGGTGGACGAGCAGCCAGCGGACATTGTTGCTGCGGCCAGAGGTTCTGATGCTAGGCAGAGTAAGTAGAGAAGAGGAGAAGCATGCTGGATGTGTTTGTTTCATTACTTGCAGAGTAGCATAGCACCATATATAGTCATAGTCCAGGTTTGGATTCGAACCAACTACAGGAGCACGTCTCTCTTTTTTTTAAACTCAGCAACGTCTCTACAGGAGCACGTCTCTGTACGCCTTCTCAAGTCTTTGATTTTCTTTCCCTTTTTTGCGAATAAGGAAGGAGGACAAAATTGGGAGTTCCTGGGACTCGAACCCAAGAACTCTCGGTTGAAAACCAAGGGTGCTAGTCACTTATGTGGCGAATGTTCCTTGGGAGGAGGACGGCAGACGAACGCATTTTCCTCGCAGTTTTAGTTGCGACACAAGATCGAATGGTCGCAGTTTCGGGAACGTTATCAGGCGAACGAGCCCAGTTTTTGATTTCTTCCTATATATAAAAAGTATGCTACTTGGTGTCGGCTTAGTCAACAAACGATTGTGCCAACCTTGACCGTTGGATTGACATTCAATGTCTGTCGTGTTTCTTCAGTCTCTTCTTCTTCGAGCCGCCAAAGCCAAACCAGCACCGGCAGGAATGCCTGCTCCCGCCTCCCATGGCTGGTTGTGCTGCCGCGCATGCATCATGGCCACATCGCACCCTAAAACTCTGCGCATCTTCCTCAGCTCCTATTCGTTCCCATTCGAGGCCTCACCATCGTCCTCCGCCTTGGTTCGCTCTCCGCGGCGCTGCCCTCCGGTGTTGTCAGCATGGTCAACAACCGAGAGGAATAAGGAGATGACTGTACATGGTGAGGATGACAGTAGGGACCCAGCAGCGCACGTAGTAATTTTGTTTTTTCGGGACGGAGAAGGGTACCAACTAGGTTGTGCGGGACCTTTGGCCCGTCTAGCCACGGCTTTTATTTCATATGTTTAGCACATGACCAGCCCAGTTTGTTTTTTTCCTTTTTGAAAATGGCTAGCCGGCTATTTTGTTTTTTGCAGAATAACCAATGTAGGCCTACTTGCTTTTCTACGGCCTGCTGGGCTGGAAATCTTTCAAGACGAGGAGGGATGCATTTTGCCCAAAAAATGGGCTATAAGTAATAAGAAATGGGCTATAAGTAATAATAAATCGGTTGTAAAATGAACAAGTACAACAAACAGGCAATTAGTTCCAAAATACTTTTTTTCTTTCGGATTTGATATTTTAAATTTCATTGTTTTTTTGCGGGTAAAATTTCATTGAATTTAAATGAAGGTATATTTAGTTTTAAAATTAATTTGAATCTGGCTAGAAATTTCGGGTTGTATGCTATTTGGGACAGATTTGGAGGCTGACTTGTGGGTCTACTAGGTTGACGTGTACGAAAGGCTTTGTCAACTAAGTCCACAAATGATTCTGGCAGCAGTGACCGTTGGATGTTAATCCAACGGCGGTACTACTTCTTCAATATCTAATCTTCTTGCTCCAACCGCCCAAACCAGTGCCGGTGGGACTACCTGCTCCCACCTCCCGTGGCCGGTTGTGCTGCCACACAGGCCGCACCGCCCCATCCTACTTCATTGTTGGCCAGGCCATTCCTCTACTCACCCACACCTCCTGTTATTTTCCGGCGATGGCAGCCGGACCAGTAAACCCTCATACTCCCCACCGCGTGGGCAACCTTTGCCGAGTCTTCCCCGGCTTTGTGTCATTCCCTTCCCAGACCTCGCCATCGTCCACCGCCATGGTGCTCTCAGCGCGGCCTGGTCAACATGGTCAATGAACGACATCCATCGGACGTGGACTGTACGTGGAGAGGTTGACAGCTGGGTCCATGGCTGCACACAAGGAAATGCCTCCTTATTATGCGCAAAATAATGATTCCTCCACCTAACAGCTGGGACCCACCGGAAGGGCCTCTGTATTACGTGAAAAAAACATTCCCCCCCACTAACAGGTTAGACCCACCAGCTATATCTTCGCACGCAAGGAAGTGCCTCCTTATTATGCACAAAAAATGAATACCCCCTGCTAGCTGGGACCCACCATAGTGGGAGGCTGACTTGTGGGCCAAAACTAAGTTGATGGGGACGGAGGGCTTTGTCAACTTAGTCAATATGAACAATTCTAGCTCGAGTGACCGTACGATGTCCATCCAATGGTCGTAGTGCTTCTTCAACCTCTGGTCTTCTTGCTCCAGCCGCCCAAACCAGCGTCGGTCATGCCGCGTGCTTCTGCCTCCCGTGGCCGGTTGTGATGCCGCGGAGGCCTCACTGCCCCCTACTACTCCCACCGCTGGCCAGGCCATCCCTCTACTCACCCACACCCCCTGCTATTCTGTGGCGACAGTATCCCCACACCACAGACGAACCAGTGAACCCTCATACTCCTCTACGCGTGGGCATCCAGTGCCGCATCTTCCCCGGATCCGTGTCGTCCCATTCCTAGGCCTTGCCGTCATCCACCGCCCTGGTGCTCTCGGCGCAGCATGGTCAACATGGTCAAGGAACGACTTTCATCGGAACAGTACTGTACGTTGATAGGCTGACAGCTGGGTCCAGGGCAGCCGCAAGGAATTGGCTCCTTACTACGCGCAAAATAATTATTCCTCCACCTGACAGTAGGAACCTATCGGATGGCCCACTGTATTTCGCGAAAAAATGTTTCCCCCTGACTGCTAGGACCCACCAGCTACATCTTCTCATGCAAGGAAGTGCGTCTGGGAAAAAACAATTCGCCCCCCTGACTGCTGGGACTCACTAGCTACATTTTCGCACGCAAGGAAGTGCCTGACAGTCGGGACCCACTTGGTCGAAGTGTACGTAGCATTGTCATTCTGGTCGCGAACGTGTACGTACATACTGGTCGATGTAGAGGCGCGCACGTGTCGTAGTAGAGGCACGCACGTAGGATGTACACGTATGTACAACGGCCAGTGTGCAAGAAATAAAATACGGCCACGTACGTACATACGGGCGGGGTCTCGAATGCCTACTCGCGCATACGTACGACCAGGGCTCGTGTACATGGCTGGATCAGAATGGATAAACTGCGTCGTCGTCGTGTTCATGGGGAGATAATGGAATGCGTCATGTTCATCGGGAGGCAACGGAACGCATGGGAGCCAACCGACTTGGACGGAACAACCAATGGAAACGAGGCCTGGCGTACCGCAGAATGGAGAAAACAGCCTTGTGTTCGACCGGCCACGTTCAAAGTGGGATCCTGTTCATCGGGAGGGGTTTGGCGTACCGCAAAATGGAGGAAACAGACTTGTGTTGGACCTCCTACGGTCGAAACAGGGTCTTGTTGATCGGGAGGGGTGTGGCGTACCACAAAACGGAGGAAATGGACTTGTGTTGGAGCGCTACGATCAAAACGGGGGTCCTGTTTATCGGGAGGGGTGTGGCGTACCGCAAAACGGGACTCCACGGCATACTGTTCATCTCCACCGTCGACGTCATCCAGCCTCCACGGGCTACTGTTCATCCACCGTCGACCTCATCCAGCCTCCACGGGCTACTGTTCATCCACCGTCGACCTCGTCCAGCCTCCACGTGCGACTGTTCATCCAGCCTCTACCGCGCACTACTCCAGCGACTACTGTTCAACCAGCCCTCTCTGCAGGCTCCTGTTCAACCACCCCTCCACGGGCTACTGTTCATCCAACCCTCCACCATCTATTGTTCATCCAGCCCTCCACGGGGTTGTCTTGTTCATCCAGCCCTCCACGGGGTCCTGTTCATCTAGCCCCAACCGGCTCGATCGATCGGGGTCCTATTCATCCAGAGGCAACACCACGGGGTACTGTTCATCCACTTCCACCGGGAACTGTTCATCCAAAAAAACCCCAGCAATGCTCACTATTCATCAAGGGAAGGAGGCAGCAGGTTCGATCGGCTTCAGTTAGCAACAGGAGCGAAGGAATCACTTTGGTTCAGTAACGTTGCTAGTGCAACTGCTCGGGTGCAGTTAGAGCCCAACGCCTCGCTCGGGTTCAGTTAGAGCCCAACGCCTCACATACACGCACGTATGTGTACAAGAGGAACGCGCATCGCTCGGCCCCCGGACACCCACCGTAACCGGGAACTCCCCGAAATTTTCCTCGCCCTCGCTTCTAACACAGTTTTTTCCATCATGGACGGCCCAAAGAATGTCATGCAGATGCTTCTCCGGCCCGCCCAGGATGAAAAGCCCATTTTCTGTCATGATTTTTTGGTAGAAGTAGGAGCCCACCACATCTATGATGATACCGGGTTTTGTCACAATTATCGTCATAGAAGTGTCATAAGTATGGCATAATTTTTTTTTCATTCGGCCCAAAATGTCACGGATGTGTCTTTTTTTGTAGTGGTGGGCCGCTGTCGGATTTCGGGTTCTGGCAGACCCTCAAGGTTCGAACTCTGGGGTGCACGCGGAGATCACACCTCCTACCTACCCATGTCTCGTCGCCTCGCAAGGATCTAAACTACACGAAGAACGACACAAGGGACACGAGATTTATACTGGTTCAGGCCACCATTGTGGTGTAATACCCTACTCCAGTTTGTGGTGTGGTGGATTGCCTCAGGGGCTGATGATGAATAGTAGAAGGAAGAAGAGCCTCGCGAGGCGCTGTTCTTGGCTGGTGCAATGAACTACTTGGGTGAGTTCAGTCGCCTCTCTCTCTCTCTAGTCTACCCAAAATCTCCTCTCTCTACCCTACGGTGGCTAGCTCTATTTATAATGGGAGGCCCTGGGCCTCTTCCCAAATATTGAGTGGGAAGGGCGCCAACAATTGGCCATTTTGAAGGGGAACATCTAGTACACTTATCCTGACTAAAGTCGGTCCTCGCCTGCCAAAGACCCTGACAGTGACGCCGACTTGGGCTCCACGATGACCTCCATCCCGCCGCTCTGCTTTGTCTTGGTCTTGTTGCACCGAAATGGTTGCCTTTGCTTGATACTCTTTCCTGCGCTTGCCCCCTTTGCACCAAAGAGGAAACAAGGACTCTACGCAGGCCGACGCCCGCCTGGCGCCCGCCTGGCCTTGGTCGTCCTGGCTTTCATCATGGGCACCTCGTGAGGTACCCCGCCTTGATCTCTCCGCCTCCTCGCGAGCCAGCCTGACGAGGTTGTGCCCGAGGAAGCCTCTTGTCATCCGCCCCGCGAGGCTTGGCCCCTTGCGAGGGTCTTGAGCATGTGTTCATGAAGATGGGCCATACTGGGCCACTCCCTGAGCCACGCCGCAGGCCACAGGCAGGCAAGTCTGGGTACCCCCGTTCCCAAAACACCGATAATAGCCCCCGGGCCCAAGGCGCGCCCGGACTTGGCTTAGCAGAGAAGCGAAGGGGAAAGTGCGAAGCGCCAAGGACCCCATCAGCCTGCGGCCTTAGGCGCTGCGTGGTGGTTGATTGGGCGTGGGCGTCTTGGCTCCCCCATGACGCCTCGGCAACTGCACGAATTGACAAGGCCCTGCATGCACAACGGGTCATGATTACCTGCGATCGTGGAGGCCGGCGGTTGGCCTCCCCCGGCTATATGTATGGAACGACGTGAGCCCTTCCAGTCCATCCCTTCCTACTACTCCCCTTCTCCTTCTTTGCCGCTTGCCATCCCCATGGCCCCGCCGAAGAGGTTCTTGGCCGCGGAGAAAGGAAAGGCTTGCTACGAAGGGCCCGACTCTCCTCTGGCCAAGCGTGGCCGGGGCCGCCCTTGCAAGCACCCTACGGTCCCCGCTGCGGCCTCCCATGGTCGTGGGAACAGCCCTCTGCGCGGGGTGGGCTTTCGGCTGCCAACAAGAGGTACACTTGGGCTGCACGACCCCCAAGGCCGCGCTTTCGCTCGGCGAAGGTGCTGCCGGAGTTCGTCGTCTGGTCGGCGGACCCGACCGTCACCTAGCTCCGGCTGGTGCCCCGGGCGGCCTTTGGTTTCAGGCAGATGGTTGCTGCAGCAGGGTCTCCTGGGCTACTCTGGAGGTTTCCACCGCCGGGGAGGCGGCCCTGACCCGCGGCTGGCAAACCTTTGCCCGCGCGCGCGGCCTGAGCCGACGATGCACTCTACACTTTAAGTTCGACGGTGATGCCACCCTCTACGTGAGGGTGTTCGGGGAAGACGGCCGCCGCGCCGGATGCTGCCCCGAAGATGATGACTGCGGCCGCGCGCCCAGCCCCGGCGTTGATCGGGAGGAAGGTGGCGGGAGGTGCGCGGGCAGTGATGCCCGAGGCCCGCCAAGCTCTGGTGACTCCCCCGCAGACAGCAGCTCCTCCAGTGGCGGTCGCGACCAGCCCCCTCATCGTTGCGCTTGCCTGGGAGAGGGCAGCGGGTCGGCCCGACACCATGCTTCGGTGAAGCGGGAGGCGGAATCCAGCTGAGCTCCGGAGGCAGTACGAGCCTTTGCCGAGAGTTGGCGCCGGGCAAGTCGTTCCCCCTTTCGCTTTCCTTTCTCTCCTGTGCAAAAAGAATGTAATCCGGTGCCCCACGGGGCGTGTTGAATTGTCGCTGCTTAATTGGTGCACTGTTCTACTGTTTCTGCGCTATGTTTTCGTTCTGCGTGTTTATGCGTGGAAATCACTTATCTTGGGGGGAAAGCTCATTGCGGTCCTCGCCTCCCGAGGCTAGGGCCTCGTCGTGCGCCTTGTGTCCTGCAGGGTTTAGTCAGTAGGGGTAGTCTCCAGCCTTGGTAGCAAGGACAACCAACCCAAGCCCCGTGATCATGCCGCAATGCCCGTGGGGCACGGAATGGGAGGGGTGCTCCCGCAGCGGACTCAGATAGGGAAGTTCCAAACCATCGGGCAGAAAAACACTCGCAAGGGTGCCCATGTTCTTCCCTCGTGAGACTTCGCGCGAGAGAAAATGAAACAAACAAGTGAAATGGACGAAGGGTCGTGAGCTCGAAACGGTAACAGCCTCATAAAAACTTCAAATAGAAACAAACAAGCCAACTGCAGAAAGCAAATGAAAGAAGCCGCGTCCGGCACCTAGTCTAGTCTTCGACGTCTTCTCACCAGCGCGGAGCTAAGTGCTGCAACTGGGCGTGGGCGGGAGCCCCCGAGGCCCGAGGGCAGCTCTCCGAAGACTTCGGGGCATGTATAGCCCCACTCATTATTACGTGAGAGTGTCACAGGCGGCGAGCTTGACCGGCGTTTGCCTTCTTCACAGGCACCGGGCCTTTTCCAAAACGCGGCTACTTCACAGGCACCGGGCGTTTTCCAAAACGCGACTACTTCACAGGCATTCGCCTTCTTCATAGGCACCGGGCCTTTTCCAAAACGCGGCTACTTCATAGGCATTCGCCTTCTTCACAGGCATCGAGCCTTTTTCAGGGGTAAAATCTTCGGAGATGTTGGATGTTCCACGCGTTCTGGATGGGCACCCCCTCCTGGGTCTCCAAGCGTGCGGAGCCGGGCCTGGAAACATTAACAACCTTAAACGGGCCCTCCCACAAGGGAGAGAGCTTGTGCACTCCCTCCCTGGAGAGAACCCGCCTAAGCACGAGATCCCCTACCTCAAGAGTCCTGGGGCGGATGTTGCGGCAGTGGTATCGCCGCAGTGCTTGTTGGTACCTTGCTGCTCGCAGTGCGGCTTCTCGGTGATGCTCCTCCCCCAGCACGAGATCCGTCCCCCGCATGGTGTCCTGCTGCGCTTCGTCGAACGCCAGGACCCGTGCGGAACAACGTCTGACCTCATGAGGGAGAACGGCTTCAGCTCCATAAACCAGAAAGAACGGGGTCTCGCCAGTCGGCTTGGTTGCGGTCGTGCGGATAGACCACAGCACTAACTGGAGCTCGTCGTACCAGCCCCTGCCGCTGGCCTCCAGCTTCTTCTTGAAGGTCCTGGTTTTGAGGCCCCTCAGGACCTCTGTGTTGGCTCGCTCGGCCTGACCATTGCTCCGCGGGTGCGCCACCGAAGCATAGCATATCTGTGCTCCAAGGTTAGCACAGTATGTTTTGAAGAGGTTACTGGTGAACTGCGAACCGCTGTCGGTGATGATGCGGTTCGGCACCCCGAATTGGCTCACGAGGCCCTTGATGAACTTGACCGCGGAGCCTGCAGGGATGGTGCGGACAGCTTCCACCTCAACCCACTTGGTGAACTTGTCCATGGCGACGTAGAGGTAGCGGTAGCCTCCTGGCACCCGAGGGAACGGACCCAGGATATCCAGTCCCCAGACTACGAATGGCCATGAGAGGGGTATAGTCTGCAGACCTCCCGCCAGCTGATGGATCTGCTTGGCATGGAACTGACAGGCCTCGCAGGCTTTCACTAGTTCCACAGCGTCATTGGGTGCCGTGGGCCAATAGAACCCGCTGCGGAACGCCTTGCCAATGAGAGTCCGTGACGACGAGTGATGCCCACAGTCTCCACCATGTATTTCCGCCAGTAGCTCCTTCCCTTGCTCCCTGGAAGTGCAACGTAAGGACACATCATTCGGTCATGTACGGTAGAGCTCTCCATCCTTGATGCAGTATGCCGTGGCCTGCTGTGCCACACGCTCCACTTCGTCCTCCTTCTCCGGCAAGGTGCCTCGTGTCAGGTCGCTCCTGAGCTCTGTGATCCAGCACCCTTCCTGAGGCTCCAGCGCCAGGAGCAGGCGCGCTCCTGAGATCGGGCCGCAGACTGGGGCTCCCGACGTAGGTGGCTGGGGGAGCTCCTCCCGAGGCTGCGCCGTGCTCGATAGTAAAGGCGTCGCCGAGGGCTTGGAGAGCCGCTCCTCGAAGACGCCAGGCTCCTGAGGTAGCCGCCTGGATGCCCTTCTGGCGATGTCATCAGCCTCTTGATTGATGCCGCGAGGCACATGCTGCAACTCCAGCCCCCAGAACTGCTTCTCCATCCTGCGAACTTCCGTGAGCTAGGCTTCCATGTGCTCATCCTTCAGCTCGTATAATTTGTTGGAGAAGTTGACGAGGAGCTGAGAATCACCCTTGATGGTGCGGCGCTTCACCCCCAGGGCGACTGCGGCTTTCAGGCCTGTTATCAGGCCTTCGTATTCTGCTATGTTGTTGGAGACCTTTTCTCCGTGCTAGAAACAGAGTTGCACGGCGTAGTAGAGCTTGTCTTGAGTGGGAGATACAAGCACCGCACCAGCCCCCGCGCCGTGTCGGGAGAACGCCCCGTCGAAGTACATGACCCAACCGTCCGGTGCCTCGCTTCCCTGCGAGAGTGATCGATCCTCGCCAGCGTCAAGGCCTGGCGCTTCTGCCCACTCCACCACGAAGTCCGCAAGCGCGACCCCCTTGATGACTCTGGTGGTGCTGAATTCTATCTGAAATGCTTGCAGCTTGATGTTCCACTCAGCGAATCTTCCAGCTGAGTTGGGGCTCCTGAGCACCCTTTCCAAGGGATATGCTGAGACGAACTTGATGGGATGGCCTTGGAAATAGTGCCGCAGCTTGCACGAGGCTACCAATAGCGCGAGGAGGAGTTTCTGAGGCATGGGGTACCGCACCCTCGCGTCCCGCAACACCGTGCTGATGAAGTACACAGGGTGCTCGACAAGGTGGGGAGTGCTGGCGCTGCTAGCACCCTCCGGAGGCTGGGGCGCCTCCCGAGACAGTGGAGCCCCTAGCGGCTGGTCGCTTAGAGGAGGGGCCTCTTCTGTCCTGGGTGTGCTTCCCTGCAGTGGCTGTTCCTTCTCGGCTGCAGTCGTGGTCTCTGTGAGGCTCTCTTGGTCCTGCTTTGCTTTCGCCCGGACGGTTGCTGCGGCCTTGGTCCTACGCTCCTCCCTAACAGCCACCAGGGCTGCGCTGGCAGAGTATGGGGTGGCCGCAAGGTAGAGCACTAGGGGCTCTTGAGGACGCGGAGCCACCATCACCAGAGGGCTGGTTAAGTACCTTTTGAGATCCTGGAACGCCTTGTCGGCCTCTTCAGTCTATTCAAAGGGGCCCTTCTTCTTCATCAGCTTGAAGAAGGGCAGCGCTCGTTCCCCCAGCTTGGAGATGAAACGTCCTAGTGCGGTCACGCGCCCGGTGAGCTTCTGCATCTCTCTGAGGGTCTTCGGCAGGCTCATGTCCTCGACTTCTTTTACCTTTTCTGGGTTGGCCTCGATGCCCCGGTGGGATACAAGGAAGCCCAGGAGCTTTCCTGAGGGGACTCCAAACACGCACTTCTCCGGGTTGAGCCGCAGGTCCACTTCGTTAAGGCTCGCGAAGTTTTCCTCCAAGTCCTGTATCAGGGTTTTTGCCTCCCGAGACTTCACCACAATGTCATCAACGTAATCCTTAGCATTCCTCCCGAGCTGCCGACCCAAGGCAATGTGCATCAGCCGCTGAAAGGTCGCACCTGCATTGTGCAGCCCGAACGGCATGCACGTTTAGCAGTACACTCCACACGGGGTCAAGAAAGCCGTCTTTTCTACATCTTCTACTGCTATCTTGATCTGGTGATAGACGGGGAAGGCATCCAGGAAGCAAAACAAGTCGCACTCAGCGGTGGAGTCAGCGATCTGGTCAATGCGAGGGAGTGGGAATGGATCATGCGGGCAGGCCTTGTTGAGGTTGGTGAAGTCGACACACATGCGTTCCTTTCCCCCCTTCTTTGGCACGACAACCGGGTTAGCCAATCAATCTGGGTAGCAGACCTCGCGAATGACCCCTGCCGCCTCCAACTTGCGGGTCTCTTGGACGATGAAAGCTTGCTTCTCAGTGGACTGCCGCCTCGCCTTCCGCTTCACGGGGCGCACGTTGGGGCACACGTTGAGGTGATGCTCAATTACGCCCCTCGGGACCCCTGCTAGCTGATCAGGTTCCCACGCAAATACCTTCTTGTTCGCGCGTAGGAACTTCACCAAGGCCTCCTCCTGCTCGGGCTCGAGGTTGGCGCCTATGGTGAAGGTGGCGCTAGTAGATCCGTCCTTGTCGACCAGTACCTGCTTGGTTTCCGCCTTGTCTTGGGTGAATAGCTGTTTCTTCTTGGCCGGTGCAGCCCCCTTGGGCTCAGGGGCGTCTGAGCCGGCGGGCTGCGCCACCGCCACGGCCTTGAAGGTAAGCTTGAGCGCTTGCACCGCATCCCCGGTGTCTCCGAACACGGTGAGGACGCCGCTACTCCCGGGCATCTTCATGAGGTTGTACGCTAGGTGAGTTGCGGCCATGAACCGGGCTAGTGCCGGGTAGCCGAGGATGGCATTGTATGGGAGGCCGATGGTGGCGATGTCAAAGTCGATTAGCTCCGTGCGGAAGTTGTCGTAGGTGTTGAAGGTCACCGGAAGGTGGATCTGCCCCAGGGAGCCGGTGGAGTCGCCTCCGACGCCCAAGAATGGCTTGCTGGGCTGAAGCCGCTCCGGCGGTACATGGAGGAGGCTGAAGGCTTCCACTGAGATCACGCTGAGGCCAGCACCGCCGTCGATGAGGGTCCTGGTGACGGCCACCTGACAGATGGTGGGGGTGCATAGCATTGGGAGCGCGCCCGAGCTGGCTGAGTTGGAGGGGTGATCATCCGAGCTGAAGGCCAGATCGGCTTTAGGTGCCGCCCAGCCCGGAGGAGCCCCATGCAGTGCGGAAGCGGCGCCGATCTGGCGGACGAATGAATTGATGTGGCGGTAAGAAGGTGGTGCCTGCGAGCCACCTAGGAGAGCTGCGATGACCGGGTGTGCCGGTTCAGCATACTGGGCGAGGAAGAGGCCGCGCAGCTCTCCCCAAGAGGCCACGGAAGCCGTCGGCAGGTGGAGCAGCCACACGCGCGGGACGCTGGTGAGGGCCACGGGAAACCAGTTAGCCATGACCCTGTCGTCGCCCCCGGCCTCGAGGATGGCCTCCTTGTATGCCAGCAGGAAAGCCAGCGGATCGGTCGTGCCGGTGTAGCGCGGTGGCATCTCCGGCTTGAACTTGTTCGGCCATCGCACCTGTCGCAAGGCGGGGGCCACGGCTCGGAGCCCCCTGGCCCCCGTGCTGGCGCTGGCGACCAGAGCGGGCAGCGCGTTGAACTTCATGAGGGCGAACCGCGGTGCTGGCGAAAAGGTTGTCGGTGGAAGGGAAAGCTCCGGCGCACCCCCTACTTGGCGCGCCAAATGTCGGATTTCGTGTTCCGGCAGACCCTCAAGGTTCATATTCTGGGGTGGACGCGGAGATCACACCTCCTACCTACCCATGTCTCGTCGCCTCGCAACGATCTAAACTACACGAGGAACAACACAAGGGACACAAGATTTATACTAGTTCAGGCCACCATTGTGGTGTAATACCCTACTCCAGTTTGTGGTGTGGTGGATTGCCTCAGGGGCTGATGATGAATAGTACAAGGAAGAACAGCCTCGCGAGGGGCTGTTCTTGGCTGGTGCAATGAACTGCTTGGGTGAGTTTAGTCGCCTCTCTCTCTCTCTAGTCTACCCAAAATCTCCTCTCTCTACCCTGCGGTGGCTAGCTGTATATATAATGGGAGGCCCTGGGCCTCTTCCCAAATATTGAGCGGGAAGGGCGCCAACAATTGGCCATTTTGAAGGGGAACATCTAGTACACTTATCCTGACTAAAGTCGATCCTCGCCTGCCAAAGACCCTGACGGTGACGCCGGCTTGGGCTCCACGATGACCTCCATCCTGCCGCCCTGCTTGGTCTTGGTCTTGTTGTACCGAAATGGTTTCCTTTGCTTGATACTCTTGCCTGCGCTTGCCCCCTTTGCACCAAAGAGGAAACAAGGACTCTGCGCAGGCCGGCGCCCGCCTGGCCTCGGTCGTCATGGCTTGCATCATGGGCATCTCGTGAGGTACCCCACCTTGATCTCTCTGCCTCCTCGCGAGCCAGCCTGACGAGGCTGTGCCCGAGGAAGCCTCTTGTCGTTCGCCCTTCGAGGCTTGGGCCCTCGCGAGGGTCTTGAGCATGTGTTGATGAAGATGGGTCGTACTAGGCCACTGCCTGAGCCACGGCGCAGGCCGCAGGCAGGCATGTCTTGGTACCCCCGTTCCCAGAACGCCGACAGCCGCACGCAGGCAAGTTTGGGTACCTGGTTCCCAGAACGCCGATAACAATAAACAAAGAGAAGACTCGGGGATACAAAGCTTGTGAGCTCGCATTAGATAATCATCCTTGATATAATATCGCTCCCAAGTTCTATGCATTAGGCATTTTGCATAAGGAATGGCAAATGAAACATCATGCACATACAATTTTTTGATGTGCTCAAATCCATGACATTCAATTCAAGTTGAGTTACAAGCATGCATTTGCAGAAAGAGCGTCTGCCACAACATTTCCCATACCTTTGATGTACTTGATCACATAAGGAAATTACTCAATGAACTCGGTCCATTTGGCATGTTGCTTATTCAATTTCGTTTGACCCTTAAGGTATTTAAGCGTCTCATGATCCGTATGGATGACAAATTCATGAGGACGAAGATAATGCTCCCACACATGCAAGACTCTCACTAAAGCATATAATTCTTTGTCATAAGTTGGATAATTAAGTTGCACTCCAGAAAGTTTTTCGCTTAAGTAGGGGTCGTGGTTCTAAGTCTGACAGTAGAACACTGGTTCGGCTGCGGTGTGAGGCTGCCGTCGCCACAGAATAACAAGGGGTGTGGGTGAGTAGAGGGATGCGCTGGCCAACGGTGGGAGTAGTAGGGGGCGCTGAGGCCTGCGCGACAGCACAGCCTGCCACGAGAGGCGGGAGCAAGCGGTCCCGTCGCCGCTGCTTTGGCGGCTGGAGCAAGAAGATCAGAGATTTTAGAAACACGACGGCCGGTTATGTCTGCTACAATCGTTTGTTGACGTATATAATAACTAAAAAAAATCCTGCATACGCGTCAACTTAACAGGCCCACAAGTCAGACCACTCCCACTTTTTTTAATAATTTATATATAGCTCATTGCAACTTCTTATGCAATTTATTGCAGTCGTTTTTTGGTTGGCTAGTGCCAATTTCGCATATTTCTGTGGGTTCCAAACTATTTTTAATACTGAAATGTTAAAGCCAGATTTATAGTACTTTGAAGATATATTTAAATTAGGTTAATGCCCAGTGAAATAGGAATCTGAAAATGTGAAAATATTCAGAAATTATAAAGTAATTGCCAATTTGTCATCTATTTTTATATTTACAACCCATTTCATATTACTTTCAAGATTTGCAGGCATCTTGAAAGAGTTGCAGCCCATCAGGGCGTAAAAAAATAAGTAGGCCTGGATTGGGTATTCTTCACAAAAAATAAACTGGGCTCATTTTCACAAAGAAAAAATAGCTGGGTTGGTCACATGGTGAACATAAAATATAAGTCTGGGCTAGACGGGCCACAACCTAGTTCAAACCCTGCTCCGTCTCAACAATAACAAAAAAAATACTGCTCGAGCAGCTACCTCCCAGGTGTCAGCCGATCTTGTGTTGTTCTCTTGTCTATTGACTATATACGCTCACAATGTCGTGGGTCCCAGATGTCAGGAAAACACTAGGAGGAAGCATTTTATTTTTCCATGCGCTGACATGGTGGGACCCTACTGTTATCCTCTCCACATACTTCTACCGATTCCTGTTGTTTGTTGACCATGTTGACAACACGAGAGGGCGGCGCCGCGGCGAGCGTACCAAAGCGCACGGAGGACGTCGGCGTTAACGGTTTAGGAGACGGTGGGGCGGCGATGCGTGCGCTGAGGCGCAGCTGGCCGTGGGAGGTGGAAGCAGGCGGCCCCGCCGGAGTTGGTTTCGTTTTGGCGGTTGGAGGAAGACATGACAAAAGAAACACGACAGACTGTAAAAGCAGCAGGAGTACTTAACAACCTTAACTGAAACCAGCAGGGGCACTTAACAACCAAACCTGAAAGCAGTATGAGTACTTATACAGGTTCAACCGTACAAAGCACGCCTCGAACAGTGCTACTTTGCCTACAGTTAACCAAGGGTGAGGCTGCCAAGCCCCAACACAAGGCCTAGGCGCCACCCCGCGCATCCACAACCTTTTGAAAGCAGCTTCATCTCGCAATGTGGTCAATAAACAGGATATTCGCTTTAGAGCCATGGAAAAGAATGAACATAATCTTATGTCCTATTCTCCAAGATGGGCGGGCCTTCATTATTTGAGACCACCCATGAATAAGTATATTTTCACCTCCAAGGGGAATGGAGGAGGTCGACATAAACATCAAGTTGTGACCAAGCGCAAGTCTGACCCGACCATGGTCAGGCATCTGTATAGGAACAATAGAACTGGGCAGTTTTTGTTTCAAGAAGATCACAGCTGTAAAACTGTGTATAAGCAATAGTTTATGAACAACATATATAACAGAAAACAGCTCGTACCATAAGTTTCTCGACACAATTGGACCTGTTCAACGAGTGCAGCAGTGGCACACATAGCCCACCTGACCTTCCACCATTGACACGCCCCACAAGAACCTCAAGACGATCAATAAAGTGTATGAACTTGTGGATGTCGTCCCAGTCAACTTCGGTGCCATCAGTAACAGCCGAGTTATTACAGAATAACAAACGAGCAGCCTGCTTAACTCTGAAAAAGCCTACACGTCCCACCAATTATAAGAAAATATTAGTTATAAGTAGCATCTTCGTGAGAGATTCGTTGCTACTTCTAAAGTTAAATTCTGATTAGTTAGAGAAAATAGGTGGATTAAGAAGTAATCAAGGCAACAAGCAAGAACCAGATACAAAACTAACATGGATGAACAATTGGAACAATGTCGGGGTGGAAGATCGCTGTGAAGATGAGACCAGGTTCTGTTATTTCCATCAACATTTGTGCACCAACTTTCAGTCAGTAACACTTGAGAAAGTTTATCCAAGTTCGGCCATAAAAAAGCAGCGATCTTCTTGGTTCATGAACCCAACTCGGAACTTATATCCATGGCTTGTCTTGACTGTGACCATTAAACTACTGTATTTAGTTATGGCAAGGCCGAGCATCTTGAGTACATGTGTTCTGGCAGAGCAAATAATGCACTGCAGGAAAACTAATATGAGAACACAATGTATTCCCTATGCAAATCTAGAAATAACTTCCTCCTTTACGTCAGTGTTGACCTTCGTACTAGTTGTACCTTTTATCCAAATATAGCAATCCAAATTTCCAAATTAGTCGACAGCATGTTCAAAAAAAAACCACCCTCCAGGATAGAAAAGAGGATTCTAGGAACATACTATGCGCGTTTTAAAATCCTGTGTTAGGATGAGAAGGAACAAGTGTGGCGTCTCGCCGAGGGCGCGGAAACCTGTAGGGTCCTCGCACTTTGGGCACCGCAAATGAAACACAATAGATTCAGTAGGAAGAAAAATGCATCAACGGTGGCGGCTGTCATCCTAGGATTACCTACGACCAAGGGACTTGGATTTATCGGGGATGGATGAAGAATTCTTACCTGGTTCTCCATGAGAAAACCCTATGCAATCGCCGAGAGGGGGTTTTCTCTGAACAAGCAGACGAGGAAGAAGGGGATTCAGGCCCTGTGAAATATTGTCGCTTTGTCTGTCCAGCTTACTGCTAAAGTTGGAAAGGGGGGTTTGTGATTTGATGGCTCATTGGGCATTACTGCGGCGCTACGACCGGGGTGTGTCTACCGTGCAGTTGTGCACTCTAATTTGTGCATATGGCACGTGGACCCGTTGCCGGTTGCCCCACATATCAGTGAAAGGAAGTAGAAAGACAGGAGCAACTAGTTACACATAAATATATTCTTGACAAAGAGATACTCCCTCTGTAAAGAAATATACAAATCTTTTATATCACAACTTTATACATAAGGAAAATCAAGGGGAATATATGTAACATATATAATTATAAAAAACAGAGTTGTTTTTAACACAGTATAGACGAGTTGGTGATGATGGTGTGCCTGCCATCCTGCAATATAGGCCATCCGATTTATATCTGACGGATAGGAAGGAAACTATGGCAATTTTGCAAAAAGGTACCCACACACCTCTCCACATTTGCAAATAAGTCCTTCCCTCGTTCATCCTTTTCTCTCACAAGATAAAATACTCATACAAATGCATCTTGATGTTACATGCAACGCATGGGCATTATGGGGGTTCAACTTTTTTTATGGGGGTTCAGCTGAGAATATAATACTTAGACGGGCTCACAGTTCTGGACTTTGGGCCGTAGGCCCACCTTGCATGTTTGGGGGCCCATGTGTTCTACCTCAGCGCTTTTCATATTGCAAGCGATCGGTGCGGCACTGGTTTTAGATACCGTCGCAAGGCGAATACATAAAATTGAATAAAGCACGGCAGCTGTTGGAAAGAAATCGAACGACAATTCCTAACCAGCAATGAGAGTTGCAATTCTATCAATGATATACCATGTCATAAATAATACTGTCGTACTACTTATACACACAGGACACTTTACCATGCCAGATTGTTACATCAAAATCTCTCGGAGGATAGATCATTTCGGCAGTTGCGTGCTGCTACCGAAGAATTTCAAAGTTGATTTGGACCAGCTCTCCTTGCCGACAAAGTTCGATTTTGACATCATCCCCAACCGCAAGATATGATTTAGATTTGAACCTTGACCATCCTTTGGCATCAATCATCATGCGACCATCCTTTGTACTTATGGTATATTGAGCAGGTTCATTCACACCAAGGCTGCGCATGGTAAGAGAAACTTGGCCGCGGTCACCCAGATTGTTGAACGACTCCCTTGTTGCTCTAGGAATTCTCTGTTTGCAAACAGGGAGACATACCCAAGCAGCTAGATCAACACAGTGAATCATGGGAAATAACACGGAAAGAAAAAAGAACGAAGTACTTGGGCGGCCAATTCTTACCAAGAAGGTGGATATGTCGGTTTTTGTAAGGACATTGGATGAAGTGTGAACTGCAGCCCAGTCTTTTGCCGGTGCAACTGCTCGTTCGGTTGCCGCTGCACGGGCCAGAGCAGATGCAAGTGCAAGTGTTGGTGCAGGTGCCGAAGCCGCTGCTGCTGTCAGAGATGGTGCTCCTTGTAGAGTTGGTGCCGGTGTCGGAGAAGGTGCCGGTGTTGATGCCCGATCCTCCGGTAGATTAGACTGATCTGCTGACACGGTCTGTCACGCCCAATATGCGACCCTATCCAAAAGGAACTCGAAGGTCCCACCAAGGATAGACCCGCATATTGAAACGCTTTTGCAAGGTGGATATCATTACATCAACATTACATAATAGATGGGGATACATACAAAGGGCATACAATGCCACGCGAATACAACATCAAAATACATAAGAGCATCATCCGACTACGGATGAAACACAAACGGAAACTCATACGACATCCACCCTGCTAGCCCAGGCTGCCGACCTAGAACCTATCCCCTGATCGAAGAAGAAGCAGAAGAAGAACTCCAAGACAAGCAAACATCGCTCTCGCGTCAAGATCATCGCATAAACCTGTACCTGCAACTGTTGTTGTAGTAATCTATGAGCCATGAGGACTCAGCAATCCCATTACCATGGGTATCAAGACTAGCAAAGCTTAATGGGAAAGGAAGGGGTAAGGTGGTGAGGTTGCAGCAGCAACTAAGCATATATATGGTGGCTAACATACGCAAATAAGAGCGAGAAGAGAGCAAAGGAACGGCTGTCAACTAGTAATGATCAAGAAGTGATCCTGAACTCCTGCTTACGTCAAACATAACCCAAAACTGTGTTCACTTCCCGGAATCCGCCGAGAAGAGACCATCACGGCTACACACGCGGTTGATGCGTTTTAATTCGGATCTGGTGTCAAGTTATCTACAACTGGACATTAACAAATTCCCATCTGCCTATAACCGCAGGCACGACTTTCGAAAGATTATACCCTACAGGGGTGTCCCAACTTAGCCCATGATAAGCTCTCGCGATCAACGAAGGATATACCTTCTCCCAGGAAGACCCGATCAGACTCGGAATCCCGGTTTACAAGACATTTCGACAATGGTAAAACAAGACTAGCAAAGCCGCCCGATGCGTCGACAATCCCGATAGGAGCTGCACATATCTCGTTCTCAGGGCAACACCGGATAGGTCAGCCTACGAGTAAAACCAGCCCTCGAGTTGCCCCGAGGTGGCCCCGCAGTCTACCCGGTTCGGACCAACACTTAGACAAGCACTGGCCCGGGGGGGCTAAAATAAAGATGACCCTTGGGTTAATTACTCCCAAGGGAAATATAGGTGGTGGTGAGGCAAATGTTAAAACCAATGTTGGGCCTTGCTGGAGGAGTTTTATTCAAAGCGAACTGTCAAGGGGGTCCCATAAATCACCCAACCGCGTAAGGAACGCAAAATCCGGGAACATATCACCGGTATGACGAAAACTAGGGCGGCAAGAGTGGAACAAAACACCAGGCATAAGGCCGAGCCGTCCACCCTTTACCAAATATATAGATGCATTAATAATATAAGAGATATTGTGATATCCCAACCAAAATCCTGTCCGTCATGGAGCAATCTTCAACTTCACCTACAACTAACAATGCTATAAGAGGGCTGAGCAAAGCGGTAACATAGCCAAGCAACGGTTTGCTAGGAAGGGTGTCAAAGGTTAGAGGTTCATGGCAATTTGGGAGGCTTGATGAGCAAAAGATAGGTAACGCAGCATAGCGATAGAACGAAGCAACTAGCATAGCAATGATAGTAGTGAGATCCAGGGTAGCGGTCATCTTGCCTGAAATCCTGCTAGGAAGAAGAACAAGTCCATGAAGAAGACGAACGGATGAAGCCACAAAGACGAACCAAGCATAGACGAACGTATCCTCACGATCGCAACGAAACGGGAACTATCGAGAAGAAGCACACAACATGGTAAACACACCACACATGAACAAGGCATGATGCACAACAAGCATGATGCATGACAAGGCTACATGAAGCTACTCATGGCAAGAGATGATGCAAACAAGAGCAACACATCAAGGCAAGTTTAAATGAGGCCAGGAACAACATATAAGAATTCCGGTAAGTCCTCATATGCAAATTTCAAAATTGGTCCAGATCTGAATAGACCTTATGTTCAAGTTGTTAAACAGCAAGTTAAGATGCACAAAGATGATCTACACGAGATTCTAGTCAAGTTACATATAAAGTTCATTTAATTCGGAGTTACGGCCTAGAAGATATGAGCAAAACAAGTTAAACATGGCATTGATGCAAAATGCATCCAAACATCAATCAAACACCTCAAAACAAGGATGCAACATGATCATATGAAACTACATGCAATTCTAAGCAAGTTTCATATAAAGCACACTCAAAACGGAGCAACGGTGCAACACATACACTCTATACAAGTCATAACAATAATCTATCCAAAACAGCAACTAGGCATCTTGCAAGCATCAAAACAACATGCTACAGGATCTCAACAAGAAAACAAAAGGCATGGGCATGATGTACAGGTAAAGCATAACAAAACATGAACACTAAGCTATCTCCAGAAATCACTAGAACATGCTCAAACACACATGGCAAGATTATAATACAGATTCAAACATGGCAGAAACAGAATTATGAAGGCATGTTGGTGAGCCTGTACCACCCACCACAGAGCAATAAATGGCATGGCAAGGTAACCAACAGTAAGAAGGCATGTTTATGAAGCTAAGCATGGCAAGATAAAGTTCATAGGGTGCATGGAACACTAACAACAATCATGGAAACAACTAAACTTAATGTTAACAGGCTGACAGCAACATTATTTAGCAACTTTGGAGCAAGATTACAACAAGCTACAGCAGGCTATAAATGCAACCAGGGACATGAATGGATAGAGCATAACATGTAGAACAAAACACCCTTAGTGAACATCTCTAGATTATGCATAGAATGACTGGTAGCAGCAGGTTTACATAGCATCACGAAATAATAGATTCAGCCTAGCAAAACAGCAACAGTGAGTACCCTACTTAACAAGCTCGATTCACTCACCACAAGTCATTTCATGAAAAGATAAGCATAGCATCAGCAAGAAGACATGTTTAAGTAACAAACCAAGGCAAGAACAAGTTCATAGCATGCAAGGATCAACTACAACAACCTTGCCAAAATTGAATAACATGTAAACAATCTGCTAGGAAACATTTTGGAGCAAAAGTAGAGCACGAACATGACATTCTAGACTACTCCATAATTGCAAACAAGGGCATGAATGGATAAAGGATAACCATATGTTCAAAACATCCTTACTGAAGTATCTCAAAATAAGCATGGATCTCTCTGTAGCATCAAGTTTACATGGCATCAAAATAAAAGCAGAATAGGGACTAAAATCAGCAACATCGCGAAGCCTAGTTTGCATGCTTGTGTTAGTCACCACATTGATCACACAAATACATGGTAAGCACCTCTTTAAAGAAGACATAGCATAGATCAAAAAACATGTAGACATCAACCTCATAGGATGCACACATCAATCATGGCAAAAATGACAAATGAGCATGTTTGTTAAGAAACAGGAACTAACATTATGAAGCACTCTTGCAACGATGATTCAGGCATCAAGATGACCTCAAATGAACATGATGCAATGGAATGAAATGAATTACTCGTTGAGGCGAACAATTTGACATATTACACGCACGAAACGGAGCAGTATGCACAGAGATATGATGCGATGAACATGGCATGATAATATGCAACAATTCGGGGACTTAGTCATTTTTTTAGGGAAAAAAACAGAGTGAGCGCGTTTTAGGAATATGACGCCGAGAGCGGGAAATAGGCGGGGCTCACCTAGCTGGGCTCGGCCCAGGTCGGTGGTGGATCGGGTCGGCGGGATCTGGGCCGTGGGGAAGCCCACGTGGCCCACGCGGGCGAGCGGGCGCGCTGGGAGGCGAGGACGTCGTCCTCCGCCCGACGAGGACGAGCGGCGGCGGCGCCAGTCGGCAGGGCACTAGGAGGAGGCCGGGGCAGGTCCGGCGAACTATGGAACAGGCCGATCCGGCCATGGGGAACCGGATCCGGCCGCCAGAGGGGTCGGCGGCGCGGTCACGCCTTCGCAGACGGTGGGGTCGGGGCTTCATGGTTCGCCGGGGCGGTCGTCGGCGGGCGGCGGCGCTACGCGAGGCCAGCGGAAGGCGGCGACGAGGAGAAGGTGGGGCGACGGGGAGGAACCCGCGCGCGGGCTGGCTCGGAGCGGGAGGCGCGCGCCAGGGACGGTGTAACACCCACGATGCGGCTATATCTCCCACGTGTCGAAGCACGACTTAGAGGCATAACCGCATAGTGGTTTTGTCGCAAGAAGGGTCATCTTCACACAATCCCATGTAATGAACAAGAATGGGATAAAGAGAATTGGCTTACAATCGCCACTTCACACAATACATAATTTAAGTTCATACATCATTCAAAGTACACTCATAGACCGACTATGGTCAAGTTCAAATGACGAGAAGACAACCCCAAGTGCTAGATCCCCGATCGCCCCGACTGGGCACCTCTACTGATCATCTGGAAATGATACATAGTAACGACCAAGGGCCTCATCAAATTCCCACTTCAGCTCAGTTGCGCCATCTGCGCCAGTATCCTCGGCACCTGCATCTGTTTTGGTAGAATATGTGAGTCACGAGGACTCAGCAATCTCACACCCGTGAGATCAAGACTATTTAAGCTCATAGGTAGGCAAAGGGGTAATATGGTGGAGCTGCGGCAAGCACTAAGCATATATGGTGGCTAACATACGCAAGTGAGAGCGAGAAGAGAAGCAACGCATCGGCCGAGAAGCTAGAAGCGATCAAGAAGTGATCCTGAAACTATTTACGTCAAGCATAACTCAAACCGTGTTCACTTCCCGGACTCCGTCGAGAAGAGACCATCACGGCTACACACACTGTTGATGCATTTTAATGAAGTCAAGTGTCAAGTTATCTACAACCGGACATTAACAAATTCCCATCTGCCTCATAACCGCGGGCACGACTTTCGAAAGATTATATACCCTGCAGGCGTGTCCCAACTCAGCCCATCACAAGCTCTCACGGTCAACGAAGGATAAACCTTCTCCCGGGAAGACCCGATCAGCCTCGGAATCCCGGTTCGCAAAACATTTTGACAATGGTAAAACAAGACCAGCAAAGCCACCCGACTGTGCCGACAAATCCCGATAGGAGCTGCACATATCTCGTTCTCAGGGCACACCGGATTGTCCAAACTTCCGGTAGGCCAGCCCAGAGTTGCCCCTGGTGGCCATCGGCGGCTGACAGGTTGGACCAACACTCAC
>NC_041385.1:285144469-285146811 GCF_002162155.2 Triticum dicoccoides
TGGGAGGGTAAATAAAGATGACCCTTGGGCTCGCGAAAACCCAAGGGAAAGGGCTTAGGTGGCAAATGGTAAAACCAAGGTTGGCCTCGCTGCAGGAGTTTTATTCAAACTGAATTGTTAAGGGGGTCCCATAAATCACCCAACCGTGTAAGGAACGCAAAATCAAGGAACATAACACTGGTATGACGGAAACTAGGGCGGCAAGAGTGGAACAAGTCACCAGGCATAAGGCCGAGCCTTCCACCCTTTACCAAGTATATAAGGTGCATTAATTTAAACAGGAGATATTGTGATATCCCAAAATAACCATGTTCCGACCAGGAACGAACTTTATCTTCACCTGCAACTAACAATGTTATAAGAGGGGCTGAGCAAAAGCGGTGACATAGCCAAACAACGGTGGCTAGGACAGGTTGGTTAGAGGTTTGACATGGCAATAGGTAGGCATGGTAAACAATGACAGGTAGAGCTAACATAGCGATAGAGCGAGTACTAGCAAGCAAAGATAGAAGTGATATCGAAGGTATGGTCATCTTGCCTGCAAGGTTCTCAGAGTTGTCGAAGGCTGGATCCTCGTAAGCGTACTCAACAGGTTCCTCGTGCACGTACTCGTCTCCCAGCTCTACCCGAAGCAAGAACACAAGCAAAGGAACCACAATAAATCACGGTGCAATGCACAAGCAACATGATGCAATACATGTCATGCTATGCGAGATGTGATATGCAATGCATATGCGTGCTTCAGAAGGAAAGATGATGAACAAGGCATCAACTTGGCAAACCAAGTATGCCACTGGAAAGATGAGATGATTTCGGTTGAAATCGATATAAAGATCACCGGGAACGGATGCACGGTTTGCATATGGCAAGCAAAACAAGAATGACACAAAGCTGCGATTAACAGCACGATGCTACTTAGCATGCAACAAGAAACTATGCTACAACATCCCAACATAAAAACAAAACATATGGCAGTGATATACAGGAGATGCTTAACAAAAGAGGAACACTGAGCTATGGCTAAATCAGATCATAACAGGTTCAAACAAGCATGGTGAAAGTGCAAAAAAATATCAGGTTGGACATGGCATAAACAGCATCACGAAGCAATGTTCAGAGCAGGTTATCAACATGCTACAGAAACTTATAATAGAAAAATAAGGCATGGCATGAATCTACTCAAAGCATAGATCAAAAGTCCCTTACTGACCATAAGCCAAAAAGGATCAAAAAATACGATGGCACCCACGTAAACATAGCAAGTTTCGTTAACAGATTCAGCAAACCAAGCATGGCATTGACATAATTACGAAGGCACCTTCGTGAGCTCGATGCACTCACTACAGAGCATCTCGTGATAAACTAAGCATACATCCATCAAGAAGACATGGCATAGAAGCTATACATGGCAAGAACAACATCATAGCATACCCGGATGAACTACAACAACCTTGGTCAAATTGAATAACATGTAAACAATCTGCCAGGAAACATTTTAAAGCAAAAGTAGAGCACGAAAATGACATGCTAGCCTACTCCATAATTTCAACCAGGACCATGGATGCATAGAGCATAACCATGTGTTCAAAACACCCTTACTGAAGTATCTCAAATTATGCATGGATCTCTCTGTAGCAACATGTTTACATGGCATCAAAATTATAGCAGAACAGGGACTAAAATCAGCATTATCACGAAGCCTAGTTTGCATGCTTGTGCTAGTCACCACATTGATGACAAAAATACATGGTAAGCACATCTGTAAAGAAGACATAGCCTAGTTCAAAACACCTTTAGGGATCAAGTCCATAGGATGCACACATCAATCATGGCAAAAATGACAAAAGAGCTCGTTCTGAAAAGAATCTAAAACTAACATTATGAAGCCCTCTTCTAATAGCATTTCGGGCATCAAGATGAGCTCAAATGTAAATGATGCAATGGAAAGAAATGATGTACCCTTCGAGGCGAACAATTCGGTATGCTACACACCCAAAACGGAGCCATGGGTGCGAAGATGTGATGCGATGAAGATGCAACAAATTTATGGCAGAATATGACTTGGTGGGATTTCGGGGAGGAGTGAACCGTGGGATCTGGAGATCGCCGGAGAACGCGGGGTCGCAGGAGAGCGCGGTCGACGCGGAGCTTGGGGAAGCCGGAGGATGGGCGGAGAGGGGCCGGGGCGGCCGGATCTGGCCGGATCCTGCGCTGGCGGCGTCGGGCGGAGGCGGGGCCGGGCAGCCGGAGCTCGGCGGAGGCCGACGACAGCGCGGCGACCAGACGAGGCGGCGGCGCGGGAAACTCGGGCGCGGGCACGGTCTTCGGGCGATGGCGGACGG
>NC_041385.1:285147073-285230385 GCF_002162155.2 Triticum dicoccoides
GCGGGCCTCGCGCGGGCCTGGCGGGCCGGCGGCGCGGGGGCGGCGGAGCGGACACGTGGCGAGATCCGGTTCGCTGGGCGGCGGCGACGGACGTGTCCGGCTTCGCCCGGACGTGTCCGGCGGCGGAGAGGGAGCGGGCTAGGGTTTGGGGATCCGGAATTTCGGGGGAGTGCACATATTTATAGGTAGAGGGAGCTAGGAGTGTCCAAATGAGGTGCGGTTTTCGCCCACACGATCGTGATCCGACGACGGAGAGCATGGAAGTGACTTAGATGGGTTTTTGAGCTGTTTTGGAGGGGTGTTGGGCTGCAACTCAAAAGAGGCATTTGCGGATATGCACATAACCGTTGGAGTACCAAACGAGCTCCAAATGACCCGAAACTTGACAGGTCGTCTACTGGTGCTATACCAGGGCCACTTGGCAAGGCTCGGTCCATTCCGAGAACGTTTAACACCCGCACATGAAAAGAGACAAGAGGGGTGCGCCGGTGCATGTGGGAGTGTCGGATTGCAAAACGGACAACGGGGAAAATGCTCGGATGCATGAGACGAACACGTATGCAAATGAGATGCACATGATGACATGATATGATATGCACGACATGAATAAAATGCAAAACAAAAAAACAAAACCCAACCACGGAGGGAAAATCATATCACATAGCCGAAAACGGCAAGAGTTGGAGTTACAAAGATGGAAAGTTACATCCGGGGTGTTACAGACGGGCGGCGATGGGCGGCGGCGTGGGCCCCGCGGGCCGGATCTGGGCCGCGCGGGCCCTGGCGGCGGAGGAGAGAGAGGGGGCCAGCGGGGCTGACATGGCGGCGCGGGAGTGGTTGGCGGTGGCGGCGGGCGACGTGGCACGACGGGACTAGGTTGGGTGAGGTGTCCGACGGACATGTCCGGCACGGGGGGACGTGTCCGGTGGCGCGAGGATGAAGATGGCTAGGGTTAGACCGGGATTTTGGGGGAGATGCACATATTTATAGGTAGAGGGAGCTAGGAGAGTCCAAATGAGGTGTGGTTTTCGGCCACGCGATCGTGATCGAACGACCAAGAGCATGGAGGGGAGTTTGCTGGGTTTTGGGCCACTTTGGAAGGGTGTTGGGCTGCAAGACAAAAGAGGCTTTTGCGGTTACCCGGTTAACCATTGGAGTATCAAACGACCTCCAAATGGCACGAAACTTGACAGGCGGTCTACCGGTGTTATACCAAGGCCGCTTGGCAAGACTCTGTCCATTCCGAGAACGTTTAACACCCGCTCACAACGAGAGACAAAAGGGGGACGCCGGGGAGCATAGGAGTGCCGGATTGCAAAACGGACAACGGGGAAAATGCTCGGATGCATGAGAGGAACATGTATGCCAAATGAAATGCACATGATGACATGATAAAATGCAACACGCAAGCAAATGACATGGCAACTACGGCGAATAATTGGCAGACACCTGGCGCATCGAATCCGGGGCGTTACACGGTCGGTGCCCAATCCTCAGCTGGATCAGACTGAGGTGCTACCACTGTCAGTGCTAGAGCAACTGTCGGTGCTTGATGCGTTGCTGAAGGTGGTACCGATGTGCGAGACAACGTTGATCGTGTCTGGTCTGCTATGATCAGCTTTCTAACTTGACTAGGATGCGTGACCGTGATCCATTTTTTCTTCATTTCTTTTAAACGCGAGAAGGACTAATTGTGGCATTTTTGTTAAACCAAACTGTAGTTCATCATAGGGAATTAGCTTGTACTCAGACAACAGTCTGATCCAATTTTTTCCAGCAATATAAGTGATGGAGAGTGCCTTCGTTACTGACACGACATAAGAAGTGAAACCTGCAAAAATAGCGATCGTAGAGCAAACCAAACGGTTTATTCTGTGATGAATGTCACATGGCAAAACCTGCATCGTAAAATTGTAGGAAAAGAAAGAAAACATGACATTAAATCAATAAGATTTGGACAGTAAATCAATAAGATTTACTTGATGTGACACGAGTGAATACTTACCAGGATATCACTATGTTGAAGTACTAAGCAGAAGATTGATCGTCCAACTACAGGTGGCATGCAGGGGCCCCGCCTACTCCCGCAAGCAGGACAGTCCAAAGGTCATGACAAATCATATGGACTGAACATCCATGGGACTGGAAATCCTGGTGGGTGCGATAAACCCTGCAATGCATATAGATATTGGAGTGTAACCATAATTGATAAACTGTCCTCACAAAAAAAGATGATCTGGATACTTCAAAATATACAGACTGAATGAGTGGACAGACATTAACATAGACCGTTCTCCAGACTGACCACACACCAAAAGCGGCAGCACTAATAAAAAATACAGGGTTCACAAACACAAATCAAGTACTGAACAATAGTACTTACTACGGACAAGCAAAGTTGCACTAATTAAACTCTACAGAGTATTTCTTGCCACCGACCTACGGGATGAACCCCGCATAGCTGATTAGGCCATGGACTTCGTGAGAGATGTCTACATGCACCATCACCATCTCGTCAACTTTGGAGAACCTAACAGAGTGGTCTTTCCACTCATAAACATGATGATGAAGACATGCCGCATCAGATTTGTTGGGAAGCTTTACAAGAACCACACCCTTCGTAATCGAAGGCACAGCCAGGAAATTGTTGTGGTCAAGTACAGCCTCGAGAACACGCCTGACAACAATGCTACAGGAAAACACTAGTTCAGGACACGTGGCGACAAGGACACAATAGCTGGATAGTTTAGCAGTAGAACTCATCCTCATGTCTTCCAGTTCACATGGCATGACTTTGAGAACTTCATCTCCACCGCGGACCTGGTTCTAATTCAAACATAAACCATATTCTATTACTACCTCCGTTCAAAAATATAAGATGATTTTTGATATTATACTCCATATATGACTACAGATACGCACAGAAATGAGTGAACAAAGACACTAGAATATGTCTTCAAAGGCATGAGAGCAGAGGGATTACTTGCACTATCCATATAACACAAGTTACTGAGGCAAATATACCCTCTTCAAAGGTAGCATTGATGTTCATAAAGTACTCCCTCCATCCCAAAAATCTTGTCTTAGATTTGTCCAGATACAGATGTATCAAGTCACATTTTAGTATTAGATACATCCGTATCTAGACAATTCTAAGACAAGAAATTTGGGACAGAAGGAGTAGTTGAATGTAATCTATAAGAAATCAGTGTCAACCTCTCACATGTTTTGGTCAAAAGAGGAATTTAGAACCTTCATTTGGAACACTAAAATCACATGCAATATCACATAGAAAGTTGTACTACTAGTACTAGTACTGCGTGTTAGATGAAAAAACACGATCAAGATCGAGAAAAAGATCGTCAACAAGAGACATTACCTGGACTTGCTTAATGAGGGATCCCGGAGAGGGGGGCTTGGACAGGGCAATGGCTTTGAGCTTGTCTGCGGTAGTCTCGGTGGGGTGCTTGCGCTTCTTCGTACCATGAGCCTCGATGGTTTTGGCCAGAGCCATAGACATCATGTCGGCCAGTGCTCCAGCGTCCATCCGAGAGAGGAAGCTGCGAGAGAAGAGTGAAAGGAGGAACGAGATGAGGGAGAAGCGAAGCGAGTGGTTTTTTTTCTTCAATAGAGGAAGCTGAGAGAGAAGAGTGAAATAATGGTTGCTTCGTCCGTCCAACTTACTGCTGGAAAGGAGGGGGTTTTGTGATTTGACGGCTCATTGGGCATTACTGCGGCGCTTCGATCGGGTTAGTCTACCGTCACTCTACTATGGAGTAATTTAGTGCATGGCTGGTGGACCCAGGTGCTGGCTATCCCACACGTCGGTGAAAGTGAGTAATTTAGTGCATGGCTGGAGGAGGATCCGCAGGGTAGAGCGTGTCGACTATTTTTCTGAAGAAAAAAATGATTACAGCAAGCGTTTCCACTCTTACGACGGAGGAGTGCGAAACACGGCAGCCGATTGAACATACACAGTGCTCCTACTACTAGGCATGTGCAGTGGTTCATACATCAGTACTACATAATCTTGTTGCTAGTGTAGTAAGATACGACGATAACAAATGATGTTGTGCGCATGTCAACTATATGTAACATAGTACAGCTTTTCCAACTGTCTAGTCGAGAATGAACGGTGAGATCAATGTTAACAGAAGTAGGTCTACAGCGCACGGAGAGTACGGTGCTACAATACTCCACGAAACATGAACCATATGAAGCATGAATAGTGTTAGGCAGGGTGTATGAAGGGTGCACGGGATGGGAGCAAAAGTTACCTTCTTAACCAAATTTTGGGTGTTTGACAGAGTGCATGAAGGGTGCATGAGTCCACACTAGCAGGTTAACAAAAATACACGAAGAGGAAACAAATATATTGAGATGAGAATGCAACCAAACAGACCCACACGCTTTGTGCTACAGTGACTGATCTGCACCATCTGAGTTTGATCCAACGGTCATGTTGCACCCAGACATGGACATGCCCATGTAGAGGACGCCTAAACAGCACTGAAGTCCCTCTGCTTCTCGAGACGCACGACGTTGGTGATGCAGGGTGCAACCGCCCGCAGTGTCCGCTCCCGATTGACAGGAGCCAGCTCGTCAAAGACGGCGTCCAATGGCACGAATGGATTCCGGTGACGGAGCCTTGAAAGGATTCGCCTGGCAACGGCATGGCAGCCCGCAACCCCTCCTTGTCCAACTCAGCCCCCACCATCACACAGAGATGGCTCAGCTCCTTGGAGATATAGGTGAAGAAGGAGACCAGGTCAGGAAGCCGCAGCTCGTTGAAGTCGACCGGGTGGTCGAACGGGTTTAGCCCGACGGCCAGCATCATCGCGCTGGCATGATTGTAGGCATCACGCAGCCGCAACGCGTGCATGGAAACTTGGTTCACCAAGTGGCTGAGGCAATCCTGGACCTCATCACGATCGACCCGCTCACGCTCCAGCTGGCTCCCCTGAAGGCCTATCGTATCTCCTGCTTTCTGCAGCAACGCCGTCGACGCCTAGAGTATCTTTGTGGTGGACGCCTGCCGCTTTTGAAGCTTCATGAAGTCCCACACATAACGGAGGAGCATGGCACTCCTCTCCTCCTTGAGCTCACGGAGCTCCACGTCCTTGGTCCTGAGCTCCGCATCCTTGGCATGGAGCTCTGTGTCAGGCGCCTCACCTTGGACTCCGTGATCTGCTGCGCCGCCATGGAACCAGGTAGAAGCAATGGGTAGGGGTGGACTAACGAGCAGCTCGGCTTGTTAAGCTCGTACTCGTTAAGCTCACGCTCGTTAAGGCTCGGCTTGTTAAGCTCGTTAAGATTAACAAGCAGAAAACCCTGCTCGGCTCGGCTCGTTTTAAGCTCATTAAGCTCGTGAGCGCTTGCGAGCACTCGTTAACAGATTATAATGTGTTATAATATACATAATGAATGTTTAGGTATGGTTTTCAAGATGAAATATGGAGACTACAAAAAGAAATGATGTAGTTTGTTGCCTCATATGTCGAGTAGATTAAATAGATTGGCTGAGGTGCTACAAAAAGTTTGTCACGTAAGATAAAAATATGTATTGTGTTGTTACTAACGGGCTTAACGAGCTACTCATGAAACTCGTTAGCTCGCTCATTAAGCTCGTTAAGCTTAGCAAGCTAAAATCAATGATTGGCTCTGTTCATTAAGAAGCGAGCTACGAGCTTAACGAGTCGAACTATCGAGCACTCATTAAGTTCGCGAGCTACGAGCATTTGGTCCAGCCCTAGTAATGGGGAGAGGAAGCAAAGGGGGCGAAACGGCTGAAAGGCAATGCAATCTACCGGAAGGCGGAGGGAGCCAGCCGAGGAGCAGGGAATCTTTTGGTTTTCACCATGTAAAACACCAGTCGACGACTTCTCACATCAGGGAGCAGTGGGTTTTACAGGCAGAGTCATCGTGACTAATTGCTGCCGCGCCTGCTCCCGTCAATCAAAAAATTAAAAATCCTGCCGCGCTTGCTCCCGTCAATGAAAAAATTAAAAATCCTGCCGCACCCAAACACCAGAGCAACGCCGTGGTGGATATTTAAATTTACCTGCCGGCAAGTAGATAAAAAGGTGTGAAAAAACAAATGTGGCACCGGCCTAACTAATTGGTCGAACTAGCCAAACTAGCTAGCCACCGTGCTTCACTGATGTACTCGGTGGGAAAGGTGGTCTTTCGTGATTTGACGACTCATTTACTTGCTTCGGCGCTACGACCGAGGAGGACCCAGAAAACGCGCGGTAGGGTGTCCCACGTCAGGAAGAATATATGCGTGCACCACCCGGGAGGACCCCGAAACCACGCGGTAGGGTGTGCCACGTCTCGGCACGGAGGAAAAATTTGCATGTAAAAATATACTGTATCAGACGTAGTACCTATGGTTTGACCTTGGGACCCAGCCAGTCGGTCGAAAACACCCCACTAGCCACATAGCTTCATCATGCAAACGTGGCATGGAGGATAGATGTGGCTAGCTCCATCTCGACCAGCCACATCGTCTCTTCTTCTAGGCGATTCTTCTATTTTCCAAGCTTTTTTTTAGTTGTAATAACACCACGGTAAGCTAGCGCCACTCTTCGTGTGTGCCCGTGCAACGGTTAGACGGTGGAGAGAAGAGAGATTGAGATTGCAAACCTGTGACCCACCAGTAAGTGAGTCAATGGTCATGCACGTGTTGACGAGGCACTCCCTCTACTCTACTCAATGTAATACTATATAAAATCAAGTTATGGGACAAAGCCAACAACCGTTATTTTTTCAGGCTATCGACTTACGCTTTGTAGTCCAGGTTGCCAGTTCGAATCTGGTTTTTCAGATTTGTTAGTTTTAGGTCCAAATTTGATTAATGACAAGTGGGACCCCCGTGTGTTGTTCCGATATCTCAATGTAGGATAGTGTTTTTGAACAAACACTTTGTGCGGTTAGACAAGTAACGACACGACTTACACGTATTTTGCAAGTTCACAAACAAAAATGACAGTGGCATAGAATATCACATCCACCCTGCAGCTTAGATGCTATGGTGATACGAGTTTTTACACCGTTGGAAGTGAGATCCAATGGCTTGGGAGTATTTGTAATTATGCGCAATTTCCAAACTTTCCAAAGGTTTTTTTGCAAATAAAACATTCAGGCCTCGTGTGTGCCACTTCATCTTCGATCCAACGGCTCCTCATTGCTCATATTAGGTGCTCCCCATAGCTTAATTACCCGCTACGGTTATATGAGCATCTAGGACGTATGATCAGTGATTTGATGGCACGTGCGTAGTACATGTACTTTCTATGCATTTCCCAAACTCTCTCAGTCGTATATTGAAAAAACATTCAAACCTCCTACTGTGGGCCGATAGATCACAGTGAACTCGTATCACCATAGAATCTACGGTGCGGGAGCACCTCATATTCTCCTGTGTGAGAAAACATAAGGTGCTATCGCAGCTTGGATGCTACGGTGATACAAGCTTTGAGGTCGTCTGATCTAAGATCGAATGCCATCTGAGCAGTCTTTGTGCTTGTAAGCAGTGGTCGAACTCTTTTGCGACTTTTCTACAAAAAACCATTCGAACCACCGAGGAGGTGTTGGGTCACAAATCCAACAGCTCCGAAGAGCTTGTATCACCGAAGCATCTAAGGTGTGGTAGCACATGATATTCTTACATGCAGGAGAATTTGATGTCCTCCTTCATCTTAGATGCTACGGTGATACGAGCTTCGAGGTCGTTGGATATGGGATGCAAGGGCATCTTAGTATTTTTTGTACAAATTGTGTGCAATTCTCAAAATCATCAAGGTTTACTGTAAAAATATTAAGACACATCATGTGAGCTGCTATATCTCTGATCTACAAGCTCCAAGCAACTCGTATCGGCATATAGCATCTAAGGTATGGGGGAACATGATATTCTCCCAGGGAGGAGGGGTGGGGGTGCACAACCAATCGATGGTTGGGAGGGTGGGGACAAATATAGTCTAAACAACCCTAAACACAGCTCCACAATTTTATCTAAGGTCGAGGGGTTGACCCCCGACAATCATAGCTCCGCCTAAACACAAAATTTGCATGTACTGTAGTACTAGACTCAATGTTCCTGTTTTAGTTTCATGTTCATTTTAAATATTGAACCGAGGACCATGCATGTCTTACATTTTACTCCCTTCGTTCCTAAATATTAGTCTTTTTAGAGATTTCAAATTGACTAGCACATACAGATGTATATAGACATATTTTAGAGTCTAGATTCACTCATTTTGCTCCGTATGTAGTCACTTGTTGAACTCTCTAAAAGACTAATATTTAGGACTAGAAGGAGTATTTTTGAATTCATTTCATACATGCATGGTTTGGAAAAATAGATGCACTATACTTATTGGATTGTTGTTGTGTTTGTGCATGTGTGTCTCTGTGTGTGTGTGGTCATATGTTTGATACATACAAAGTTTTCTCACCTCCATATTGTTCATCTTTTAAATTTGAATTTGCATTGGAAAACTTACTAGGGATACCATGAAATGTGAAATCCACGTTGAGATCCCTATATCACAAACTCACTCTAATTCAACAACTCGTCATAAATCAATTACCACGTTTAGATTATTATTTGCAAGGAAAATATGGGCATTGTAGTACACATAGATTTGTTCGGTAATTTAAAAGGTTCCTTTCATATTCTCGAATGGTAGGACCCAACGGCGTACCAGCCAGACCTTGGCTCGTGTTGATCCTAAAAAATAAAAAAAACCGGGCTCGTGTCCTTCGGTGGCGTGCGTGGTATGCACATTAGGCAACCCCAACCAGTCGAGCCTCAACGTTTCAAGTCGAAATATCTGGCGGCCAGAACTCCAACCCTAGGTAATTCCCCTCATGTCCCCGGTCCATAATGACTACCGATGAAGAACGGAGGGATGCTTTAGTAACTAGAAAACGTTACCTACTGTGCCGAGCACGGTTCAATTCTCTTGGTCGCCGCTCGTCAAGGTCACCCATCAACTGCATTGCCTAGTACTACTACTACTACACCAGGATGAGCACAGAATTGAGCCTGTTTGTTCATGCCTAGTACTTGAGTTAATATATCAAGCAATGCACTGGTACGGAGGGATTATCCTTTTACTCTGCATATATAACTTGTCTGAAGTTAAGCAAAATGTTTGACCAAATCCTTTCTTAATAAATACAACAGGACAAATGTACGTCTTGAAAATTTATTGCATGATGCATGTTATGATACTGTTTCGAATCCCGGATCTTAAATTTCAGAAAATCCAAAAGTGAACATAAATTCTTGAAACTGAGCATGGTCACGTGATATGGCACAAATATTACTTCGTAAGTTGCACAAATGAAGAGCCAAGGTTTTTTGGAACAAAGACCTGTCACGTTAAGCCGAACGCTTTCACTATTGAAACTATGGGTGTTTACGTGCCGCCACGAGTCCCCGCTTCTCATTGGAAGGTGCCGTCCAAGCAAGCGTGTGAGTCGACGGGAGGCGTGCGAGCAGACTGCTGCGCCGGCTGACAGGGAGGCGTCCGAGCAGACCACTGTGCAGGCTCACCGGGAGGCGAGCCCTTTGAGCAGGCTTCGCTACCCACCTTCGTCCCAACTTCTCCCACTTTTAATGTTGTCGGCGCCGCAGTTTGAAATCAACCCCGCACCACCCGGTATCGCTACAATCTTCTCTCTTCCTCTTCGATTCTCCTGTCGTCTACCTCCAACTAGCCTGACCTAAACGTACGCCATGCCGCATCACGATGGTCTACCCTTAGTCTTCCAGTTTCCTGCGGAAGACACCCAGCCGGAGTCTCAAGAACATAAGGCGCTTTGGGGCGAGCTTGAACTGGCCTTGCGGGAAGACGCCGTGCCTGTCCCTGCCCCCGTTTCGGCTCCCATCGCCCCGACTGCGCCAGCGCCCATCCTCGTGGCATTGATGGGCTGGGAGCCGCACATTGTCGCCGAGCTTGACCCCACGGGGTTCCACGAGGTCCCCGTCGACTTTCACACGCCCGTGCACCTGTCAGCGCATGCGCCTGTGCGTGCACTGACGCGCACGCCCGTGCCGGTGCTCGTGCACCTGCCAGCGCATGCGCCTGCGCGTGCATAGATGTGCGCGCTCGTGCTGGTGCCCATGCACAAGAATGTCTCCGCCGCGCCGTTGACAGCGCATGTCCCCGCGCGGGTGCCAGTACCCCCCTGAGTGGCATGGATGGCCGCCGTCGACCGCTTCCTTGCACCTACGCCAGTCGCCTCCTCCCGCCAGTTGACTCGCTCCAAAGTCCAGAACATTTTGGCCTTCCTTGAAGCTAGGCCAATGTCCAGGAGTACGCCAACAATGACACAAGATGCCGCCGTCACCGTCGGTTAGTGGCCCGACGACACACAGAGCACGGCGGAGGAGCCGCTTCCCACCGCAAGACACCCCTGCTGCCGCCACGTAATCTAAATTTTCCATGAAAAATCTTCGGATTGCCATGCTTAAAATCTGAACTTTTATCATTTTCATTTATTTTATATCGATCGTCGTATAATTTAATGTCGGAGTCAGACTAAACGAAATCTATGGTTTGATCGATTGAATGTTTTGCTAGAGTCGTATCAAATTAAATATAAAATGTCATCAAGCCACATGTATTCCTTGTCATCCAATGACCTAGACTGCTTCATGTCGAGCGCTCAACACATTTAGCGTACAGTTAATTTCATGCCAAAAATAGTGCTAATCACATAATAACACGCAAATAATATCCTACTTAATATCCGCATGCACTTAATATACTTCAAAATTAACGTGCATTGCACATACACACTGACTAGTGATGCTAGTACGTGAAACTGGTGTCGTAACTTGTGAACGCGTCTAGATATGGTCAACGGCAACATCGCCCGCAAGTTCATCATGTTTGCCCGTGCGTCTAAATGAAGAAGGGGAGGAGAGAGAGAGAGCACACATGAAACCCACCAGTAAGTGAAGGCAAATAGTAGTAAAAATAATATTACATGTTATTCATTAAATAGGCCGTGGTAATATAAAAACATTATGTGAACAAAGGGGGGGGGGGTACAACAAACATTGTTGTTCTACGTATGCTACCTATTGAGGTGCGGCTTGAAGGCACAGTCGCATGTTCAGTCCTCGTCCTTTATTTTTTTAATTTGTATATGGGTCCAAATTTGTTTCATGACATGTGGGCCCCTCGGTGTGTAGTTTGTAGCACTTTCATTTTGGGGTCAAAATTTGTTCCATTCCAAGTGGACTATCGGTGTGTAGTTTTGTAGCTTATTTGTAATAATTAAAGAGAACAACAGAGTTTTTTGCAATAATACCATGGTGCGACGTTGAAGGCGAGAAAGGACGTGCAAGAGAGTGATAACCGAGCCAGAGGGAAATCAACTAGGGGAGTTGTGAGGGTTGTAATGGTGTTTGGAGTAGTTGTTGGCCGAATGCTACGAAAATATAATCTAAACCGACCGGAGTAAATGTCTACACAAATTAATCCAAGGTTGGAGTGCCCCTCACAATGTAAATAGCTCCGGCTTTGTGAGGGATGGAGAGGTACCTTCAATGCGTGGAAGATACAGTGTGAGAAAGCGAGGTCAATCGAGGGACATATAGATAGAGAGACAAAGTGAGTGTGGTCCGACATTCATTAAACAAATATATATATGCTCTAGAGCGATATTGTCGGATTGAGATTTTGGCAAAGGTGAGGGCTATAAGATAGAGCTTGAGAGATGATCCAGTCACAGACGTGTAGATATAATTTGTGTGTGGGAGGAAGCAAGGTTAATCGATCACATAGGGTTGTCGTGCGATCGAAACAGTGAGACGGGTTGGAGAGAGTGACCTAGATAGACAATGTGCATGACAGAGTATACAATGTGAATAGGTCGAATTGGGCTCAAACATGGTGATATATCGTTTTTGTCCGAGAAAGAGCGAGGTCAATCGAGACAAACAAAGAGAGAGAGAGAGAGAGAGAGAGAGAGAGAGAGAGAGAGAGAGAGATTGAGTGAGCGTGGCCAGCCATGAGGTCGAAAGAGTGGAGGCGGCTTGGATGGACTGACCTAGATAGACAATCTGTGTGAGAGAGTATAGAGTGTGTCGATTGAGGCCTGAACAGGGAGATATGTCATTTGTGTGTGAAAGAAAACAAGGTTAAATGAGACTCAAATAAAGAGAGCGAGATTGAGTGAGTGTGACCCGCCGTGCGGAAGAAAGAGTGAGACAGTCTCGAGGGCGTGACCTAGATAGACAACGTGCGTGCTTGCGCATGCGAGGTTGGGGGGCTAGATAGGCAATGCATGTATTTAGCGCGAGAGGTTGAGAGGGAGAGGGAGAGACAGAGAGAGAGAGAGCTCAGCATGGGTTGCAATGGCGGGTGTGTGAGGTACAGGGGTTGTGTAGTTGACAGACTTAGAGATCGAAACATGGAGAGAAAGAATGAACGTGTGTTGGAAACCGATAGCTTCCTGAGGTGGTTAGGACAGGAAGATTGACCGATACAGGAAGTATGTAGCATGTGTGCGGGGGGGGGGGGGCTAAAAACAACATTTGAATGTACATAGTACGAGACTTAATATCGATGTTTCATTTTGGTGTACATTGTAAGATTTGAACTGAGGACCATGCATACTAGTAATTATTTCGAATTCGTGCCATACAAAGTTTCGAAAAGTTGACATTGACTCAATTTGTTGTGCTTTTTTGTAGGTCAGATGTTTGAATCCATCCAAAAGTTTTCTCACTACCATGGTGTTCATCATATACATATGAATTTGTATTAATAAGTAGGACGGATAGAGTGAAATGTGAAATCCACGTTAGAATTGGAGATCGCTACGTAACACACACTCTAATTCAAATAACTAATTATGTGACACACACTCTAATCCACGTTAGCGTGGATACCGTGGAAACCGTTTCGATTTTTTTTCAAATAACTCCTCATTAATTAATTTATAGTACTCCCTCTGGTCACTTTTATAAGACCTTGAAGACATTTCAGACAATGTGCAAAACAGTTCATTTTAAGTTGTCTGAGACGACTTACAAAAGTGAACGGAGGGAGTATCTCGTTTCGAATGACTAATTATTGCAAGGAAAACACGGGCATGGTAATACATACATATTCGTTTGCATTCTCAAATGTAGGCGCACCAGGCAGACGAGGGTTGTGTCGGGGTGGACGCTGCTTCGGTGCCTTAAAGGCACCTGCATTTGGTTCATTGACATGTGGGGCAGCCACCTATTGGGCCCACATCATGTGCTACGCGTCCGTCCGACACACGTGACAACCCCGACAGGACTATGCGACCACACCGACGTGCCTCACAGACACCGACTTCCACCGCATCAGGTGCGCTTCACCAACACCGTCTCCCAGCTCATCGGGGCTACTACACCGAACACATTGTCGCACCTCCACCCCCGAGGCCGTTAGGGCTTCACCAACGGTCTCGCCCACTGCATCGTAGTGCTCCGCTGCCACTCAAGATCTACATCCGTGCGCGTCCATCCAACACCAGCGCATCACCCTCAACGGCTCTGAAGTGACCCGCTCTCTAGCTAGGAAAGCATGCCCAAACGCCAGCCTGAACTAGGTATCCACACATCACTCCCTTGTGCACTGTTCCGACGATGTTTGGATATCCTTTCACTCCTCTCTTAGCTTACACCCCTATGCAACTCTGACTTTAACTCTTATTTCTTCTGGAGTTATCATCTGAAACAAGCAAATCCATTTTTTAACGAAGCATGATGGCGCTACGGGATCTGGTACCCATCCTGCACACCCGTATAACCTTGTAAGTATCTGTCCTCCGGTACAACATCAAGGTCGATTCCTCTTAGTTGATCAACCATTCGTCGTGTCAAAAATGCAGAGGGGGATGCAAGGAGAACAAGGCCTGCACATCCAAGCAAGTGGTAACATGCACTTGTACATGGAACATCCCAAGCGCAAGCAGAGCTACAGTGAGCCTATACAACGAGCTAGCGTAAGTCCCTGCATTTCATTTAATTCGTACTAGCATTCGTGTATGATTTGTGTGCAGTGGCGGATCCACGAATTCAAGTTACTAGGGGCAAACATTTAACTTAAAAAATACGAAGGCACTTGCACTCCGGAAACCAACATAACTTGAGAAATGTGAAGGTACATGCACTTTGAAAACAAGCTAATTATCCAAAGTAGTTCAGATTATAAACACTAAATGATGCAAGCAGCAAAAAACACAAAATGCAACATGGTGGACTACAAACATGGTCTGTACCTGCTTGAATTATTCGTTCTCTGGCTGAAAATATCGAAGTGTAATTGCACCTATAACTAGTGCGCAAACTGCATATCAATATATCTATCCTGCACAAGTATGCCAATAGCTTCAAACAACAGATTAGAAAAGTATTTATGCTATGTTGTCATGATACGGGGACTTTCTAGTAGATGGCCTCGACTTCTCCTCAAGCTATGAAAATGCACTATAATTTGCTTGTCATCAATGCCTGCAAATCTCTGTCTCTCTCAACATAGCATATCATCATTAGACACTAAATCCTTCAATGAGCTTGCAAAATGCTTGCATTTGATCCCTCATTAGACACTATATGTTCATCACCAGAAGCATGTAAAATGTTTGCATCAAATCCTTCATTAGCAGTTTGTTCATTAGAAACTTCAGGCTCAAGAACAACATGAGCTTGTATGTTTGCACTGGAAACTTGATTAGATACATAAGATTCAGTCAGTTCAGTATTGATTGGGGGAGTTATAAAATAAGTAGAAATTGGTTTCATTTTCTCATAGATTCCCTACATACAGGCAGTTTTACAACACCGTCAGGTTTAACTATTGGCCAGAAATTGAAGAGTTGAATTAGATATAAGCAGGGATGTGATGTACCTGCTTGTTGTGCATGCTACTCTTGCAAGTTGCGACTATCCTTTACGCAAGCTCGATGCCACGCCTGTGCTACCGTCGCTGCCTCCCATGTAGGCTACACCCAGGGTTGGATCTTCGTCTTCTTGTCCTTCCGTTCGCTTGAAGCCCGGCGACCGCCCTCCAACAAGGGCGCGAGGAAGTGCTGTGTCGGTCTGTCCAGCGGCGGCTAGGTTAGGAGCGAACCAGACTGGAGGCTAGAGCGAATGAAATGGGATTTTTCCTGTTGTCGATTGATATGGGAGGCGCTTGTTTGGGCCGCGAGCCTGCTATAGGGCCTGCCTTGCACTTATGTTATTGTCCCATCCAAATTGAAAGATTTTTCTTCATTTTTTACATTGCCTGCTCGTGCGTTGGGATGAACAAAACTAGCCTGGGCCAACCTGGACGACTCAAACTAGGTGCACACTTTCCAGCCACCTGAGACGGCCGCCCATACCAGCCCCTATGGTGCCGTCGCCCCTTTTTGCTTGTATGATTGGGTAGTGAAAAATATTTCAGCGGCGCTTTTGATTTACCCACAGAATGGTTGAATTGCTTGTTTCTATGAATTGAGTTCTCCAATAATGTGAAGGATGCCAGTCTTTTCATCCTATTGTAGATTGCTTAGATCTCGATATGCTAAAAGTAATCGCATGAAATATACAGTAAAAGCCAGTGTGATGTGTGTGGCTACAACTAATCTGACTACACGTCCTCATATAACATATCAAGGATGCACCATCTTACCAGATTAACCATTCGACTTACCAATGCAGTGTGGGAAGAAAGAAGTATTGGGATTGCGTATCCAAGCAATTGATGCCATGGACTCCTTCGTACAACCTTGTAAGCGAAAAAGAAGTTGCAGTGTGCCTGTACAAAGAACTAGCATAAGTTCAGTTACCTGCTTCTCAGAATTTTAGTTAGCCACTTATTGCAAAATTGTTCAATTACATTGCTTGGATTAATTTAGTTTGCTACTGATTACATAATGCCACAGCCTGTTAATCCTATTGTAGACTGCGCCTATCTATGTGTTTGATACTTACTATTAAGAATTACCTATTTGCCTTAACTTAAATAGCTACTTGTTTGTTTAACTGCTTTGCTGCGGCAACAGAGGGTTACAATGATGTTAATAACTACTTTTCAACATCCAATTGAAACTCTTTAATTCCTTGTTTGTTTAACTATTTTGCTATTATAACTCCCAGTTGAGATGTTTTTCTAACTTCAACTTTTCTGAATCCAATCGGAATTTTAATGGCAAAACAGGTTAGCCCAAGATCAAAGAGCGAGGTCCCCATGGACGTTGCATCATCCCACAGCAGTGGCACCGACCCAATTGTGCATTATGAATTGCCAACTGCTGATGCTCTAGAGGCTAAACTAGTGGTAGAAAAAGATTCTCCTTCTGCACTTAGCGATGAAGTTGACATGTTGAGGAAGCAAACAACACAATCACAAGCAGTACTCAAGACCAACATTAAATATTTGGTGGATTTCAAAATGAAGCAAGCTGAGACTGACCAGATTGTTAAGGTCCTGAAGGAAAAAGGTAATTAAATTCCTACTTGGTAAATCATAGGTAAAATATTCTTTCCATTGTTGAATAACCTTTGTGTTGTTTGTTCATGTAAACCATTTGTTTTAGAGATCATGTAATAATTGTTTTTTGTTTTTTGGTTTGTAATTTTATTTGAGCACAAGTTTGTATTAATTGATAAGACTCAGAGACATTTCATTTGGATTGCTGTGCCAGACCTACAAATATGCCAATCGGGCTGAATGTGCACTCAGCAATAATAGTAGTATAGATGGACCATAGGTGGCACACATCGGAAAGGGCCAAGATGCTGGCTAAAAAAGGATGCTGTTGTAGCCAAAAAAAAAGTACAGCGGCCTATCTTATGTATGTTAGTTGATATTATTGATCCATATACTCTATAAGTGTTTTTATGCCTGTTAGTTCTGTACATTCTTGGTTGATTGACTCGGTATTTGAATCTTGATACATCGCTTGTGTACATATCTAAATGGGAGTACACATTATGCTGCGTGTGACATTTGAGTTGGACATGAAGTGTTCCAAATATTTGAATTCACCTTAAACTGGATTCTAGCTTCTGAATTTGAGTATCGGCATTTGTAAACCATATTCATATATGATAGTGGAATACATCTTTGTCGTCCTTTTGAAGATATATAAAAACACATAGGATGATTTATAAAGATTCATATAGGAATACAAAATGGATTTGAATTTAGTTGACAGGGTAAACATGGATGCTTATTGTCCCAAAATTCGAAAGAAGCGGCAAAATGTCCACTCACATGTCGGCTGCCCGAAGCCAAGTGTTTGGGAGATGGAAATTACTGTCTACCCATTACACGGACAATCCATCGGCCAGATTTCCACTTCTCTAAATAGGGTGCCTCTAAGCCCATTTAGATATGACACGACCGCCTCTGAGCCCATTCCAACACGGTGGGCGTCAAACATGGGCGGCAAAACACATTTGATTCAATTAGATGTGACTTCAATTAGATGTGACACGACCGCCTCTGAGCCCATTCCGACACGGTGGGCGTCAAACATGGGCGGCAAAACACATTTGATTCAAGCTCGTCTGAAACACCTCTATTTCTCCCTCTATTCCCCATTCATACACGGTGGGCGGCAAAACAAACTCGACTTGGCCGAAATCGATGTAGGCGAATACTTTCAATAGGGACAGGTTTGTAACTTCACTCAGACGTGACACAACCAGCCTACCTGTCAGCCCCGATCATACACCGTGGGCGCCAACCATGGGAGCCAACCACCCTCTCCTCGCCAAAAATTGCTCTGGGCAAATATTGGCGAGATACTAGATTACCGTCCTATCCCCAACCGATGAGACGCCAAATTTTAAACGGGGGCTAAGTTTGTAACTTTCCCATATTTCAGACAGGCGAGTCCCAAAAACATGGTTCCCCGTACCTCTCCCTCCATTTTCCCATTCATACACCGTCCACGCTAGAACACCATCCCCACACCAGCCTCCGTCCGCCACCCCATCCATCGCCGCCGTCCTCCACCACATCCATCGCCACTGTCCTCCACCATGTTGGAGCGCCTACCAAGTCTGCGTCGTCCACTGCTAGATATGGACGTTTCTCATCCACGGCGACGGTCCAATAGCCTTGCATCGCGTCCTCTCGCTTCATCGGCGCCATCGTCGTTTTTGCCGGGCCGCTCACACGACCTTCTCTTCCACCGCAACGGGACTTATCCCCCGATGCACCTGTCTACCGTCGCAGATCTGCTTCAACGCCACCGACAGCCATCGCACCCCAAATGCCTACACGACACCATAAGAGAGGTGGTACTTCATATCTCCTCAACTTTTTGATCTCAACCTGAAAATAGATCTTAACTTGGTTACTCTACTTTCTTTTCAGCTCTTAGAATTTAGTTCTTAGTTTGAACAAACAATGGATGCTAAATATCACTTCTCCGGTTTGCAGCTTCAAATTTGTCATGGCGCAGTCATAATACGGTTTAATTGATCATGCTTAGGGTTTAATTGATCATGTTGGTTCCGTGGTGGTTTCTTTAATAGAAATTGGAGGGGAAACCCTCTTTTGCTAAAAAAATAAGCTTAGAGTTTCCCCCTTTTATGATCACTATACGATTAGAATACATGCTTCAGGTCATAATAACAGTGCTCCACCCATCAAGCTAAACAAGTTTAGTTGTTCAAATATGAATCTAATATTATTAAAATAGAGTCGTTTAATTGGTCAGCTAAATGTTCCTAAATTAGTTTCAAAAATGCATGTTCTCCGCTCGAGTGTGTATCTCTACAGGGTGCCCACGGTGGGCCCGCCCACCCTGGGATTTTGAGTCGTCCTAGGCCCTGATCCCCCTCTGTTCTGCTATGCGCTTCCGATCTCTACTCACCCCCAGCCGTCTGACTCGCCGGTGACTTGCCGTCCCTGGACGGCATGACTCTAGGAGGAGACGCCGAATTAACAGGAGGTCAGGAGCCGCTCGCCCAATAGCGTCACCGCTGCCCGGGTGCACCGTCGTGCATACCTTCCCAGTCTGTTCAGGGCTCAGGCGTGCAGCACCCACCAAGCCAACCCGATTTATCCTGAGATACGTCCTCAACACTCAGCAACCACTGCTCATTGATGAACCACAAGTGTAGGGGATCGATCATAGTCCTTTCGATAAGTAAGAGTGTCGAACCCAATGAGGAGCAGAAGTAAATGATAAGAGGTTTTCAGTAAGCTTTTCTCTGCAAGCACTGAAATTGTAGGTAATAGATAGTTTTGTGATAAGATAAATAGTAACGAGCAACAAGTAAATAAAGTGCAGCAAGGTGGCCCAATCCTTTATGTAGCAAAGGATAAGCCTGGACAATTTCTAATAATGATAAAGGAGCTGCCGAGGACACATTGGGAATTATCGTCAAGCTAGTTTTCATCATGTTCATATGATTCGCGTTTGGTACATTGATAATTTGATATGTGGGTGGACCGGTACTTGGGTACTTCCCTAACTTGGACAGGCATCCCACTTATGATTAACCCCTATTGCAAGCATCCGCAACTACAAAAAGAAGTATTAAGGTAAACCTAACCACAACATTAAGCGCATGGATCCATATTAGCCCCTAACGAAGCAATGCATAAACTAGGGTTTAAGATTCTGTCACTCTAGCAACCCATCATCTACTTATTACTTCCCCATGCCTTCCTCTAGGCCAAAATAATGGTGAAGTGTCATGTAGTCGACGTTCACATAACACCACTAGAGGAAAAGACAACATACATCTCATCAAAATATCGGACGAATACCAAATTCACATGACTACTAATAGCAAGAGTTCACCCATGTCCTCAGGAACAAACATAACTACTCACAAAGCATATTCATGTTCATAATCAGAGGAGTAATAATATGCATAAAGGATCTGAACATATGATCTTCCACCAAGTAAACCAATTAGCATCAACTACAAGGAGTAATCAACACTACTAGCAACCCACAGGTACCAATTTGTGCTTTTGATACAAGATTGGATACAAGATATGAACTAGGGTTTTGAGAGGAGATGGTTCTGGTGAAGATGTTGATGGAGATTGACCCCTTCCCGATGAGATGATCGTTAGTGATGATGTTGGTGATGATTTCCCCCTCCCGAAGGGAAGTGTCCCCGGCAGAACAACTCCGCCAGAGCCCTAGATTGATTCCGCCAAGGTTCCGCCTCGTGGCGGCGGAGTTTCGTCCCGTAAGCTTTCCCACGATTTTTTCCAGGGTAAAAGTGATGATATAGCAGAAGATGGACGCCGGAGGCCCACCGGGGGCCTAGGAGATAGGGGGCACGCCCTATGGGGGGGGCGCCCCCTGTCTCCTCTACAGGGTGTGGGCCCCCTAGCCTATTTCTTTCGCTCAGAAATTCTTATTGAATCCAAAAAGTTGTTTTGTGGAGTATCAGGACTTATGGAGCTTTGCAGAATAGATTTCCAACGTTTGCTCCTTTTCCAGCCAGAATTCCAGCTGCCGGCATTCCCCCTCTTCGTGGTAAACCTTGTAAAATAAGAGAGAATAGCCATAAGTATTGAGATATAATGTGTAATAACAGCCCATAATGCAATAAATATTGATATAAAAGCATGATGCCAAATGGACGTATCAACTCCCCCAAGCTTAGACCTCGCTTGTCCTCAAGCGGACGCCGAAATCAAAAAATATGTCCACATGTTTAGAGATAGAGGTGTCGATAAAAATAAAATACGGATATGAGGGCATCATGATCATTCTAATAACAACAACATATATAGATTTTGTCATATGATTTCGTATGCTCATGTAACAAGCAATTCACAATGTCAAGTATGGTTCAAGAACTTCATTGGGAACTAACAAACTATAATCTCAGCCATTGAAGCAATTGCAATTTATCGTAACATCGGAAAGAGTCAATAATAGAGCTTTTCAGCAAGCTCACATACTCAACTATCTCGTAGTCTCCTACAACTGCTAACACTCACGCAGTACTTGTGGTTATAGAGTTTCAGCCGGACACTGAGAAAGATAGGGGCTTATTGTGTTGCCTCCCAACGTATTCACCTTTAGGTGATGTCAACAATAATAGCACATGCTAACTTACATCCAATTGGATATATATATCATGATCTTTCAAACACGAGGAGCTTGACAAAGGATAAAATGAAAAAGGGAAAGGTGAGGATCACCTTGACTCGAGCATAAAGTAAAGACATAAAGTAAAAGATAGGCCCTTCACAGAGGGAAGCAGAGGTTGGCATGCGCGTTTAGGGTTGATGCATAAAATCTTAATGCAAAAGAACATCACTTTATATTGCCCCTTGTATGTGGACCTTTATTATGCAGTCCGTCACTTTTATTACTTCCACAACAAGTTCTTACAAAACTTATTTTCTCTGCACTAATAAGTCATACATATTTAGAGAGCAATTTTTATTGCTTGCACCAATGACAACTTACTTGAGGGATCTTACTCAATCCATAGGTAGGTATGGTGGACTCTCATGGCAAAACTGAGTTTAAGGATATTTGGAAGCACAAGTAGTATCTCTACTTGGTGCAAGGAATTTGGCTAGCATGAGGGGGAAAGGCAAGCTCAACATGTTTGGAAGGTCAATGACAATATACTTTAACTGAGATGTCAGGAAAACATAAACCATTACGTTGTCTTCCTTGTACAACATCAACTCTTTTAGCATGTCATACTAAATGAGTGCTTCACAATTGTAAAAGGTGTCCAAGATAATATATTTATATGTGAACTCCTCTTTCCTTATCACTTCCTATTAATTGCAATGATGACCAAGACTACGTTCATCGACTCTCAACAATTTTTATGCCTCATACTTTTTATGTGTGAAGTTATCACTATCCATAAGATCAATATGAACTCTTTTATTCTTTCTACTTTCTCAAGATCATAGCAACACAGCAAAGCCCTGGACTCAACACTAATCTTTATTATAGATAGCACACGGACTCGATTACATAAAGAGATCACAATGCAAAACTCAAAACTACTTGATATCAAAACTTCAAACTACTAGATCAAGATAATACTAAAAGGATCAAACTAAATAAAACGGTAAAGATAGGAGTGTGATGGTGATACGATACCGGGGCACCTCCCCCAAGCTTGGCAGTTGCCAAGGGGAGTGCCGATACCCATGTGATTATTTCCTCGGAGGTGGTGAAGTAGGAGTTGTTTGATTATGTAGGCTTGTCGTCCGTCTTCCAAAGCATAGGCTCTCCATCATAAAAGGATGATCGAGTCTCCGGGATCCTTAAATCTGCAGCCAAACTCATTCGCTTGAATCTATATTCATACTCACAGTTCTGGTTTTGCAGGTCATAGTTTTGGGCTTGGAGGTGCTTGATTTTCTCTTGAAGCTTGAAGATGGTCTCCCCAATGACTTTAACATCTAGCTTGTGGTTGTTGGTGAACTCCGTGATCATCATCTGGTTGGCGTTGAGTCCACGCTCCACCATCCTTTGACACTTGAAAACTTCCTGCTCCACGGCTTCGAGCTTTGTCTCCACGCTCCCGGTACGCCTTGGTCCCTCCACATCGCAGATGTGCAGCACCCCCTCACGCATCTCAATGGTTTGAAGGTGTTGCAGCACCTCCGCGAGATAAGGGTTGATAACCCTCTTGAAAAACTTGTCCTTGGGAGCGCTTGGAGACGCCATGATGCTCTAGATCTAAAACAGAAACAGCTCGAAACGAAAACAGAGGATATTTGCGTGATACGATGGTCAAAACCTTTGGGAGTATATATAATGAATTTTTACCAACCCAAATACGTAACGTGCAAGAAAACGGAGTCCGAGAGGCACACGAGGTGCCCACGAGATAGGGGGCGCGCCCTACAGGGGGGCTGGCGCCCTCCACTCTCGTGGGGGCCTCGTGTCCCTTTCGGACTACTTCTTACTTCCTAAAATTCTTAAATAATCCAAAAATGATAAAAATTGCCTTTAGAGTTGTTTTGGAGTCGCTTTACTTACCGTACCACATACCTATACCTTTTCGGAGTCTGGAAAGTTCTAGAAAGTGTCCCTTATGTATTCCTCAGGGGTTATGGTTTCAATAATATTAGTTTCAACAATGATAGGATTACCTGAAATATAATGTTTAATTCTTTGACCGTTTACCACCCTCGGATTTGTGCCTTTGAAGTTGTTGATTTTTATAGCACCAGAACGATAGACCTCCTCGATAACGTAGGGACCTTCCCATTTTGAGAGAAGTTTTCCTGCAAAAAATCTTAAATGAGAGTTGAATACACATAATTTCCTACGTTAAACTCACGCTTTTGTATCCTCTTATCATGCCAGCGTTTGACTTTTTCTTTGAAAAGCTTGGCATTATCATAAGCTTGGGTTCTCCATTCATCAAGTGAGCTAATATCAAATAACCTCTTCTCACCGGCAAGTTTGAAGTCATAATTGAGCTCTTTGATAGCCCAATATGCCTTATGTTCAAGTTCAAGAGGTAAATGACACGCTTTTCCATAAACCATCTTATATGGAGACATACCCATAGGATTTTTGTATGCAGTTCTATAGGCCCATAATGCATCATCAATTTTTTTGTACCAATTCTTTCTAGATCTATTCACAGTCTTTTGCAAAATTAATTTGAGCTCTGTATTGCTCAACTCTACTTGACCACTAGACTGTGGGTGATAAGGAGATGCTATTCTATGGTTGACATCATACTTAGCAAGCATCTTACGGAAAGCACCATGAATAAAATGTGAACCACCATCAGTCATAAGATATCTAGGGACTCCAAACCTTGGAAAAATAACTTCTTTAAGAATTTTAATAGAAGTGTTATGATCAGCACTACTAGTTGGAATAGCTTCTACCCACTTAGTAACGTAATCAACAACAACTAAAATATGTGTATAACCATTAGAGGCAGGAAAAGGTCCCATATAATCAAAGCCCCAAACATCAAACAGTTCAATAACAAGAGAATAATTCATAGGCATTTCTTGACGTCTACTAATGTTACCTATTCTTTGACATTCATCACAGGATAAGACAAACTTACGAGCATCTTTGAAGAGAGTATGCCAATAAAAACCAGATTGTAGTACCTTGTGTGCAGTTCTATCTCCAGCATGGTGCCCTCCATAAGATTCAGAGTGACACTTACGTAGAATCTGTTCCTGTTCATGCTCAGGCACACAACGTCTAATAACACCATCTACTCCTTCTTTATAAAGGTGTGGGTCATCCCAGAAGTAATGTCTTAAATCATAAAAGAACTTTTTCTTTTGCTAGTATGTGAAACTAGGCGGTATATATTTAACAACAATGTAATTAGCATAATCAGCATACCAAGGAGCAGTACGAGAAGCATTGACGACCGCTAATTGTTCATCACGAAAGCTATCATTAATAGGTAGTGGGTCATCAAGAACATTTTCTAACCTAGACAAGTTATCTGCAATAGGATTCTCAACTCCCTTTCTATCAATAATATACAGGTCAAATTCTTGGAGCAAGAGAACCCATCTAATGAGTCTAGGCTTAGCATCTTTCTTTTCCATAAGATATTTAATAGCAGCATGATCAGTGTGAATAGTAACTTTGGAATCAACAATATAAGCTCTAAACTTATCACATGCAAACACAATTGCTAAGAACTCTTTTTCAGTAGTAGCGTAATTTCTCTGGGCAGTATCAAGAGTCTTACTAGCATACTAGATAACATTCAAAATCTTATCGACTCTTTGCCCTAAAACAGCACCTACAGCATAATCACTAGCATCTCACATAATTTCAAAAGGTAAATTCCAATCAGGCGGCTGGACAATAGGTGCAGTGATCAAAGCTTTCTTTAGTGTTTCAAATGCTTCTAAACAATCATCATCAAAGACAAAAGGAATATCTTTTTGCAATAAATTAGTCAGAGGCCTAGAGATTTTAGAAAAGTCCTTAATGAACCTCCTACAAAAACCGGCGTGACCAAGGAAACTTCTTATACCTTTTATGTCCTTCGGACATGGCATCTTTTCAATAGCATCAACCTTGGATTTACCAACTTCAATACCTCTCTCGGAGATCTTGTGCCCCAAGACAATGCCTTCATTAACCATAAAGTGACACTTTCCCAATTTAGGACGAGACTAGTGTCTTCACATCTCTGCAAAACTCGATCAAGGTTGCTCAAACAATCATCAAAAGAGGATCCATAGACTGAGAAGTCATCCATGAATACCTCACAAATCTTTTCACAAAAATCAGAGAATATAACCATCATGCATCTTTGAAAGGTAGCAGGTGCATTACATAAACCAAAAGGCATACGTCTATAAACAAAAGTACCAAAAGGGCAAGTAAAAGTAGTTTTAGATTGATCCTTCACCGACACAGGTATCTGAGAGAAACCAGAATAACCATATAGAAAGTAGAAATGTGTGTGTTTGGATAGACTTTCTAGCATTTGATCAATAAAAGGTAAAGGGTAATGATCTTTCTTAGTAGCTTTATTTAACTTACGGAAATTAATTACCATCCTATAACCTGTAATAATTCTTTGCGGGATCAATTCATCTTTGTCATTAGGGACAACATTAATACCTCCCTTTTTAGGAACACAATGGACAGGGCTTACCCATTCACTATCAGCAACGGGGTAAATAATACCTGCCTCAAGGAGCTTTAGTATCTCCTTTCTTACCACTTCCTTCATCTTGGGATTTAATCGTCTTTGAGGATCTCTAACTGGTTTGGCATCTTTCTCCATTGAAATTTTGTGTTGAAATAATGTGGGGCTAATGCCCTTAAGATCATCCAAAGTATATCCAATAGCATCTCGGTGCTTCTTACGAATTTTCAATAATCTTTCTTCTTCTTTCTTTGAAAGGTTAGCGCTAATAATAACAGGATATATTTATTTTTCATCAAGATAAGCATACTTAAGATTATGAGGTAATGGTTTGAGTTCAAACACGGGATGACCCTTGGGTGGAGGGGGATCCCAAAGAATTTCAACGGGAAGGTTATGTGTCAGCATAGTTTCCTATTTAAGGAACACTTCATCTATTTCTTCCCTTTCCTTCATAAACATATCGTTTTCATGGTCTAGCAAATATTGTTCTAACGGATCAGTTGGAGGAACAACAATGGAAGCAAGACCAATAATCTCATCCTTACTAGGTGGTTCCCTTTCATGAGGTTGTCTACTAAACTTAGCAAAATTAAACTCATGAGACATACCATCTATGCCAACAGTGACAATATTCTTTTCACAATTAATCTTAGCACTAGCAGTATTCAAGAAGGGTCTACCAAAAATAATGGGACAAAAATCATCTTGTGGGGAACCAAGAATAAGAAAATCAGCAGGGTATTTAACCTTCCCACACAAAACTTCAACATATCTAACAATCCCAATAGGTTTAATGGTATCCCTATTAGCAAGCTTAATACTAACATCAATGTCTTCTAATTCAACGGGTGCAATGTCATGCATAATTTCTTTATAAAGATCATAAGGTATCACACTAGCACTAGCACCCATATCACATAAGGCATGATAACAATAATCTCTATTTTAACATAAATGACACGCATGCCTACAACAGGTCTACGTGTCTTAGTATCAGGTCTAGCAATATTAGCAGTTTCACCCAAGAAAGAAATAACATGCCCATCTAACACCCATCCAAGAGATCTTTAACCATAGCAATACTAGGTTCAACATTAATTTGCTCAGGAGGTGTATAAGTCCTAGTATTACTCTTACGAACAACAGCCGAAGCTTTAGCATGATCTTTTATCCTAATAGGAAAAGGAGGTTTTTCAACATAAGTAGTAGGAACAATAGGATCACTATAGGTAATAGTCTTTTCTTCGAATGTAATAGGTGCAACTAATTTCACTTCAACAGGAGGATTATATTTAAACCACTTCTCTTTAGGGAGATCAACGTGAGTAGGAAAAGATTCACAAAAAGTAGCTACTATCTCAGAGTCAAGTCCATACTTAGCGCTAAATCCACGAAAAGCATTGGTATCCATAGGAGATTTGACACAATCGAACTTAGGTGTCATACCTGACTCCTTACCATCGTCGGAACCCCAATCTTCAGAGTTGCGTTTAATTCTTTCCAATAAGTCCCATTTGAAATCAATAGTCTTGAGCATATAAGAACCAGCACAGGAAGTATCGAGCAGGTTGCGATTATCAAGAGAAAGCCGAGCATAAAAATTCTGAATAATCATTTCCCGAGAGAGCTCATGATTGGGGCATGAATATAACATTGACTTAAGCCTCCCCCAATCTTGAGCGATGTTTTCTCCTTCACGAGGCCAGAAATTATATATGTAATTACGATCACGATGAACAAGATGCATAGGATAGAACTTCTGGTGAAATTCCAACTTCAATCGCTTATAATTCCAAGATCTCGTATCATCACATGGCCTATACCATGTCAATGCATCTCCCATCAAAGATAAAGGGAAGACCTTCCTTTTGACAACATCATCGGGAATACCTGCAAGCTTAAATAATCCACAAACTTCATCCATAAAGATAAGGTGTAAATTGGGATGCAATGTTCCGTCTCCTACAAATGGATTATCTAGCAGTTTTTCTATCATACCCGAAGGGATCTCAAAGTAAATATTTTCATAAAGTTCAATAGGTTGAGGAGCAACTCTTTGCTCTTCTAGTTGGGGTGAAGATACCACAAACAAGCCCCTCAAAAGGATTTGTTTCCATAGTGACAAGTAACAGAAAATTTCAACACACTATATAAATGTTTCCTTACCAAGTTCCACTCACCAAAAGCGCTACACTCCCCGGCAACGGCGCCAGAAAAGAGTCTTGATGACCCACAAGTGTAGGGGATCTATCGTAGTCCTTTCGATAAGTAAGAGTGTCGAACCCAACGAGGAGCAGAAGGAAATGATAAGCGGTTTTCAGTAAGGTTTTCTCTGCAAGCACTGAAATTGTAGGTAATAGGTAGTTTTGTGATAAGATAAATAGTAACGAGCAACAAGTAAATAAAGTAAATAACGTGCAGCAAGGTGGCCAATCCTTTATGTAGCAAAGGATAAGCCTGGACAATTTCTAATAATGATAAAGGAGCTCCCGAGGACACATTGGGAATTATCGTCAAGCTAGTTTTCATCACGTTCATATGATTCGCGTTAGATACTTTGATAATTTGATATGTGGGTGGACCGGTACTTGGGTACTGCGCTAACTTGGACAAGCATCCCACTTATGATTAACCCCTATTTCAAGCATTCGCAACTACAAAAATAAGTATTAAGGTAAACCTAACCACAACATTAAGCGTATGGATCCATATCAGCCCCTAACGAAGCAACGCATAAACTAGGGTTTAAGCTTCTGTCACTCTAGCAACTCATCATCTACTTATTACTTCCCCATGCCTTCCTCTAGGCCCAAATAATTGTGAAGTGTCATGTAGTCGACGTTCACATAACACCACTAGAGGAAAACACAACATACATCTCATCAAAATATCGAACGAATACCAAATTCACATGACTACTAATAGCAAGACTTCACCCATGTCCTCAGGAACAAACGTAACTACTCACAAAGCATATTCACGTTCATAATCAGAGGAGTAATAATATGCATAAAGGATCTGAACATATGATCTTCCACCAAGTAAACCAATTAGCATCAACTACAAGGAGTAATCAACACTACTAGCAACCCACAGGTACCAATTTGTGGTTTTGATACAAGATTGGATACAAGAGCTGAACTAGGGCTTTGAGAGGAGATGGTGCTGGTGAAGATGTTGATGGAGATTGACCCCCTCCCGATGAGAGAATTGTTGGTGATGACGTTGGTGATGATTTCCCCCTCCCGGAGGGAAGTGTCCCCGGCAGAACAGCTCCGCCAGAGCCCTAGATTGATGCAGCCAAGGTTCCGCCTCGTGGCGGCGGAGTTTCGTCCCGTAAGCTTGCCCACGATTTTTTTTCCAGGGTAAAAGTGATGATATAGCAGAAGATGGACGCTAGAGGCCCACCAGGGGGCCCAGGAGATAGGGGGCGCGCCCTACAAGGGGTGCGCGCCCCCTGTCTCCTGGACAGGGTGTGGCCCCCCTGGCCTTTTTCTTTCGCTCAGAAATTCTTATTAAATTCAAAAGGTTGTTTCGTGGAGTCTCGGGACTTTTGGAGCTATGCAGAATATGTTTCCAACATTTGCTCCTTTTCCAGCCAGAATTCCAGCTGCCGGCATTCCCCCTCTTCATGGTAAACCTTGTAAAATAAGACAGAATAGCCACAAGTATTGAGATATAATGTGTAATAACAGCCCGTAATGCAATAAATATTGATATAAAAGCATGATGCAAAATGGACGTATCACTCATCACCCATTTTCTAATTGATTCATTACTCATTAGGCAGGACTGTCATTAGGGTTTGTTGTGTGCTCAGTTCTACCTACACTTAATGGTTCAGATGTACTTCGGTAATATTTAGTACCTCTAAAGTTCACAGGGTTTTCAAAATTCCGGCCCTTGAAACAGACACTAGTCATTTTGGATTGTTGGTCGTATTGACATTGACCCAGATTACTACTACAAGCCAGGTTTGTTGACAATTTTACTTGTCTTTCTTACTCATTCGATATAATATCCAATTATTCGCGTCGATTAGTTGCAAACAATAAGTGCTAGATAAACTTCTTCATTCAGATTTTGGACGGTCTCTTACTGCAGTTACAATTCCGCATACTTGTCCTTGTAAGCTCACAAGTAAATGATTCATTCACTACATCTATGCTTGCCTTGTCATATATGTTGTCAATATTCTTTTAGGGTGGACCACCCTGTTTCTAAATATTAGAACCGTAGACATGAGTGAATAGTATTTCTCTATGTGATCTCTTCCATCATGTGTGGACAACGAACACAGCATTGCATAGAAAGAAAGTGTCATTTCAAGCTTTTACATAGGTTTCAATCTTTTACATGGAATACAATTTGCCTACTTGCTTTGTGTCGCACTACCAACACTCCACCCTTGAAGCTAAACATTATGCCACTCATAGTTCCTTAGTTTATTTGTTCAAATACGAATTTCATATGATTCTAATGTTTCTACTTCAGTTTTGAAATGTGTGTCTACCTCTTATACAAATTGCATAGAGGGGTTTGTATTTATTTGTGTGGTCTGGTCAGCACGGTTGGGGGGGTGAACTTTGCATATGCAGGGGTTTATAGGGAGACACTCTTCGAGTTGAATCCGCAATGCATTCCATAGATAATCTGACTACTTCTTATGTTTTCATGAATCTCATATTCTGAACAGCATCATAATGATTATGAGGTTGCACGCATGAAAAGAATAAAGCAGAACAATGCCATGGCTGTCAAACTTGGCATTAGGGACTAAAATCAAGTCTGGATGCAATGCAAACGCTCTCCACCTATAGATTCATGCTCAGAATATGATCCTAACAGTGATTCTGAGCTAGTGGGAGACCTAAGTCAATGTAGCTCCCTAGTGGAGGAGTCAGAGGAAGATGCCCTATCTTATTCACCCATCAAGGTGCTTGCTCTAACTTTCCAAGGTTACATTGGTCGCACATATCTTGCAACTGATGCTTTGCATTGCTTCTACTTTGTTGAACTGCCAGTAGCTTAGTTTACACATTGTGTATGTGAATACGCCCTGCCTATCCATTTTCATACCATATTTATCCATTCAAATGATGTTCTTGTGTATCAGACGTTCAAAAGGAAGAGGGCGATTGCTGATCGTGGAGGAGCACAAGCAAAGTATTTGGAAAAGGTAGTGGCACTTGACAAATGAAATATCCCATTAGGTGTAGTTGCAATATCACCTGACCCACAAAACACCCCAACTCTAGCAGACTCTAGCCCTACTAAACTGGTCATTTCTGATGCCCCAACTCAGCAGACCCCAACTGCAGCAAACAGTATGATTATGCCAGTTGACATAGCACCAGCTCTACGACGCAAAACCCCCATTCCAGCAAAGAGTTCACCAAATCTAGTTGCCAAATCCCTTTTCAAACCAGAGAGAGTCCCAATTGCAGCAAATAGGACCCCTGTTCCATTTCTTCCCAGTTTAGAAGATGAAGCTTATGTTGTTGTCAGGAACTTTGTGCGCATCTTTCCTTCATGGAAAGATTATACCACAGACACAGAACAATTTCCAGTCTTCCTCCGCAACTTACGCGTAAGTAATGTACTAATGTTATTCATGGTAATTACTGCATATGTTTCTCCTGACAGAAGACACAAGATTTCATTTTTTAAAGATGCAAGGAGCAATCTGGATTGTGAATACGAGCAAGGGTTGGTTGCGCTTTTCAAGGACTCGTTGATGAAGTATCATTCCTACGTGAGGCAAGCACACTTCTATGGCAAGCCTCTGAATGAAATTTCTGTAAAGTCTCTAGTGCTACATTTATCCGAAGGTGACTGGAATAATCTTGTTACACATTGGTCTCGGCTGCAGCATAAGGTACTGTCTATGATATCACATCACAATTTGAACAACATTTCTGCATTTGCCTTAATGTCTCACTTGTACGAAAACTGTTAGCATAAGAACATTCGTTCTCAAGGGACCACAGAATCTCGCAACTATACTGCACACTGCATTGTAGTACCTCTTGCCCTATATGTAGCATCAATGCACATGTTAGCCTCGTAATCGTCCATTTTGTGGACATTATAAGATCCGTATGGACTCTTACATAAATTTAGAATCTACCCAATGCTTTTGAAGAGGTTTAGCTCCCAATGCTTTTGAAGAGGTTTAGCTCTGCAGTCCTCTTGTAAGGACTGAACTTGGTCTATCATTGTACTTACATTAACAACTACTCCCTCCGTCCCATAATATAAGAACGTCTTGTACAGTACACCAGTGTTCAAAATACTCTTGTTTTATGTGAAGAGGGATTGGTTCATTGTGTAGCATTCTGCATCTTATCTCCCTTGCCCACCATTTACTAAAAATATCAGATCTATATTTAATCTTACCAACAAGTAGAATACACAGACAATGCTAGTGCAGAAGTGTAGCCCATTGCTCTTGTCAGTACATTTTGTCCTGTAACGCTTGTACTTCCAGGGATTGGTAGTTGATTATGTAGCATCAATTTGCATCTTATCTTCATTATCCTCTGTCCCTTCCAGTATTATCATATCTGTAATTACTCTCTACAAAATGTAGAGTACAGGCAATGCTTATGAAGAAGATTATGTGCTGAAATTCTTGAGTTATCCTTCCCTTGACATGGAGAAGGGCATTATAAAACCGGTGTTAACTGTTAATGTAATTCAGTCCTTCTAAAGCATTTATCCTCAACTGCTATTTAATTTCCTCATACTCCCCTATCTTTTACTGCTGTTTAGTTTGTTGTTTCTACCAAAATGCATGTTCGCAAGAACCGTAAGTTCTAAGGTTTACTTGTAAAACCAAATTCCTAATTCATACCGTGCACATTACTTAATACTCCCTATATGTATGCTTGTTTTTCTGGATCTATAATCCAGTGTGTGGTGAAGCAGCCCACGTTTGCACCTTGTCATCTCTTGTTTTATCTTACTGATGTGGCTGATGATATGAATAACATGCCATGCACATTATCCAAAATAGATACAATGATTTTCTTTGCCCTTCATCTATGCTTGTTATGTTGACATGGTAATCCAGTAGTGTGGTGAAGCTCCCCGCATTATGAACAATGCCAAATTATGCTATTGATATTTTGAACTTACTCTTTATTTTCTAATTTGAAATTGGATGGAATTGACAACACAGTTATCATCTTTGTTTATACACGTGCAAAAGCTGTCATCTCTTTGCTTTGTTTCAGGGTGATATGCCTGATGGCATGCACAAGTCTGCTGAAGGCTATGAGACAAACCCAACATATATTGCAGCAAAGAAGGCAAAACATCTTGAAGATAGCGAGACAACCCCAAAGTCTTGTCTTGATGCAGTGTTCAAGTTACTTGAGACTAGCAGTCAGACAAGCTCACAGAATTCGTTGTCTGAATCAGTTCGACTTCTTCAGTCCCAAGTTCTAGCAGAAGGGCATTCTGCAACTCAACTTCGACTTGAAGTCCTATCTCTAAGAAAGATTGCGGAGAACAACAATGAGAACCTCATCGCTAAACAGCTACACCTGGAAGCTATGACCGACATGCTAGGCTGGTATCACAGCCTTGCTCAGCAGCTTGTGCAGCAATTCCCCCGCAAGCCTAACCTTTCTTGAATTGTCTTGGAAGTGGTCTCGGTTCAGTATTATTTTGTTACGCCGCAATAGTGCCTAGTTTTTGTAATCTGTTTCTTCGTTGCGCTTTATGATCACTGGTGGCAAACTTCGATGCCCAGTGGATGTAATATACCTTAAATCCTTTATTGTATAATGTAGGTTTATTATTAGTTACTATGCCATAATTTCTTTATTATATAGAGTAGGTTTGTTCTTAATTCCTACTAGTTACTGCCATCATTCGCTATCTGAAAAAAATCAGATGTAGTCGACCGGGCCGAAACATTCAACTCTAATGGGCCTGGTTTTTAGCAGGCCACAATTGGGCCCGCCTGCGTCTGTCTTGGGCCCGAATGATTGGGGCCTTCACACATTGCGCCAGGCCGACAACTTACACCGGCCTATATTTTAGTTGGGCCTTTTGTCGACCCAGCGCTTAGTTTGGCCCAGGTAGCATTGGGCCATTAACAAGCTGAATATTGTGTGGGCCTGTTATGGCCCAAATGAAACCACGGGCCTTTAGCAGGCTGAAATGCATGTTGGGCCTCAATTTTCACTAGTCATCGACGGGCCTTCAGCAGGCTGAAATGTAGACTGGGCCTTTTTGGGCCCAGTTAGCTCACGGGCCATTACCGGGCCAAAACATATCTTGGGCCTTAGTTGGCCCACTGATATCATGGGCCTTTAAGAGGCTGAAAGCTTAGTACAGGCATCAACGGGCCGAATTACGCGACAGGCCTTTAACAGGCCCAAAGTCACGTTGGGCTTAACTGTTGCCACCTTTAGCACGGGCCGTGACTGGGCCCGATGTCCTGTCGGACCTTATATGGCCCATGGGCAGCATGGGCCATTCCTAGGCCGAAAGTCACACCGGGCTGAAATGTGCCCATGTCTACATCGGGCCTCTAACAGGCCGAAAGTTACTGGGCTGTAGTTGGGCCCAAATATTCGGCGAACAATTAACGGGCCAGATCTGGCTTCGGGCCGTAAATGGGACCAAATATTGGGCAAACAATTAACGGGCCAGATCTGGCTTCGGGTCGTAAATGGGCCCAAATATTGGGCAAACAATTAACGGGCCAGATCTAGCTTCAGGCCGTAAATGAGCCTTTATTAAGCAGGCCGTTAATGGGCTGGCCCACTAGTACCTGATTAAGTACTACATGCCTTTGACTGGGCTGGACTTTTTAACCTATATGGGCCTCTGTTGGGCCCATCCACGTGTCGACGGATCATAGGCATGTCTCCTCCAATGTACGGGCGACATCTGGCCCACTGACGAGCTGACAGGTGTTCCCTCGGGCCAATCAGAATTTTACACGTGGAAATTTCCCATTGGTCCGGGCAGTTAACGGGTTATCGGATCCAAAACCCCACCCGATAGCTTAGCGGCGTTCCGTTACAGTGGATGCCATGTGTCAATCACCCCTGATGAAAGCACTTCTGTGACGCGCGATTTATCATCATGAAAGTGGACACTTCCCCGATGATAATTTGGGTAATGTCATGGAACACTTCTACGATAGCGCAGGTATGACTTACTTGATTCTATCATAAAATCGTCATGGATGTACATGTATGACAAAAAACGTGACCTACTGTGACAAACACGTATCATCACAGAAGTGTATTTTTTTGTAGTGCTAGCATGTAACACCTCATATCACTTTGCGGCCTCACGCACAGTATCCCCATGGGTGTCGCCTTACCAGGCCCGGGACCATTTGCGCGTTTTGGCACACGTATATGATAGTGTCACTAGCATCTAGATGACAAGGAGCCCGGGCTGACATGGCTAGTCATGAACCCAAAGTGGCACTAACTTACAGGGACAGACATACATGACCCAGCAACGAACGTGTCATTCACAGCGAGTGAATCCGGGCTGTAGCAGCTGGGCTAGCGAGACTCCGGAGAATCCGTGCTGTAGCAGGCAAACAGGACTCCGGTAGACACCGTGTGACATTTCCACGAAGGGACAGACACAGGAACGAAGAAGGACACATGCCGGCCAGCCTAGGTGTTCCGGAGCAGTAGCAAACTACCATGGCTCAGTGTAATCACTAGGAGACATTTCCCGATAATAGAGGCTACCAAGGATAAACAACTAGATAGTTAGATCCCACACATACCAAGTGTTTCAATAACATACACACAATATGCTCGATATGTGCAAATACAACATGGCATCACAACATGACTCTACAACCCAAGTATATTATTCAATAGGCTCCGAGGAGCGAGATATTACAAACATGGGTCGCATGACCCAACATTCAGAGCATACAAGTCAAAGCACATGCGGAAGATTAACATGTCTGAGTACAGACATCTAAAATTGAAAAAGGCTGAGAAGCCTGACTATCTACCAGATCCTGCTGAGGGCGCAAGATCGTAGGTGAGGTAACAAGCTAAACATCGAAGTCCACGCGGAACTACTAGTAAGACTAGAGTCTCTCTACAAAAACATAAATTAAGAAAATGTGAGTACAAATGTACCCAACAAGACTTACATCAGAACTAGCTACATATGCATCAGTATCAACAAAGAGGGTGGTGGAGTTTAACTGCAGCAAGCCAACTTTGACTCGGTGGCTATCCTGAACTACGACTTCAACTAACTCTTTTGAGGTGGCCCACACGAGTCCACATATTAACCATATCAATACACCACTATGGATCTGCTCCCATCTCCCTACGAGAATGCCATGCATAGCACTCACGCTTATCTTGCGCATTTTAGAGTATCCACTTTCGCTTGTCTATGAACTGCATAGGCAACCCATAGGTCCTTTACCGCGGACGCGGCTATTCGAATAGATCATATTAACCCTGCAGGGGTGTACTTCTTCAAACACGCTCTTGCCACTTACTGCCATGTACACGGCATGTATCTCGGCAACCTTCAAGCGGAAGCCTGGTGAGGGTGTCGGCCACGACTTAACTAACCACACAAGTCTCTAGTCCAGGTTTATCACCTATTCGGGTTCCATCCGCAAGGAGATCCGGCCGGGGTGTCACTCACGTTCCTAAATGATGTGAGCAGGGTTCCCAAGCCCACCATCTAGGTGCCACTTGGTACACCGTGCCACTGCACCTAGTCTATCCCAAGCCCACCTGTACCGGGTGCCACTTGGTAGACTACTAGTACTACCTACAAACACCAGAAACTAGTTGCAACTCCTGGACAGAGATCGAGTTGATTAATAAGTAGAGAGAGCTTGGAGTGCCCTGAGCCCAATGTGTGTAAGTAACTGTTCATGGATCACAAACATAGAACTCAGTTCCTGAGGACGGCTTCAATGAGACAACACACCATGTACTCCTACATGGCCTCTCACCGCTACCTTTACCAAAACGTGTTCACACACTTAGCTCACACACAGTAGGACATGTTCACACACCTCCAGTTCATCCCCGATGAATCAGAACTGACTCAACACTAAGCAGTAGCAGGCATGACAAACAAGCATGAATGAGTAGGCACATCAGGGCTCAAACAACTCCTACTCATGCTAGTGGGTTTCGTCTAGTTACTGTGGCAATGACAGGTCATGTAGAGGAAAGGGGTTCCACTACCGCAGCATGTAACAGTTCAATCGTTGTTGTCCTAATGCAGTAAAAGAGAGCGAGAGTGAGAGAGTGGGATTGTATCGGAATGAACAAGGGGGTTTTGCTTGCCTGGCACTTCTGAAGATAGTATAGTTCTTCATCACTGTCATCGAACTCATCGTCGGAACCACGTCTACCGAGAGGGAACAAACACCGACAAACAAGGAAGAACACAATCAATGCGATGCAACAATATGATGCATGAATGTGACATGGCAATATACTGTGGTTTGAGCTAATGCAACTAGCAGTGATTTAAATAGAGTTGGTTTGAACCCTAGGTTCAAATTCAAACTCCACATAAGGCATTTCAAATGCCATTTATTCAAATTGTTGTGTACAGCAGCTTTAAGTTGTTCAAACATGCATGAAAATGCCATAAACAGATTCCTTGGATTTTTCTGATCATTTTTCATATATAACACTTATCATTCTGAGCTATAGATTATTTTCTATGAATTTTCTAAGTTTAAAGTATTTTCTGGATTTTTCTAAACTAAATTTAATACAGAAAATGATTTGCTGTGTCAGCCTGACGATAGCGTGACATCAGCAGGTAAACAGCTCTAGCCCAGCTCAAATCTGACCAGTGGGGCCCACTGGTCGGTGACCCAGTGTCAGTTAGTGACACAGGCGGGTGGGTCCTGTCAACGGCCACGTAAGAAAAGTCAACCCGACATGTGGGTCCGCCTATGCTATGAATTAACCTAACCTAAAAACTAAGCAGTGGCTAATTAAACAGCAGGGCCCACTGTATGTGGCTAGGGGGTTAACTAAATGGGTGGTTAGCACCTAAACTAATCTTGACACATCAGCATCGCCGGATTAAGCGCCGACGACCTCACAGTGCGGCGGCGGCTCGCTGGGGTGGCCTAGGGCCGGCGGCTGGGCGCGCGGAGGGCACCAGGAGGGAGCCCATGCTCCCGCGCATCTAGAGGTAGCAGCAATATGGCGTGGGGCGCTCAGTAGTTGTGACGGAGGCGAGTTGGGCGGCGGTCGGAGCTACGGCTTCGAGCGGGATGGCGCTGTGGTGCATGGCAAAGCAAGCTAGGTGCACGGTTGGGTCTACAAGGGTTGCAGGACCTCAATGACGTGCTCGGGCGTGGCTTAAATGGGACCTGCCCACGATGGCGACATGGCCAACGACGGGAAGCTCTCGGGTCAGGTGAAAACGACGGCTATACAATGCAATCGACGCGAGAAGGAGGGGGTTCGGGTCAGCGGCTCACCGCGGAGCTGCAGGGACGGTTAGCGGGCTCGGGGACGCGCCGGAGTGGCCGAATCGACGATGGTGGTCATTGGCATCCAAGGAGTAAGAGGAGCCCGATGGCGATGTTGCAGTGCTTCTGGGGACGTGGGCTTCGGCGGGGAGATGTGGGCATGGAGGTGAAGCTCGGGGTACGATTGGGCGGCGAGGGATGGCTGGTAACTGCAAGGACGACGGGTGAGGCCATGGCTGCTCCCGGCCGAGCTCGGGGAGGAGCGAGGGAGGGGAGGAGAGAGCCAGGAAAGAGGAGGGAAGGACAGAGGGGTCGAGGCATCTCCAGGCGTAGGGACAGGGAGGAGGATGAGCCTCCAGCGCGAAGAAGGAGCTGGCATCAACGCGCGCATGCGTCTAACACCCAGCTGCTTCGATCGGCGGGGTTGAAGATGACTGGCAGAGGCCAGTTGGATGGGCCTATGCTGGGCTGCGGTGGGGCGCCAGGTAAGGCTAGGTGCGTCTCTAACCCTTTTTCCTATTTTAGTTTCTGTTTTCTATTTTTATGCTTTTGTTTTGAATTTAGTTTGCTAACCAAATTATTTTTGCAGCTTCTAGAAACTATTGTGGATGCAATTGGTTTATCCCAGAGCTCCACAAAATGTTCCAGAATCATTGGAGCAATAGAAATATTTATAGGATTTATTTTCTCCAAATCAGATACAATATGAATTAATTCAAAAACAATAAATGCCTTGGGAAAATGTGCATGACCTATGATTAAGGTTTTAACCTTTTTTCCAGAAATAATGAACATTTTTGGAGGGCATTTTGGGTCCAATGAAAATATTTGAATTGAACCTAGTTAAAATTATTATCTGCTAGGGTTTGAACATCCCCATTTCAAAATTTCCTTTGAATTCAAGCATGATGCATGGATGCTTTAATGCAACTAGTTACAAGCAATGCCAGGGGTGCGACACATGCACCGCGCCGAACCCTGGTATTTTGGCTTCATCCTCACTAGGAGCCCTCGATCAAGTCTCCAGGCACAAGCACCCCTCATGTCGGTGCCCCCGGGAAGCGCAACGCGGTGCATCAGGTCCGAGCTAATCTGTGGTAGGGGGCTCGCGTAAAGGGGAGTGAGCCGCTCGACAAGTTTTTCTTCCTTCATAGGACAGCTCTGCCCTGCCACAGCTCCCGAGAGCACAAGGTGTGACTTCCGGGGGCTGCTATCGGATTTTGGGATCCAACATCCCTTGATAGGTTCGAACTCTGGGGTGCGTGTGGAGATCTCAACCTGACCAGCATGCCTACTCGCGATCCTCCTTAGCCTAGCGTGTAGAGCTCACAGAGACACAAAGACACAGAGATTTATACTGGTTCGGGCCACCGAAGTGGTGTAATACCCTAATCCAGTGTGGTGTGGTGGATTGCCTCGAGGGGCTATGGATGAACTAGTACAAGGATGAACAAGCCTCAGGAGGTGAGGTGTTTGTCGGCATTCTGGGAATGGGGGTCCCCAGACTTGCCTGCCTGTGGCCTGCGACGTGGCTCAAGGGGTGGCCCAACACGGCCCATCTGCATTAACTCAAGCTCAAGACCCTCGTGAAGGGCCAAGCCTCGCGGGGCGGATGACGCAAGGCTTCCTCAGGGACGGCCTCACCAGGTAGGCTCACGAGGAGGCAGAGAGATCTAGGCAGGGGTACCTCGCGAGGTGCTCGTGACGCAAGCCATGACAATCGAGACCAGGCGGGCGCCGGCCTGTGCAGTGTCCTTTTTTCCTCTTTGGTGCAAAGGGGGCAAGCGCAGGCGCGGAGTACCGAGGCATCAAGCAAAGGTTACCATTTCAGTGCAACAAGACCAAGACCAGCAGAGCGGCAGGACGGAGGACACCGTGGAGCCCAAGACGGCGTCATCTCCAGTGCCTTTGGCAGCCGAAGACCAACTTTAGTCAGGATAACTTGTACTAGATGTTCCCCTTCAAATGGCCGTTGTTGGCGCCCTTCCCGCTCAATATTTGGGAAGAGGACCAGGGCCTCTATATATAGAGATAGCCACCATAGTAGGGGGGAGGATCATCAAGACCTCACCTAAAGCCAACAGAGACGGAGCAACTCCTCTCCAGGCACACCACCACAAGAACACCCCTCGCGAGGCTGTTCTTCCTCTGTACTGTTCATCATCAGCCCCTGAGGCAATCCACCACACCACACACTGGAGTAGGGTATTACACCACAACGGTGGCCCGAACTAGTATAAACCTTGTGCCCCTTGTGCTGTTCATCTTGTAGCTTAGATTCGCAGCGAGGCATTGGGACGTGGATTGGTAGGAGGAAGATCTTTGCGAGCACCCCAGAGTTCGAACCTTAAGGGTTTGGCGGAACCCGATATCCGACATTTGGCGCGCCAGGTAGGGGTGCGCCGGAGCTCTCCCTTCCGTTGACCCGCTCTCCATCAACGCCGCCTTCGCCCTCATGGTGGACAATGCGCCGCCCGCTCTGGCTACCGACGCCAGCACTGGGTCCAGGGGGCTCCGAGCCTTGGTCCCTGCCTTACGACGGCGCGATGGATCCGCTAGCTTTCCTGCTGGCGTATAAGGAGGCCGTCCTCAAGGCCGCGGGAGACGACAAGGTCATGGCTAACTGGCTTCCCATGGCCCTCACCGGCGTTCCATGAATGTGGCTGCTCCACCTGCAAACGGCTTCAGTGGCCTCCTGGGAGGAGCTACGCAACCTCTTCCTCGCCCATTATGGTCCACCGGCGCCCCCGGTCGTTGCAGCTCTCCTGGGCGGCTCGCCAGCACCACCCTCGAGCTGCCACGTCAAGTCGTTCGTCCGCCAGATCGGCGCTGCCCTCACGCGCAACGAAGCTCCTCCGGGTTGGGTGGCACCCAAGGCCGACCTGACCTTCAGCTTGGACGATCACCCTACCAACACCGCATGCTCGGGTGTGCTCCCGATGCTATGCACTCCCACCATCTACCAGGTGGTCGTCACCAGGACCCTCATCAATGGCGGTGCCGGCCTCAACATGCTCTCTGTGGAGTCCTTCATTTCAGCCTCCTCCACGTGCCCCTGGAGCGACTCCGACCCAGCAAGTCCTTCTTGGGCGTCGGAGGCAGTTCCACCGGCTCCCTGGGGCAGATCCACCTCCCGGTGACCTTTGGCACCCACAACAACTTCTGCACGGAGCTGGTCGACTTCGACATCGCCCTCATCGGCCTCCCGTACAATGCCATCCTCGGCTACCCTGCCTTGGCCCAGTTCATGGCAGCGACTCACCCGGCCTACAACCTTATGAAGATGCCCGGGGAGCAGCAACGCCCTCACCGTGGCTGGAGATACAAAGGATGCTCTGCAGGCGCTCAAGCTCGCCTTCAAGGCGGCCGGAGTGGCGCAGCCCACCGGCGCCGACACCCTGAAGGCCAAGGGGGCTGCGCCAACCAAGAAGAAGCAGCTGTTCACCCAAGACAAGGCGGAGATCAAGCAGGTACCAGCCGATGAGGATGGATCCTCCGGCGCCACCTTCACCATAGGCGCCAATCTCGACCACGAGCAAGAGGAGGCTCTAGTGAAATTCTTGCACACAAACAAGGAGGTGTTCGCGTGGGAACCCAAGCAGCTAGTGGGAGTCCCAAGGCAGGTGATCAAGCACCACCTGAATGTGTGCCCTAATGTGCGCCCCGCAAAGCAGAAAGCAAGGCAGCAGTCCACCGAGAAGCAGGCCTTCATCGTCCAAAAAACTCGTAAGCTAGAAGCTACGGGAGTCATTCACGAGGTTCGCTATCCGGAATGGCTAGCAAACCGTATTGTTGTGCCGAAGAGGAGACGAAAGGAGCGCATGTGCGTCGACTTCACCAACCTCAACAAGGCCTACCCACAAGATCCGTTCCCGCTCCCTCGCATCGACCAAATCGTCGACTCAACCACTGAGTGTGACCTATTGTGCTTCCTGGATGCCTTCTCGGGCTATCACCAAATCAAGATGGCGGTAGAAGATGTGGAGAAAACGGCTTTCCTGATCCCGTGCGGGGTGTACTGCTACACCTGCATGCCATTTGGATTGCACAATGCAGGCGCAACCTTTCAGCGACTGATGCATATCGCCTTGTGCCGGCTGCTTGGGAGAAACGCCGAAGCGTATGTCGACGACATCGTGGTGAAGTCTCGGGAGGCCAAGACCCTGGTATAGGACCTGGAAGAAAGCTTCGTGAGCCTTCGTGAAGTGGACCTCCGGCTCAACCCGGAGAATTGTGTGTTCAGTGTTTCTTCTAGCAAGCTTCTGGGCTTCCTCGTGTCCCACAGAGGTATCGAGGCTAACCCAGAGAAGGTCAATGCAATCGAAGGCATGAGTGCGCCGCAAACCCTAAGGGAAATGCAGAAGCTCATCGAGCGAGTAACCACGTTAGGACGCTTCATCTCCAAGCTGGGGGAACGAGCCCTGCCCTTCTTCAAGCTGATGAAGAAGAAGGGTCCATTCGAATGGACTCAAGAGGCTGACGAAGCATTCCAAGATCTCAAGAAGTACCTGACCAGCCCTCCGGTGATGGTGGCTCCACGCCCTCAGGAGCCCTTGGTGCTTTACCTCACTGCCACACCCTACTCCGCTAGCGCAGCTCTAGTGGTGGTTCGGGAGGAGCGCCGGGTGAAGGCCGCTTCTGCCACAACCCCGACTGCAGCAACTCAGGGCCAGGAAGACCTCGTGAGGGCCACGACCTCGGCAGATGGGGATCAGCCTCAGCAGGAAGGCGCCTCCGGGGATGAGGGGACCTCACTGAGCAGTCAGGAGTCGGGGGCTCAAATGCCGCAGGAGGCGCTCGACTCTCCGGAGGGGCGGGCTCCATTAGTGTGCCCACTTTCGTCGAGCATCCCATGTATTTTGTCAGCACGGTGCTGCAGGATGCAAGGGCACGATACCCCATGCCCCAAAAGCTCTTGCTTGCGATATTGGTGGCCTCTCGGAAGCTGCGACACTACTTCCAAGGTCACCCATCAAGGTTGTCTTAGCCTACCCATTGGAGAGGGTGCTCAGGAGTCCTAACTCCGCTGGAAGGGTCGTTGAATGGAACATCGAGCTACAAGCGTTTTAGTTAGAATTCAGCACGACCAGAGTCGTCAAGGGAGCCGCACGTGCAGATTTTGTGGCAGAATGGATAGAGGCGCCAGGGCTCGAAGCAGGAGAAGATCAGTCGCTTTCACCAGGAAGGGAGGCGCCAGACAGCTGGGTTATGCACTTCGATGGTGCATTCTCGCGACATGGAGCATGGGCAGGCGCAATGCTTATATCCCCCACTCAGGACAAGCTCTACTACGCCGTGCAGCTCTATTTCCAACAGGGCCAAAAGGTTTCCGACAACATAGCAGAATACGAGGGCCTCATAGCTGGCTTAAAGGCAGCAGCCGCCCTGGGGGTGAAGCGCCTCATCATCAAGGGTGACCCACAGCTCCTCGTCAACTTCTCCAACAAAGTACACGAGCTCAAGGACGAGCACATGGAGGCGTATCTTGTAGAAGTGTGCAAGATGGAAATGCAGTTTTTGGGGCTGGAGCTGCAGCATGTGCCTTGCGGCACCAATGAGGAGGCTGATGACATTGCCAAGAGGTCATCAAGGCGGTACCTCAGGAGCCTGGCATTTTTGAGGAACGACTCTTCAAGCCCTCAGCATCACCGTCACTATCAAGCAAAACGCAACCTCGGGAGGAGCTCCCTCAACCGCCTGCCTCAGGAGCCCCCACTTATGGCCCAACCTTAGGAGCGCGCTTGCTCCTGGCGCTGGAGCCTCAGGAAGGATGTTGGACTGCGGAGCTCGAGGACTACTTGATGCAAGGGACTCTACCAGAGAAAGAAGAGGACGCGGAACACGTGGCCCGGCAGGCCACGACCTACTGCATCCAAGACGGAGAGCTCTACCGGAAGCGGCCCAATGATGTTTCCCTTTGTTGCATCTCCAGTGAATAGGGGAAGGAGTTGCTAGCGGACATTCACGGTGGAGACTATGGGCACGACTCTTCATCACGGACCCTCGTTGGCAAGGTGTTTCACAGCGAGTTTTATTGGCCTACAGCGCTCAATGATGCAATCGACCTAGTGAAGGCTTGTGAAGCCTGTCAATTCCACGCCATGTAGATTTACCAGCCAGCTCAGGGTCTGCAGACCATTCCACTCTCGTGGCCGTTCGTGGTTTGGGGGCTGGACATTTTGGGCTCGTTTCCTCGGGCGCCAGGGGGCTATCGCTATCTCTACATTGCCATTGACAAGTTCACCAAGTGGGCAGAGGTGGAAGCTGTCTGCACTATCCCAGCTGGCTCCGCAGTCAAGTTCATCAAGGGCCTCGTGAGCATATTCGGGGTGCCTAATCACATCATCACCGACAACGGTTCGCAGTTCACCAGCAATCTCTTCAAAACATATTGTGCTAACCTTGGAACGCAGATATGCTACGCTTCGGAGGACACCCTCAGAGCAATGGCCAGGCTGAACGCGCCAACGCAGAGGTCCTAAAAGGCCTCAAAACTAGGACCTTCAAGAAGAAGCTAGAGGCCTGCAGCAGGGGCTGGTACGACAAGCTTCAGTCCGTGCTGTGGTCTATCCGCACTACCGCCACCAAGTCAACCGGAACAACGGTGACGAAGCACAGTAGGAAGCCATGCAGGGGATGGATCTCGTGCTGGGGGAGGAACACCGTCGGGAGGCCACGCTTCGAGCTGCAAGATACCAGCAGGCGCTGCGGCGGTACCACTGCCACAACATCCGCCCAGGAGACTCGAGGTAGGTGACCTCGTGGTCAGGCGGGTGCTCTCCAGGGAAGGGATAAACAAGCTCTCGCCCATGTGGGAGGACCCGTTCAAGGTTGTTCATGTTTCCAGACCAGGCGCCGCACGCTTGGAGACCCAGGAGGGGGTGCCCATCCCAAACGCCGCAGATTTTACCCTTGAAGTAAGGCTTAGTGCCTGCAAAGAAGGCCCAGTGCCTGTGAAGCTCGTCGCCCCAAGAAAAGGCCCGGTGCCTGTGAAGAAGGCCAATGCCTGTGAAGCTCGACGCCCATGACACTCTCACGTAATAATGAGTTGAGGCCGTACACGCCCCAGAGTCTCTGGAGTGCCGCCCTTAGGCCTCGAGGGCTCCCGCCCACGTCCAGTGGCAGCACTTAGCTCCGCGCTGGTCAGAAGACGTCGAAGACTAGATTAGGTGCCCGACACAGCTTTTCATTTGCTTTCCGCAGTTGGCTTGTTCACCCTTGTTCGAAACTTTATTGGAGTTGCTTTTACTATTGTTTGTCGTCCCCAGCCTGTGATTCTTTGTCTCTATTTTTCGCCTGACTCGACCTCTCTTTCGCAAGCCTCGCGAGGGGGCTATGCGGGTGCCCTCGTGAGCACCTTCTTGCCTAATTTCCTGATGCTTCCTCACTCAAGTTCACAGCGGGAGCACCCCTCCCGGTCCATGCCCCCACGGGCATCACGACACGAACACAGGACCTGAGCCGGTCACCCTCACGACTAAGGTTCGAAAGCTATCCTCCCGGCTAAATTTTGCAGACTTCAAGACACCCAGCGAGGCCTCAGGCAGGTACCTCGCGAGGCCAAAATGGCAGCGAGCCCCTCGATCTACGTTGTTCCTACGCACAAGCATGCAGCCGCAACACCACAACACAACATTGGAATAATAGAAATGGCATAATAATTAAGGGCAATAGTCAAACATGCCCCCACGGGGCTCTATACTTCTCTCTCTCCAAGCAAGAAAGGAGATAACAAAATAAATGTGGCGTGCCCGGTGACAACTCATGAGGGGGGATTCACACCACCCTCCTGAGCTCAATCAGACTCCTCCTCATGCTCGTGAGGGTGTTTGATCGCGGCCATCGCTGGAGGAGCTGTCACCAGAGGGGTAGCCGCTGAAGCTTGGCGAGCTGCGAGCGCCGCCAGCAGCAAGCTTGCCTTCGTCCTCGTGGCGGCCGTCGCCAAGCCAAGCACTTGGTCACCGTCATCATCTTCAGGTCAGCACCCGACACGGCGGCCATCTTCTCCAAACACCCTCACGTAGAGGGTCGCGTCGCCGTCAAACTTGAAGTGTAGGGTGCACTGCTATGTCTTGAGCTTGCATTGGTTTTCCTTGAAGAGGAAAGGGTGATGCAACAATAGTAGCGTAAGTATTACCCTCAGTTTTGAGAACCAAGGTATCAATCCAGTAGGAGGCTCCCCAGAAGTCCCACACACCTACACAAACAAACAAAGAACTCGCAACCAATGCAATAAAGGGGTTGTCAATCCCTTCACGGCCACTTGCGAAAGTGAGATCTGATAGAGATAGTATGATAAGATAAATATATTTTTGGTATTTTATATTATAGATTGGAAAAGTAAAGATGCAAATAAAAGTAGATTGAAAGCTTATAGGATAAAAGATAGACCCGGGTGAGGGAGTCCTGGATTAGGGGGTATCCGGACAGCCGGACTATATACTTTGGCCGGACTGTTGGACCGTGAAGATACAAGACTCAAGACTTCATCCCGTGTCCGGATGGGACTCTCCTTTGCGTGGAAGACAAGCTTGGCGGTCCGAATATTATATTTCCTTCTTTGTAACCGACTCCATGTAAACCCAAGCCCTCTTCGATGTCTATATAAACCGGAGGGTTTGGTCCTTAGAGACAGAATCATAATCATCATAGGCTAGATTCTAGGGTTTAGCCTCTATGATCTCGTGGTAGATAAACTCTTCTAACACTCATATCATCAATATCAATCAAGCAGGAAGTAGGGTTTTACCTCCATCAAGAGGGCCCAAACCTGGGTAAAACATCGTGTCCCTTGCCTCCTGTTACCATTAGCCTTAGATGCACAGATCGGGACCCCCTACCCGAGATCCGCCGGTTTTGACACCGACATTGGTGCTTTCATTGAGAGTTCCTCTGTGTCGTCGCTGCATGGCTTGATGGCTCCTTCAATCAACAACAACATGATCCAGGGTGAGACTTTTCTCCCGGGACAGATCTTTGTGTTAGGCGGCTTCGTACTACGGGCCAATTCGCTTTGCCATCTGGAGCAGATCGACAGCTACGCCCTTGGCCATCAGGTCAGGTTCGGAAACTTGAACTACACGGCCGATATCCGTGGGGACTTGATCTTCAACGGATTTGGGCCTGCGCCAGGAGCGCCGGACAGTCACGATGAGCATGGCTTAGGCCTGCTGTCGGACAATACTCGGGATATCTGCGAGGACGGGTGGATGGACCACGCCCCGGAAGCCGCACACTCATCGGCGGTAGAGCCGAACACAGGCTTCACCCACAAGGAAGCCTGTGACACCGGACCCCTAGACTCGTATCCGACTGTAGGTTCCAGTCCGCGCACTCCCGAGCCCGCCGAATCTGGTTGGGCTTTGGTAATGGAGTTCACCGCTGCGGATATCTTCCAGCACTCGCCCTTTGGCGACGTGCTGAACTCGTTAAAGTCTCTCTCTTTGTCAAGAGACTCTTGGCCGAACTATGTCCGGCTCGAGTGGGAAGCAGGCGTCGAAGGAATTCGTGGCCGACCCACCACCCACTTCATTGCCACGGTCGATGATTTAACCGACGTGCTTGACTTCGACTCTGAAGACATCGACGGTATGGACGAAGATGTAGGAGAAGAACCACCGCCCACGGGACAGTGGACAGGCACCTCCTCATAAGATATATATATGGTGGACACTTCGAAAGAAACCAATGCCGATGAAGCAATGGAGGATAACCCCTCAAGGAAGAAAGCAAAGCATGGACGTTGTCGGCACCGCTCCAAGCCCCGCCACAACAATACTGGCACAGGAGACGAAAACAATCTGGATAATGCCGAATATGAATACAACCCCAATCAACCTGCCTTCAGCAGGCCGAACAGGAAGACAGGCAGGTCAGCCTAGACGAACAGGCGACGGACGGATATCCGGAGGAGGACAACTACATGCCCCCTCCGAAGACGAGATTAGCCTCGGCGATGAAGAGTTTGGCGAGCTTGAGGACCCCGTGGAGCAGGAGCGCTTCAAGCGCCGACTTATGGCCACTGCGAGGAGCCTGAAAAAGAAGCAGCAGCAGCTCCAAGCTGATCAAGACCTGCTCACAGACAGAAGGACCGAAGTCCTGGCAGCGGAGGAATACGGACTCGAGCACCACACGGCTGACCGACCACCTCGTGGCCGGGATAAAACGGTGTATTAAGCCGAATACCAGCCTGCACCCCTACGCCAATACACTACGATCCGGGGTAATAGGCAGGACCTGCAATACATACTGGAAAACAAGGCAGGACAGCCAAGATCGATCTACGTATCACGGGGGTGCGCCCCAACACGTGATGATGATCGGCATGCCGGATACACTATTTACAAGTCCGGCCGGGCCGAATACAGCCAAACAGAATCATTCGAACTGCGTAGCCACATAGCCCGGCATAGAGGCACCGCACACCCCCTCTGCTTCAGTGACGAAGTGATGGATCATGAATTCCCAAAAGGGTTCAAACCCATAAACATCGAATCATACGATGGCACAACAAACCCCGCAGTATCGATCGAAGATTTCCTTCTCCACATTCACATGGCCTGCGGAGACAATCTACACGCCATCAAATATCTTCCCCTTAAGCTCAAAGGACCGGTCCGACACTGGCTAAACAGCCTGCCGGCAAATTCCATTGGCAGTTGGGAAAACCTAGAGGACGCATTCCTCGACAACTTCCAGGGCACATACGTGCGACCATCGGATGCCGATGACTTGAGCCACATTTCCCAACAGCCCGGAGAGTCAGCCAGGAAATTCTGGACTCGGTTCCTAACCAAAAATAACCAAATAGTCGACTGTCCGAACGCCGAAGCCATGGCGGCCTTTAAGCATAATATCCGTGATGAGTGGCTTGCCCGACACCTCGGCCAGGAAAAACCAAAGTCCATGGCGGCCCTCACGACACTCATGACCCGCTTTAGCACCACGCCAATCAATTCCTGCATCTCAGATGTCCGCGACAACAACGGCAAGCCACGATGCAACAAACATAAGCGACGGAACAACGATGCCAACACTGAAGACACGGCAGTCAATGCCGGATTCAGTGGCTCGAAATCCGGTCAGCGAAAAAAGCCGTTCAAGAGAAACAATCACAGACCATCCAGTCTGGACCACATACTTGACCGCTCGTGCCAAATTCATGGCACCCCGGATAAGCCAGCAAACCACACTAATAGAGATTGCTGCGTATTCAAACAGGCCGGTAAAATAAATGCCGAAAACAAGGACAAGGGGCTGCACAGCGACGATGATGAGGAGCCCTGGTGTCCGAACACGGGGGGACAGAAGAAATTTCCTCCCCAGGTGAAAAACAGTCAACATGATCTACGCCACCCACATTCCCAAACAGGAACGGAAGCGAGCACTACGGGACGTCTACGCGATGGAGCCAGTCACCCCAAAATTCAACCCATGGTCAGCCTGTCCGATCACCTTCGATCATAGGGATCACCCTACCAGCATCCATCACGGCGGTTCAGCCGCATTGGTCCTAGACCCAATCATCGATGGATTACACCTCACGCGAGTCCTCATGGATGGCGGCAACAGCCTGAACCTGCTTTATCATGACACAGTGAGCAAAATGGTCATCGACCCTTCAAGGATAAAGCCCACCAAAACCACCTTCAAAGGTGTAATTCCAGGAGTAGAGGCACATTGCACGGGCTCCATAACACTAGAAGTGGTCTTCGGATCTCCGGATAACTTCTGAAGCGAGGAGTTAATCTTTGATATCATCCCTTTCCGAAGTGGTTATCACGCACTGCTTGGACGAACCGCATTCGCTCGATTCAATGCGGTACCACACTATGCGTACCTCAAGGTCAAGATGCCTGGACCTCGTGGGGTCATAACAGTCAACGGAAACATGGATCGCTCTCTCTGTACAAAAGAGCATACTGCAGCCCTCGCCGCAGAAGTACAATGCAGCCTTCTCCGGCAAACCACCAATCCGGCAACAACAACCCCGAACACCACCAAGCGAGTCCGGAGCAACCCGCAACAGGATTACCAGGCACACCAAGAGCGTGACTAGCAGTCCGGCCTCCGCTCCAGCCCCATCAAGGCAGCATTCTTGCCGCGCATACACAATTATGCACTAAAAATACCATGGGCATAGGGGGAGGCGCAATAGTGACTCAGTCAACAGTACGGTTCAGCCTCAACATACTTTAATAACCCCCTTTATCTTTCAGGACACTGCTTTCAGGCAGCCTCTTCAGAAGAGTCGGATTGTCGGACTTGCACAGGAGAGAAAACCAAGGAGGCAAATGGCTTTGCGCACAAAGGGAATACCCAGGGAATCTGTTCACGATTGTAATACCTGTTTTATATACCTACATGCGGCCCGCCCTTGGATAGGACATGTTAAATAGTCCTATTTACTTCACCTTAACGCATTCATTGTAAACATACGCTTAGACGTATTATTCATCAATGGGAGATAATACATAGCGTCAGCTTATTATTCCTATTTGCACATTTTTCCTATAAATGTTTATTTAATATTGCATCTGTACACCTTGGTACGTTCAGTTTTCCAGGGGCTTCTTATGGCGCCCCATAATACGACAAGACAAGTCCGAACACTTTCAACAATGCGGCACCCCGAACTTATAGCATTATATGCATCAGCTCCGAATCATGTCTCGGGTCAATAGTTGGGTTTGCCCGGCTCCCTTGTTTTGGTACCTTACGTTCCGTTATATCAGCTAAGGTAGCAAAGGGAGAACTACTGCGATTGTGTCCTGGTTCTTCCGGACGAGCACCTCAGTAGAGAAAGCCGAAAACAGACCGGCATGATGCGGCAAGAGCTGGTCGCTGTTCGAGAGATCCTAAAATCCTTTTAAAAATCCGCTTTAGGCGAGCAATCAGCCCCGTATGATTTAGGCGTATATAGCGCCCCAATTAGGCTTTCCGAATTCTTGGGGATTCACCGAAATTTAAAATTATAGACTTCTATGGCTAAGTGAAAGTTATAAAGCCGCATAGTCCGATTGCCTTGTTCACTGTGCCAAACACCTCCTTCACGGACCAAAAATTTGGATAAAGAGTGTCTAGGTTTTTTCCAAGAACACCCCGGTACTAGTTATGCGGGGGCGAAAGCCGACGACTGGCCTAGTTTCAGAATTTTCTAAACAGCCGCACAGAAGGTAATATTTTAAATCAAAAAGCGCTATATAGTGCAAGTAACTTCGTCTTTATATTACAAAAATGACAGAAGTACATTCACTCAAAGATCGTGTCCTTGGTACATTCATAGGCCACGAGACGAGCGCCTTTCATAATGCCATCATAATATTTTTCGGGACAGCGACGCGCCTTACCCTCCGGCGGTCCATCCTTCACCAGCTTCTCCGCATCCAGCTTGCCCCAATGCACCTTCACACAGGCAAATGCTCGGCGGGCACCCTCAATGCAAATGGATCGCTTGATCACTTCAAGCCGCGGACAGGCATTCACCATCCGCTTTATCAGGCCGAAGTAGCTAGCGGGCAGGGGCTCACCAGGCCACATCCGGACTATGAAATCTTTCATAGCTACTTCGGCCGCTCTGTGGAGTTCAACCAATTGCTTCAACTGGTCACTCAGAGGCATCGGGTGTTCGGCTCCAGCATACTGGGACCAGAACAGCTTCTCCGTTGAGCTCCCCTCCTTGGCACGGTAGAACTCCACAGCATCTGATACGCTCCGAGGCAGATCTACGAATTCCCCTGGAGAGCTCCGAATTCAGGTAAGTAAAAGAAACGTCTCCTCCACATGCTTTCTTTGCATAAAGAATGTCTTACCCGCCGCAATCTTCTTGGCTGCCTAGATTTCCTGCTGGGTCTTTTCGGCTTCGGCCTTGGCATCTTTCATACTCGAAAGGGCCTTCGCAAGCTCAGACTCCTTCGTCTTGAGGTCATGCTCCAAGGACTCGAACTTCTTGCCGAGCTCTCGGAGCTCTTGCTGTACCTCTCCCACCCAAGCATTTTTCTTTTCACGCTCAATGCGCTCCATGGCCGCCTTCTCTTCGGCCTTGGACAATGCTTTCTTTAGGGACGCCACTTCGGCCATGGCCCCTATTACGCAATCGTGACGTCTTTTCGTTAGCATCACTAACTTTGTCTATTCTTTAAAGATATGTGAACGGGGTATCACTCACCTTTGTTCTCTTCGAGCTGCCCCTTCGTGAGGTCGAGCTCTCCTTGGGCCTGCTCTAGGTCCCATCTGAGTCCGGTGACCTCTGCTCTATGGACAACAACGGCGAGCAGCACCGCCTGCTTATTCACATAGACACCTACTATTAGACTCCTGCAGACTTTAATTGACCCTATGTTCGGCTTTTCTTTCCGAACACCAAACAGAGTATCAGGGGCTACTGTCTATTGGGCGGTAATTTCCAAACTTTTAATTACTTACCTCAAAACTTGTTAGGAGGCTAGTACAGGCTTCGGTCAATTTGCTTTTGGCGGACAGAACCCTCTGAATCACCACACTCATAAGAGTACGGTGCTCTTCATCCATGGAAGCGCCGCGAAGCGCTTCCAGCAGACTATCCGACGCCACTAGTGTAAGGGAAGTTATCGGCACGGACGGCTCGCCCTCCTTGGCGAGGGGCTGCCTGCTCGAATCCGGAACCTTTGGGGGTTCCGGTGTAGTGTCTGGCTGGGAGCCCTTCTTGTTGCGGCTCCCGTCGGCACAATCCGCGGGGATCTTATGCCCCGTGTGCCCGGTGTCTGGAATTTCGCCTTGGGGCATCTCCAGAGTCACCTCCCCCTGCTCTGGGAGCCTTTGGGACAACACCTCCGTGTCGTCCGCAGGCCGAGGGATAGTCGCCGTCGGGAGCGAGTTCATCATCGAATCACTCAAGGACCCATCCGAAGAAGATACCTCGGGATGGACCCTAGGTATCTTCTTCGGATGGGTCCTTGAGTGATTCGGCCGAATCACTCGGGATGGTATCTTCTCCCATGGTGGTGTAGTCCGGAAGGGACGCCTTTCCCTTCTTGGGCGTCCTAGCCTCCCCCTCCGGGGCGGCTTTCCTCTTCCTCTCCTCCCCAGTGCGGCGAGGCGGAGTTTACTCATGTTTCCCCCCGCCTCCGCGGGAGGAATCTGACTCGTCATCTTCGGACGATTATGGTAGGACGACCTTGCGTTGGGGACCCTTCCTGATCCCCTGGGCCTCCCTCTTAGGCCTTTCGGCCTCCTCAGGTGGGGCGGCCCTTTCCTCTCCCTCCTCTCCTTCAGGGGAGGAGTGTGCCTCGTCGTCTTCGGACGAGGCGTCCGGTACGACCTTACGCCGGAGACCCTTCCTGGTCCCCGGGTCCTTCTTTTCGGCCTTCTTTTCCGACGCCTTGTAGGGCGCCGGGACTAGCATCTCCGTCAGGAGAGCATCTGCTGGACCCTCTGGCAGTGGAGCCGAACAGTCAATCCGCTCTGCCGTCTCCACGTACTCCTGATTAAATACACACGATGACTTAAGACCCTCTCATGAGTACGCTGGAAAAACTACATCTGGTGATAGTCTAAAAACTCGTCGGGCGGGGGAGCCGCATGGCGTGAAGTCCCCGGTCCTCGGATGTGGGAGGAGGAATTTCGGAGGCCTTAAATAGCGCCTTCCACGTGTCCTTGTGTGTCGTGCCCTAGAGCTCTCAAAGTGTCTGGTGTTCGGCTGGGACGAACTCCCACAGATTAAATGCCCGTCTTAGGCACGGAAGAATTCGGCGGACGAGCATGACCTGGACCACGTTGACAAGCTTGATTTTCTTGTCCATCATATTCTTGTCCGGTCAGCTCCAAGGGCTCACCCCAGGCCAGGCCCTTCTTTTCCTAGGAGGTGAGCCGCATGGGAATTCCTTATCGGAATTCGAGGGCCGCCGCCCAGTTGGCATCGCGCGGCTTGGTGATGTAGAACCACCCCGATTGCCACCCTTTCACGGTCTCCGCAAAGGAGCCGTCAAGCCAGGTAACATTGGGCATCCTGCCCACCATGGCGCCTCCGCACTCCGCTTGTTGTCCGCTTACGATCTTCGGCTTCACACAGAAGATTCGTAGCGACAAGCCGAAGTGAGGCTTGATGCGGAGGAAGGCCTCGCACACGACGATAAACACCGAGATGTTGAGGATGAAATTTGGGGCTAGATCATGGAAATCTAGCCCGTAGTAGAACATGAGCCCGCGGATGAAGGGATGAAGTGGAAATCCCAGTCCACGGACGAAGTGGGCGAGAAACACGACCCTCTCGTGGGGTTCCGGAGTTGGAATCATCTTCCCTGCGTCTGGTAGCCGGTACGTGATGTTTGCGGCCAAGTATCCGGCCGCCCGGAGCTTCACAATATGCTCCTCCTTCACGGTGGAGGCCACCCACTTGCCTCCTACTCCGGACATGTTTGGCTGTGCGGAGAAGGCGTGAACTAGGGCGCTGGAGCTTGAGGGTGTGGGAATGGATAAGCAGAGGAGGAAGAAGGCATGGGTAAAAATGAGGAATCCTTGTCCCTTTATAGAGGCGACGAAAATGGGGCGCTTCCCCACTTGCCCGTTGAGGGTCGCTTATTTCCCAAGCGCCACGATTGATTGTGCGATTGGGTTACCCATACCCGTATTGATGGGAATCCCGTGATAAGGGGACATGATGTCTGCTTTGACAAGACATGCCGAGGAAACCGCCTCGCAATATGAGCTATGGCTGGTTGTGGGAAAATGGTTCGAATAATGACCCGACCGTAGTGTTATGCCACGTTGTCTAAAGTTGTCAGCAGATTACACTTGTGAAATATCATTCTCTCTATGGTGGTATGTGAAGATCATCTTGCAGATCCGGACACGATTTAGGTGTTCAATAATTACTTTGGAGTATTCGGAGATGGAACCCGCCTTGCAATGCTGAAGACAAACTGTGCGTCGGACTCATCGTCATTGAAGCCTGGTTCAGGGGCTACTGAGGGAGTCCTGGATTAGGGGGTATCCGGATAGCCGGACTATATACTTTGGCCGGACTGTTGGACCGTGAAGATACAAGACTCAAGACTTCGTCCTGTGTACGGATGGCACTCTCCTGTGCGTGGAAGACAAGCTTGGCGATCCGGATATTATATTTCCTTCTTTGTAACCGACTCCATGTAAAACCTAGCCCTCTCCGGTGTCTATATAAACCGGAGGGTTTGGTCCTTAGAGACAGAATCATAATCATCATAGGCTAGCTTCTAGGGTTTAGCCTCTACGATCTCGTGGTAGATCAACTCTTGTAACACTCATATCATCAATATCAATCAAACAGGAAGTAGGGTTTTACCTCCATCAAGAGGGCTCGAACCAGGGTAAAACATCGTGTCGCTTACCTCCTGTTACAATTAGCCTTAGACGCATAGATCGGGACCCCTACCCGAGATCCACCGGTTTTGACACCCAGACCGGGGGCCATGGGTTTCACTAGTGGCTTCTCTCAAGATCGAATAAGTATTATGGTGGGTGAACAAATTACTGTCGAGCAATTGATAGAAAAGTGAATAATTATGAGATTATCTAGGCATGATCATGTATATAGGCATCACGTCCGTGACAAGTAGACCGACTCCTGCCTGCATCTACTACTATTACTCCACACATCGACCGCTATCCAGCATGCATCTTGAGTAATAAGTTCATAAGAACAGAGTAATGCATTAAGAAAGATGACATGATGTAGAGGGATAAACTCAAGCAATATGATATAAACCCCATATTTTATCCTCGATGGCAATAATACAAGATGTGCCTTTCAACCCCTACTGTCACTGGGTAAGGACACCGCAAGATTGAACCCAAAGCTAAGCAGTTCTCCCATGGCAAGAAAGATCAATCTAGTAGGCCCAACCAAACTGATAATTCGAAGAGAATTGCAAAGATAACTCAATCATACATAAAAGAATTCAGAGGAGATTCAAATATTTCTCATAGATAAACTTGATCATAAACCCACAATTCATCATATGTCAACAAGCACACCGCAAAAAGAGTATACATCGAATAGATCTCCACAAGAGAGGGGGAGAACATGGTATTGCGATCCAAAAAGTGAGAAGAAGCCATCTAGCTAATAACTATGGTGTCAGGACCCCGACTCAATGCCACATCGATCTAGCATGTAACACCTCATATCACTTTGCGGCCTCACGCACGGTATTCCCACGGGTGTCGCCTTACCTTTGCCCGGGACCGTTTGCGCCTTTTGGCACACGTATATGACAGTGTCGCTAGCATCCATATGATAAGGAGCCCGGGCTGACATGGCTAGTCGTAAACCCAAAGTGGCACAGACTTACAGGGACAGGCATCCATGACCCAGCATCGAACGTGTCGGTCATCAGCGAGTGAATCCAGGCTGTAGCACTGGGCTAGCAGGACTCTGGTGAACCGGGCTGTAGCGGGCTAACAGGACTCCGGTATTCATCGCATGACATTTCCCCGAAGGGACAGACACAGGAATGAAGAAGGACACATGCCGGCCAGCCTAAGTGTTCCGGAGCAGTAGCAAGCTACCATGGCTCAGTGAAACACTAGGAGACATTTCCCGGTAAGAGAGGCTACTAAGGATAAACAACTAGATGGTCAGATCCCACACATACCAAGCATTTCAATAACATACACACAATATGCTCGATATGTGCAAAACAACATGGCATCACAACATGACTCTACGACTCAAGTATTTATTCAATAGGCTCCGAGGAGCGAGATATTACAAACATGAGTCTCATGACCCAACATTCAGAGCATACAAAGCAAAGCACAAGCGGAAGCTATCATGTCTGAGTACAGACATCTATAAATGAAAAAGGCTTAGAAGCCTGACTATCTATCAGATCCTGCCGAGGGCACAAGATCGTAGCTGAGGTAACAAGCTAAACATCGAAGTCCACGTGGAACTACTAGTGAGACCGAAGTCTCTCTGCAAAAACATAAAATAGGCAAACGTGAGTACAAATGTACCCAGCAAGACTTACATCAGAACTAACTACATATGCATCATTATCAACCAAGGGGATGGTGGGGTTTAACTGCAGCAAGCCAGCTTTGACTAGGTGGCTATCCTAAACTATGACTGCAAGTACTCTTTTGAGGTGGCGCACACGAGTCCACATATTCACCATATCAATACACCACTATGGATCCGCTCCCGTCTCCCTACGAGAACGCCATCCATAGCACTCACACTTATCTTGCGTATTTTAGAGTATCCACTTCCACTTGTATATGAACTGATATAAGCAACCCAGAAGTCCTTTACTGCGGACACGGCTATTCGAATAGATGATGTTAACCCTGCAGGGGTGTACTTCTTCATACATGTTTCCACCACTTAGCGTCTGCACACGACATGTGCTCGGCAGACTTCAAGCGAAAGCCGACGTGGGTGTAGACCATGACCTACCTAAACACTCAAGTCTCTAGTCCAGGTTTATCGCCTATTCGGGTTCCATCCATGAGGAGATCCGGCCGGAGTTTCGCTCACAGCCCCAAACGATGTGAACAGGGTTTCGTGACACCAAACGGGCGCCCGGTATACCCGGCCACGTGCCTACCGCATCACAGCCCACCCCTACGGTCAGCGCTGTCCACGGCCTCCAGCATACTACAAACACCAGAAACTACTTGCAACTCCTGGACAGAGGACTAGGATGAATAAGAAGTCGAGCGGGGTCATATTTCAGGGCCCAATGTATGGTAGTAGCTGAATCATGGATCACAAACACAGAACTCAGTTCCTGAGGACGGCTTCAATGAGACAACCCACCATGTACTCCTACATGGCCTCTCACCGATACCTTTTACCAAATCGTGTTCACACACTTAGCTCACACATAGTAGGACATGTTCACACACCTCTGATTCATCCCTGATGAATCATACCTGACTCAACTCTAAGCAGTAGCAGGCATGACAAACAAACATGAATGAGTAGGCACAACAGGGCTCAAACAACTCCTACTCATACTAGTGGGTTTCATCTATTTACTGTGGAATGACAGGTCATGCAAAGGATAAAGGGGTTCAGCTACCGCAGCAAGTAACAGATGAATCGTTGTTGTCCTAATGCAGTAAAAGAGAGCAGGAGCGAGAGAGTGGGATTGTATCGGAATGAACAAGGGGGTTTTGCTTGCCTGGCACTTCTGAAGATAATATAGTTCTTCATCGGTGTCATCGATCACATCGCCGGTACACGTCTATCGAGAGGGGACAATTACCGGCAAACAAGGAAGAACGCAATCAATGCAACGCGACAATATGATGCATGAATGTGACATGGCAATATGGTGTGATTTGTGCTGATGCAACTAAACCAGATTAAATGAAGTTGGTTTGAATCCAGGATTCAAATTCAAACTCCATATGTGATTATTCAGATGCCATTTAATTGATTTGTTCTAAACAGTGGTGATAAGTTGTTCTAACATGCATGGAAATGGTACAGATGGATTCCTTGAATTTTTCTGATAATTTTTCATATATAAATTATTTAATTTGGAGTTACGGTTGAATTTCTATGATTTATTGAAGTTTAGGGCATATTCTAAAAATAAATAAATCATTTCTGACTTATTTAAAATCCCAGAAGCATATACTGCGTCAGCATGACGCCGGGGTGACGTCAGCAGGTCAAAGGCGTCGACTAGGTCAAACCTGACCAGTGGGACCCACTGGTCAGTGACCCAGTCAACTAACCAAGTTAGTTAGCCCTAACTAACTGGATTGGGCCCACTGGTCAGTGACTAACCTAAATATGATTAGCCCTAACTAACTTAGTTAGCCGGGCGGGGCCCGCATGTTAGTGGCTCACCTAATTAACTAAGTTAATTAACACTAACTAACCTAACACTAATTAGGCAGGCGCCTGGGCCCACACGTCAGGGGGGGTCAACCCCTGGGCCGATCAGGTCAAACCTGCCGGCGACATGTCACCGGCGACGACAGTAGCGGCGGGGCGGCTCGGAATTGCGATACAGGGAGCCATTCGAGGCGCCGCTGGGCTCTACGGGAAGCTGGCGACCCCGCACATCCAACAGTGCAACCGGGGCGAGCTGGGGTGGCCGTAATCCTCGCCGGCGTCGAGCTCAGCGGCTGCCGGACCTCGGGCATTGGCGGAAACGGTGCTACGGTGCACAACAGGGAGAACCCGTGGGTGCTGCAGGTTCACAGGAGCGCGGCGAGCACGCTGGTGATGCTCGGGCGAGCGGACGAGCTCAGGAGCATGGAGCTCGTCGGCCGTGGCGGCGGCGAGCTTCGGCGGAGGTGGGGAACGGGGCTAGAGCAAGAACGCGAGTAGGAGAGGAGGGGGAATCGGTCCATGAGCTCACTGTGGTTGCAGAGCGCGTCTCAGTGGGCTCGGGGGCGACCCGGAGACGGAGAATCGGGCCGGCGATCTTCGATGCCCGTCGGTGAAGATGGCGGCGATGGCGTCACTGCAGGGCTCCTGGTGCTGCTTGGAGTGGTGGGGAGGATGAGTAGGTCGAGGCAGAGCTTCCTGGGGCGTCGGTGAGGCGTGGGGTGGCCGGTGGCCACGGTGGTTCTCGTCGGTGGCGGCGGCTCCGTTCGGGTGAGGAGGACAGAGGAGGGGGAGAGGATGAGGGCGAGGGAGAGCGAGAGGGGCACGGGGAGAGTAGGAGAGGGTCGAGGGGAGTGCGTGGCACCCTCAGGTGCCTCCAGCGGTGAGCAGGTAAGCAGGAGGTGGCCGGGGCTCTCGGGCGCGCGCGCCACGCCTCGGTCCTTCTCGCGAGGAGGAAGACGACAGGGGGGGGAAGTGGAGATGGGCTGGGCCGCACAGGAGCTGGGCCGGCTGGGCTGCAGGTGAGCACCAGGTAAGTGACTGGGCTTCTCTCTCTTTCTATTTCTGTTTTTATTTATCTATTTTGTTCTGTGTTGTTTTAGTTTAGTAAAGTACTAAAGCATTTTATAAAATCCTGAAAATAGTTATGTGGCTAGAGTTAAAATATACCAAACCACATAAAATGTTCCAGTAATTATTGGACATATATTATTTATATATCAAATATATATCCAATGCAAATAGCTATTTATTTAATTCAAAGGCCCAAAATAATTAACTCTGAGATACCAAAAATATTGTTTTGAGTTTTACCTCTTTGCAATATTTTCAGAGACTAAGAGGAACATTTTCTTGGACTTCTTTGAGGAGATTTTAATGTTGATCATTTTTAGAAGGTTTCTGAGGCTTTGAAAATTCCTCAATTCAAATTTCATTTGAATTTGAACATGATGCTCACATGAGGTCTAGCCTAGTGCATAACAGGACCAGGGATGTGACAACTCACCCCCACTAAACAAAAATCTCGTCCCGAGATTCAAGCGTAGGGTAAGGTGAAGGGGGAACTCAAACTAGCACAATCTTCACGATCCAGTTGCACTTCAAATGAACGTTGATTCAATCACCATCTTTGACTCGAAGTCTTCCTCTGAGAACTCCAACTAGCATGACGAGAAGAGGAAAGGAAAACTCTAGAAGAATCTATCTTCTCGAAGATCAATCAACCTAGGATCAGCTCGCAAAATGAGTCGTAGCAACATCTCTTGAGCTGAGACGCGAAGCATACATCTGAAGAGATGGAGTGAGGCAGATGACGAGGGTCACTAGGTAGACAACAATTCCACACTTAAGAAGGTGGTAGACGATTGTCAACGTAGCAAGGAGTTGAGTTGCCATGATACCACAACGAGGCACCTTAGGGATGGTGACTCGTAGATATATCCCCTTAAGTGGCAAAAAGAATTACCTTTGATTCAGAAATCATTGAAACTCTTTAAACCAGCCTAAGGCAATTTTCGAGCGATCGTTTGGAGGGGGTCGGTAGAATGGCACAATGGCGGTGCAAGCTGGGAACAGAATGCAAATGCTGGGAATGATTCTGGTAACTGGGGAAGAACCCAACAATAGAGAGTGGATTCACTGTTTGAAAAGGTCATAGCATTGTCGAGGAAACTGAGAGGAATCCGAGTTAGTGCCGATGATAACACGGAGCGCTTGTGCGTGCTCTCAAGAACTTGAGCATTTCCACAATCATGAAGGTTTTACCAACATCCGTGTCAAGGATCCTGGCAACACAACTTGCTACCATGATGAATGATGATGGATGATGCAGATGCAAGGAAGATAACACTTTCTCAGATTTCACCCTAGCAATGCCAAGGAAAGAAAATTTGGATGATCGACCGAGAGACATTTAGCACTCCGCTTCTAATGTTCTCCTTGATGTGCTAGTGTATCCCATTCATAGATATGGTTTGATAACTAGAACATCAAGTAAAAGGTCGGACTTCAGGAGCAATAGAATCCATAAGGAACAGTTACGGAGGCAAATCCTACGAAATCCTTATGGGGAGGTGGCCAACTTCTTCAATCAAGATACTACAATAATAGGTCTTTCGGCTGGGTGGTGCTGGCCACGACATCCACTTTACCAGTTATCGAGGAACCAATATTATAGTTCTTGGGGAAATGTTCCAACCATCATATCTGCCTGAGATTCAGATCTGGTTGGTGTCAGGATATTCCAGACTCATCGAGTCTAGGAAGAAAAATGAAAGTTTGCAACACAAATCGACGAGATGACGTTGCGAGATTCTCAGGGAATGAACTACGATAGTAAGCTCCAAAACATGAGCTAGTTCTGCTACAAACATGTGAGCACGCTGTCCCAGACAAACATGATCCCATGGTAGTCTTGCAATAAAACACCACCGAGTTCAGGTGGGGAACCATCATTAATGACATTGAAGTCTCCGCGCGTGGAAGTCCAAAGAGTTCACCTTGGACAGACTCCTTTATCTTTGAACAACTCAATCAGTGGCTTGGTGTGCTAGGATATACATATGGAATGAAGATGATCAGTCTATCAGACCATAGAATACTTCGCACATGCATGACTGACTTGCGATGATTCCAGAGGAAGCAAAACTAACTTTCTCAATTTCATGGCGGCAACTTTCACCAATGCACGTGTCTAAGAGAAAGTCACTCCTTTCATCAAACAATTACTTCATGAGCTAGCATGAAGAAAATGCTTTCAAAAGTTTCCAACACTAACTTGTTGTCCAACAAGATCATGGAGGAGATAAGGATGTTGTCAATGGCTCAACAACAATTCATCTGGGTTTCCTTTTAAAAGGAATTCCATAGTTAAGTGAACAAGTGATAGCATTGGTCAGACCCAAAAGATATAATAATGTATGCTCGAGGGATCAACCACGAGTAAGACAACATTACGAATATCGTTGGTACTGATTTGATTTGACGATAGCCCACACTCAAATCAAAGGATTGATAAGACAATAGGTCCAGCAACTGATCACAGGGACCAATCGATGAAGATATCATCTTTCTTCAACACACACTACACAAGAATATCCCTTTGAAACAAACTAAGTCAGGCAAGCTTTTATCTTCCAACTCTCCAAGTTGTTGTCTAGCTTAACCAACTAGCTCAGGGGTATCCAACACGGATTCTTGGGGAAAGGGTGGTTTACAGGATAAACCAACTTGATCACGAGCTCAACATAACAGTCAGGTGACAACCTGGTGATACCTTCGAGAGGATATTCGAAAAATCACGAACCACCGATATGTTACTTAGCTCGAGAACAATCTTGCTTTTTGAGGCAAGACGATATGATTAATAGAGCGAAGATTTAACATAATCCTAACTCATCGGTCGAGGAGTGCACCGGGAACAAGGACTAGGTAGCACAATCAATCTTAGAATGATGATTCAATAACCAACACGCTAAGAATGAAATTATTGTCCATTAACTACCAAGCAACAAGGTTGCTAGGGGTATTGAATTCACACATCACGATTCACTTGTCGGCATTCCGGTTACAATAACCCAGGAACCGAGGAATGAACAATGATGGCAAGAGGTATCACTGTACCAAGAGTTCATAGGATGGTGTGCAATTCCTATAACAATCCCGATATAAAGATGGTAATACTCCAAGGTAGAACAGAACCAAAAGCTGGATTGGCATTTGATCTGCGAAATACAACTTCTTTGACCCGATCCTGGATACGGATGAGGTACTGGAGTTTGTTTCTCCTAGTCATTCTGGAATAGAATGGCTTGACGGACCACAAGAGTAATAGGCATCGATGAATGAACGCACGCCATCAACTTGACTATCAACTGATAGACAAGGATCAAAATACAACTACAGAGGGACAACTCAAAGGAACATATAACTTTCTGAGTTGTGGATGCATAAATTAGTATGTCGAACCAAGTTCAACATAATTCTTCCAGATGACCCATGCAGAAAGGTTGAGCTGGCAGAGTCACAATATAGCATGGAGAACTCATCGAGAGCGCTCTTGTTGTCATCTTTTGGTTCAGAAGAACTCCTGCCAAGAATGATTCATGGTAATTGGAAGAAGGATGTACCATGAACCTCGAGGACTATCGCAAAGGTTACTATTATCCTAAAGGAACTAGCAACACTATCAACATGATGTAAGTAGGATGAATCTCGGGTTCAAGAACCCAGAAATAGAATACCTACTACTAAGTAGCATCACGGAATGCTTTCGAGAATAAAGGCCAGAATCATCACACTAGGACACAAATCATGGCTAGACCACTAGATGATCCCCTGAGACACCTAGGTTTATAATAATTATTCCAACATAAAGGTCGAGGCAGTAGAATACCTCAACTCAACAATTAGTGTGACTGAGCTGGCATAAAGGAGCATCGAAACCAGAGGGAAAGGATTTTGCAAATGCACCAGACTATTTAGAAACCCGGAATGACTCGGACAGCATAACGGCTGTAAATGCTCAGAAAAGATTTGAGACATTCACAAAAATGGTGGCATAACCACTCAGAAGCACAATATCAAGGTCTCGAGATCAACAATTAACATACGGAAGTAATAGGATCTGAAACAAGGCTTAATTCCAACAATTCTATAAGTCTACGGATTAGTAACACGTGATCCTGATGGAAAGAAGAGATAACCTAGTTCTTAATCCCCGTAGAAGAGAAGATGATGACTCAGATCAGAAGGCCATGAGGTATAAGGAGTAAAAAGAGCCTTACGTTCCATCCCACAATCAATTCCCTTATATAACCAAAGAATTTCTAGACTCAACTTCGACCAGTTTGGCTTGGTAATCCTACAGGCAGTCAAGCTCTGATACCAACGCTGTCAGGACCCCGACTCAATGCCACATTGATCTAGCATGTAACACCTCATATCACTTTGCGGCCTCACGCACGGTATTCCCACGGGTGTCGCCTTACCTTTGCCCGGGACCGTTTGCGCCTTTTGGCACACGTATATGACAGTGTCGCTAGCATCCATATGATAAGGAGCCCGGGCTGACATGGCTAGTCGTAAACCCAAAGTGGCACAGACTTACAGGGACAGGCATCCATGACCCAGCATCGAACGTGTCGGTCATCAGCGAGTGAATCCAGGCTGTAGCACTGGGCTAGCAGGACTCCGGTGAACCGGGCTGTAGCGGGCTAACAGGACTCCGGTATTCATCGCATGACATTTCCCCGAAGGGACAGACACAGGAACGAACAAGGACACATGCCGGCCAGCCTAAGTGTTCCGGAGCAGTAGCAAGCTACCATGGCTCAGTGAAACACTAGGAGACATTTCCCGGTAAGAGAGGCTACTAAGGATAAACAACTAGATGGTCAGATCCCACACATACCAAGCATTTCAATAACATACACACAATATGCTCGATATGTGCAAAACAACATGGCATCACAACATGACTCTACGACTCAAGTATTTATTCAATAGGCTCCGAGGAGCGAGATATTACAAACATGAGTCTCATGACCCAACATTCAGAGCATACAAAGCAAAGCACAAGCGGAAGCTATCATGTCTGAGTACAGACATCTATAAATGAAAAAGGCTTAGAAGCCTGACTATCTATCAGATCCTGCCGAGGGCACAAGATCGTAGCTGAGGTAACAAGCTAAACGTCGAAGTCCACGTGGAACTACTAGTGAGACCGAAGTCTCTCTGCAAAAACATAAAATAGGCAAACGTGAGTACAAATGTACCCAGCAAGACTTACATCAGAACTAACTACATATGCATCATTATCAACCAAGGGGATGGTGGGGTTTAACTGCAGCAAGCCAACTTTGACTCGGTGGCTATCCTAAACTACGACTGCAAGTACTCTTTTGAGGTGGCGCACACGAGTCCACATATTCACCATATCAATACACCACTATGGATCCGCTCCCGTCTCCCTACGAGAACGCCATCCATAGAACTCACACTTATCTTGCGTATTTTAGAGTATCCACTTTCACTTGTCTATGAACTGATATAAGCAACCCAGAAGTCCTTTACCGCGGACACGGCTATTCGAATAGATGATGTTAACCCTGCAGGGGTGTACTTCTTCATACATGTTTCCACCACTTAGCGTCTGCACACGACATGTGCTCGGCAGACTTCAAGCGAAAGCCGACGTGGGTGTAGACCATGACCTACCTAAACACTCAAGTCTCTAGTCCAGGTTTATCGCCTATTCGGGTTCCATCCATGAGGAGATCCGGCCGGAGTTTCGCTCACAGCCCCAAACGATGTGAACAGGGTTCCGTGACACCAAACGGGCGCCCGGTATACCCGGCCACGTGCCTACCGCATCACAGCCCACCCCTACGGTCAGCGCTGTCCACGGCCTCCAGCATACTACAAACACCAGAAACTACTTGCAACTCCTGGACAGAGGACTAGGGTGAATAAGAAGTCGAGCGGGGTCATATTTCAGGGCCCAATGTATGGTAGTAGCTGAATCATGGATCACAAACACAGAACTCAGTTCCTGAGGACGGCTTCAATGAGACAACCCACCATGTACTCCTACATGGCCTCTCACCGATACCTTTTACCAAATCGTGTTCACACACTTAGCTCACACATAGTAGGACATGTTCACACACCTCTGATTCATCCCTGATGAATCAGACCTGACTCAACTCTAAGCAGTAGCAGGCATGACAAACAAACATGAATGAGTAGGCACAACAGGGCTCAAACAACTCCTACTCATACTAGTGGGTTTCATCTATTTACTGTGGAATGACAGGTCATGCAAAGGATAAAGGGGTTCAGCTACCGCAGCAAGTAACAGATGAATCGTTGTTGTCCTAATGCAGTAAAAGAGAGCAGGAGCGAGAGAGTGGGATTGTATCGGAATGAACAAGGGGGTTTTGCTTGCCTGGCACTTCTGAAGATAATATAGTTCTTCATCGGTGTCATCGATCACATCGCCGGTACACGTCTATCGAGAGGGGACAATTACCGGCAAACAAGGAAGAACGCAATCAATGCAATGCGACAATATGATGCATGAATGTGTCATGGCAATATGATGTGATTTGTGCTGATGCAACTAAACCAGATTAAATGAAGTTGGTTTGAATCCAGGATTCAAATTCAAACTCCATATGTGATTATTCAGATGCCATTTAATTGATTTGTCCTAAACAGTGGTGATAAGTTGTTCTAACATGCATGGAAATGGTACAGATGGATTCCTTGAATTTTTCTGATAATTTTTCATATATAAATTATTTAATTTGGAGTTACGGTTGAATTTCTATGATTTATTGAAGTTTAGGGCATATTCTGAAAATAAATAAATCATTTCTGACTTATTTAAAATCCCAGAAGCATATACTGCGTCAGCATGACGCCGGGGTGACGTCAGCAGGTCAAAGGCGTCGACCAGGTCAAACCTGACCAGTGGGACCCAGTCAACTAACCAAGTTAGTTAGCCCTAACTAACTGGATTGGGCCCACTGGTCAGTGACTAACCTAAATATGATTAGCCCTAACTAACTTAGTTAGCCGGGCGGGGCCCGCATGTCAGTGGCTCACCTAATTAACTAAGTTAATTAACACTAACTAACCTAACACTAATTAGGCAGGCGCCTGGGCCCACACGTCAGGGGGGGTCAACCCCTGGGCCGATCAGGTCAAACCTGCCGGCGACATGTCGCCGGCGACGACAGTAGCGGCGGGGCGGCTCGGAATTGCGATACAGGGAGCCATTCGAGGCGCCGCTGGGCTCTACGGGAAGCTGGCGATCCCGCGCATCCAACAGTGCAACCGGGGCGAGCTGGGGTGGCCGTAATCCTCGCCGGCGTCGAGCTCAGCGGCTGCCGGACCTCGGGCATTGGCGGAAACGGTGCTACGGTGCACAACAGGGAGAACCCGTGGGTGCTGCAGGTTCACAGGAGCGCGGCGAGCACGCTGGTGATGCTCGGGCGAGCGGACGAGCTCAGGAGCATGGAGCTCGTCGGCCGTGGCGGCGGCGAGCTTCGGCGGAGGTGGGGAACGGGGCTAGAGCAAGAACGCGAGCAGGAGAGGAGGGGGAATCGGTCCATGAGCTCACTGTGGTTGCAGAGCGCGTCTCAGTGGGCTCGGGGGCGACCGGGAGACGGAGAATCGGGCCGGCGATCTTCGATGCCCGTCGGTGAAGATGGCGGCGATGGCGTCACTGCAGGGCTCCTGGTGTTGCTTGGAGTGGTGGGGAGGATGGGTAGGTCGAGGCAGAGCTTCCTGGGGCGTCGGTGAGGCGTGGGGTGGCCGGTGGCCACGGTGGTTCTCGTCGGTGGCGGCGGCTCCGTTCAGGTGAGGAGGACAGAGGAGGGGGAGAGGATGAGGGCGAGGGAGAGCGAGAGGGGCACGGGGAGAGTAGGAGAGGGTCGAGGGGAGTGCGTGGTACCGTCAAGTGCCTCCAGCGGCGAGCACGTAAGCAGGAGGTGGCCGGGGCTCTCGGGCGCGCGCGCCACACCTCGGTCCTTCTGGCGAGGAGGAAGACGACAGGGGGGGGGGAAGTGGAGATGGGCTGGGCCGCACAGGAGCTGGGCCGGCTGGGCTGCAGGTGAGCGCCAGGTAAGTGACTGGGCTTCTCTCTCTTTCTATTTCTGTTTTTATTTATCTATTTTGTTCTGTGTTGTTTTAGTTTAGTAAAGTACTAAACCATTTTATAAAATCCTGAAAATAGTTATGTGGCTAGAGGTAAAATATACCAAACCACATAAAATGTTCCAGTAATTATTGGACATATATTATTTATATATCAAATATATATCCAATGCAGATAGCTATTTATTTAATTCAAAGGCCCAAAATAATTAACTCTGAGATATCAAAAATATTGTTTTGAGTTTTACCTCTTTGCAATATTTTCAGAGACTAAGAGGAACATTTTCTTGGACTTCTTTGAGGAGATTTTAATGTTGATCATTTTTAGAAGGTTTCTGAGGCTTTGAAAATTCCTCAATTCAAATTTCATTTGAATTTGAACATGATGCTCACATGAGGTCTAGCCTAGTGCATAACAGGACCAGGGATGTGACATATGGACCCAAAGGTCTGTGGTAAACTACTCACATCTCATCGGAGGGGATATGGTGTTGATGTAGAAGCCCTCCGTGGTCGATTCCCCCTCCGGCGGAGCACCGGCGAAGGCTCCAAGATGGTATCTCGTGGATACAGAAGGTTACAATTGTGGAAATTGTTTTTCGATGGCTCCCTGGATGTGTTCGGGGTACGTGGGTATATATAGGAGGAAGAAGTAGGTCGGTGGCCGACCGAGGGGCCCACGAGACATGGGGCACGCCCAGAGGGGGTGGGCGCGCCCTCCTATCTCCTGGCCGCCTCGATCGCTTCTTGACTTGCACTCCAAGTCCTCTGGATCACGTTTGTTCCAAAAATCACGCTCCCGAAGGTTTCATTCCGTTTGGACTCTGTTTGGTATTCCTTTTCTTCGAAATACTGAAATAGGCAAAAAATAGCAATACGGGCAGGGCCTCCAGTTACGAGGTTAGTCCCAAAAATGATATAAATATGTAAAATAAAGCCCATAAACATCCAAAATGGGTAATATAATAGCATGGAGCAATCAAATATTATAGATACGTTGGAGACGTATAAAGTATCCCCAAGCTTAATTCCTGCTCGTCCTCGAGTAGGTAAATGATAAAAACAGAATTTTTGATGTGGAATGCTACCTAGCATAATTCTCAATGTAATTTTCCTTATTGTGGCATGAATGTTCAGATCCAAATGATTCAAAATAAAAGTTCATATTGATAAAAGAAATAGTAATACTTCAAGCATACTAATAAAAGCAATCATGTCTTCTCAAAATAAAATGGCTAAAGAAAGTTCATCCCTACAAAATCATATAGTTAGGCTATGCTTCATTTTCATCACACAAAAATGTTCCCAAATTCTACACCCCCGATGACAAGCCAAGAAATTGTTTCGTACTTAAATAATCTCAAACTTTTTCAACTGTCACGCAATACATGAGCGTGAGCCATGGATATAGCACTATGGGTGGAATAGAATATGATGATGGGGATTGTGTGGAGAAGACAAAAAAGGAGAAAGTCTCACATTTATGTCAACATGAGGAGTAGGGATTGCCATGCAACGGATGCATTAGAGGTATAAATGAATGAAAGCTCAACAAAAGAAAACTAGTGGGTGTGCAACCAACTCGCTTGCTCACGAAGACCTAGGGCATTTCAGGAAGCCCATCGTAGGAATATACAAGCCAAGTTCTATAATGAAAAATTCCCACTAGTATATGAAAGTGACAACATATGAGACTCTCTATATGAAGAACATGGTGCTACTTTGAAGCACAATATATGAGACTCACTATATGAAGGACATGGTGCTACTTTGAAGCACAAGTGTGGAAAAAGAGATAGTAACATTGCCCCTTTTTAGTTTTTTTTTTGTTTTTTTTTCTTTTCTTTTCTTTTTTTTTTCTCTGGCCTTTCCATTTTTTTCTTTTGGCCTTTCTTTTTTTTCTTTTTGGGGACGATGCTCTAATAATGATGATCATCACACTTTTAGTGATTACAACATATGAATTACAACTCGAAACAAGAACAAGATATGACTCTATATGAATGCCTCCGGCGGTGTACCAGGATGGTGCAATGAATCAAGAGTGACATGTATGAAAAATTATGCATGGTGGCTTTTGCCACAAATACGATGTCAACTACATGATCAGGCAATGGCAATATGACAAAAGTAATGTATGTCGTGATGATAAACGGAACGGTGGAAAGTTGCATGACAATATATCTCGGAATGGCTATGGAAGTGACATAATAGGTAGGTATGGTGGCTGTTTTGAGGAAGATATAAGGACGTTTATGTGTGATAGAGCGTATCGTATCACGGGGTTTGGATGCACCGGCGAAGTTTGCACCAACTCTCAAGGTGAGAAAGGGCAATGCACGGTACCGAAGAGGCTAGCAATGGTGGAAAGGTAAAAGTGCGTATAATCCATGGACTCAACATTAGTCAAAAGAACTCATATACTATTGCAAAAATTTAGAAGTCATCAAAAACCAAGCACTATGCGCATGCTCCTAGAGGGATATATTGGTAGGAAAAGACCATCGCTCGTCCCCGACCGCCACTCATAAGAATGCACAATCCAAGTACACTTCATGTTTCAAATTTGTTACACAACTTTAACCATGCGTGCATGCTATGGGACTTGCTAACTTCAACACAAGCATTCTTTAAATTCATAATCATCCAACTAGCATGACTTTAATATCACTACCTCCATATCTCAAGACCATTATCAAGTATCAAATTGATCATAGCATCCAATTCACTTCCTATGATAGTTTTTATTATACCCAACTTGGATGCCTACCATTCTAGGACCAATTTTATAACCATAGCAAATACCATGCTGTTCTAAAAGACTCTCAAAATAATATAGGTGAAGCATGAGAGACTAGCAATTTCTACAAAATTAAGCCACCGCCGTGCTCTAAAAGACATAAGTGAAGCACTAGAGCAAAACTATCTAGCTCAAAAGATATAAGTGAAGCACATAGAGTATTCTAATAAATTACTAATAAAGTAGGCTTCTCCCAAAAGGTGTGTGCAGCAAGGATGATTGTGCAAAACTAAAAAGCAAATACTAATATCATACACGACGCTCCAAGCAAAACACATATCATGTGGCGAATAAAAATATAGCTCCAAGTAAAGTTACCAATGAACGAAGACGAAAGAGGGGATGCCTTCCCGGGGCATCCCCAAGCTTAGGCTTTTGGCTATTCTTGAATATCTTTGGGTTCCATGGGCATCCCCAAGCTTAGTCTTTTTCCACTCCTTATTCCATAGTCCATCAAATCTTTACCCAAAACTTGAAACTTCACAACACAAAACTCAACAGGAAATCTTATAAGCTCCGTTAGTGAAAGAAAAGAAAACCACCACATAAGTTACTGTAATGAACTCATTCTTTATTTATTTTGGTGTTAAACCTACTGTATTCCAAGTTCTCTATGGTTCATACCACTTAATACTAGCCATAGATGCATCAAAATAAGCAAACAACACACGAAAGGCAGAATCTGTCACAAACAGAACAGTCTGTAGCAATCTATAACTAACGCAAACTTCTAGAACTCTAAACATCCTACAAAAATAGGAAGTCCTGGAAAATTTGTCTATTGATCAGCAGCAAAAATAAGCAACGCAAAAGCACGTTTCTGTGATTTAACAAAAGTAATTTCGTGCGTGCAAAGTTTCTGTTTTTCAGCAGAATCAAATTAACTATCACCATAGGTTATCCTATAGGTTCTACTTGGCACAAACACTAATTAAAACATAAAAAACACATCTAAACAGAAGGTAGATGCAAAATTTATTCCTAAACAGAAGCAAAAACAAAAAACACAAATAAAATTGGGTTGCCTCCCAACTAGCGCTATCGTTTAACGCCCCTAGCTAGGCATAAAAGCGAAGATAGATCTAAGTAGTGCCATTTTTGGCACTCAATTCCTCAATAGAGCACTTATAATCTTTAGGAGTTTCTCCCTTTTTAGCAATGATTAAACCTTTAGGCAAAAATTCAAGAAATTTGTTTGTAGCAAAAGGTTCCTTAATGATAGAGAGACAATTGTGATGAACACTTATGGATTTGAGATCCACGTCTCCCTTACTAGAAGATTCACCCTTATTTTTAGGAACATAAATAAATTTGGCAATTTTGGTAGGAGGTTTTTTGAGTTTTTTTCATGGAAGAAAAGCCGAACCCAAGTTGGTAATGATATCCTCAAGTTTACCGATTCTTGCAGAATCTAGATCTATTTTTTCATTAACTATAGGTTCTTTCCCTTTAAAAATTTTCAAAGTAACTCCAGCCCTAGATCCGTATTGGGTAATCTGATTATGAATCTTTTTATCCAAATTTTCTATCAACTCAACAGTGGCAATTTTATTTTCAATAATCTCAAGCCGTTGCATAACATGTTCTAAAGTTAAAACAGTTCCATTAACCAAAAGAGGTGGTGGGCCAAACAAATCTAACAAAACATTATCAGCATCAAACGTATGGCTACTCAAGAAATCCCCTCCGGTAACGGTATCAAGAACTCATCTTTTCCAAGGAGTAATGCCCACATAAAAATTGCGAAGAAGTATGGAAGTAGAAAGCTTCCTAGTAGATTTATTTTGAGCATTGCAAATTCTATGCCAAGCATCTTTTAAGTTTTCTCCCTCCCTTTGCTTAAAATTGAGAATTTCATGTTCGGGAGTAATAACAAGGATAGGAGGACTAGCCATAACGACAAGGTAAACGGTCTAACACACGAGCAAACAAAAAAAGGGCAAGCAAAAAGAGAGGGGAAGATTGGGAAAGAGAGGGCGAATAAAACGACAAGGGTGAAGTGGGGGAGAGGAAAACGAGAGGCAAATGGCAAATAATGTAAATTCGAGGGAGATGAGTTTGTGATGGGTACTTGGTATGTCTTGACTTGAGCGAAGACCTCCCCGGCAACGGCGCCAGAAATCCTTCTTGCTATGTCTTGAGCTGGCATTGGTTTTCCTTGAAGAGGAAAGGGTGATGCGGCAATAGTAGCGTAACTATTTCCCTAAGTTTTGAGAACCAAGGTATCAATTTAGTAAGAGGCTCCTCAGAAGTCCCACGCACCTACACAAACAAACAAGGAACTCACAACCAACGTAATAAAGGGGTTGTCAAGCCCTTCACGGCCACTTGCGAAAGTGAGATCTGATAGAGATAGTATGATAAGATAAATATATTTTTGGTATTTTATAATATAGATTGTAAAAGTAAAGATGCAAATAAAAGTAGATTGAAAGCTTATATGATAAAAGATAGACCCGGGGGCCATAGGTTTCACGACTGGCTTCTCTCAAGATAGCATAAGTATTACAGTGGGTGAACAAATTACTGTCGAGAAATTGATAGAAAAGCAAATAATTATGAGATTATCTAGGCATGATCATGTATATAGGCATCACGTCCGTGACAAGTAGACCGACTCCTGCCTGCATCTAATACTATTACTCCACACATCGACCGCTATCCAGCATGCATCTAGAGTATTAAGTTCATAAGAACAGAGTAACGGATTGAGATAGATGACATGATGTAGAGGGATAAACTCAAGCAATATGATATAAACCCCATCTTTTTATCACCGATGGCAACAATACAATACGTGCCTTGCAACCCCTGCTGTCACCGCCAGATTGAACCCAAAGCTAAGCACTTCTACCATGGCAAGAAAGATCAATCTAGTAGGCCAAACCAAACCGATAATTCAAAGAGACTTGCAAAGATAACTCAACCATACATAAAAGAATTCAGAGGAGATTCAAATATTTCTCATAGATAAACTTGATCATAAACCCACAATTCATCGGATCTTGACAAACACACCGCAAAAAGAGTTTACATTGAATAGATCTCCACAAGAGAGGGGGAGAACATGGTATTGAGATCCAAAAAGAGAGATGAATCCATCTAGCTAATAACTATGGACCCGAAGGTCTGTGGTAAACTACTCACAACTCATCGGAGGGGATATGGTGTTGATGTAGAAGCCTTCTGTGGTCGATTCCCCCTCCGGCGGAGCGCCGACGAAGGCTCCAAGATGGGATCTCGCAGATATAGAAGGTTACGGTGGTGGAAATTGTTTTTCGTTGGCTCCCTGGATGTTTTCGGGGTATGTGGGTATATATAGGAGGAAGAAGTAGGTTGATGGCTGCCCGAGGGGCCCACGAAATAGGGGGGCGCGCCCAGAGGGGGTGGTCGCACCCTCCTATCTCCTGGCCGCCTCGATCGCTTCTTTACTAGCACTCCAAGTCCTCTGGATCACGTTCGTTCCAAAAATCACGCTCCCGAAGGTTTCATTCTGTTTGGACTCCATTTGATATTCCTTTTCTTTGAAATACTGAAATAGGCAAAAAACAGCAATATGGGCTGGGCCTCTAGTTAGTAGGTTAGTCCCAAAAATGATATAAATATGTAAAATAAAGCCCATAAACATCCAAAAGGGTAAATATAATAGCATGGATCAATCAAAAATTATAGATACATTGGAGACGTATCATGCTCCGCCGGCGCAGGCCGCACGTGCGGGCAAATGTCTGCCAGCCGCGGGCCAAGGCCACGTTCCCGGCGGTGGAGATCTCCACCGGAACCCAGGAAGCCCCGCTGCAGCAGCCATCCGCCTGGAGCCAGAGGCCGCCAGGAGCGCCAGTCGGGAGTTCGCTGGCAAAGAAGCGGGGAAGCTGGAGCCAGCTACCGGCTGGGTCCACCGACCACACGACAAACTCCGGCAGCACCTCGACCGAGTGGAAGCGCGGCCTAGGAGGCCGCGCGGCCACAACGTGCCTTCCCTCACCCACCGGACGACCGACACCGCGCGAGGGACCACTGCCGCGACCACGAGGAGCCACCGCAGGAGTCGCGGGGTGCTTACGGGGGCGACCGCGACCACGCTTGGGCGGAGGGGAGTCAGGCCCTTCCCGAGAGTTTTCCCCTTCTCCGCGGCCGAGAACCTCTTCGTCGGCGCCATGGGACACGGTGAGCGATTGGAGCAGGAAGGAAAAAGAAGAGAGTGGGATAAGGGATATGTGCAGCGGGGGCCTGCGCCCTCCCGCATTTATAACCCAAGCGAGGCCAACCATCGGCCTCCACGATCGCAGGTAATCATGACTCTTTTTGCATGCAGCAGGGACTCGTCAAATCGGGCAGTTGCCGAGGCAGCATGGGGAAGTGGAGACGCCCACGTCCAATCAACCTCCACGCGGCGACCAAGGCCGCGGGCTGTTGGGGCCCACGGGGCTCCGCATGTGCCCTTTCGCTTCGCTGCAAAGCCAAGTCCGAGCGCGCCTTGGGCCCGGGGTCTACTATCGGTGTTCTGGGAATGGGGGTCCCCAGACTTGCCTGCCAGCGGCCTGTGGCCGCACCTGTCCTTTCGCTTCGCTGCAAAGCCAAGTCCGAGCACGCCTTGGGCCCGGGGGCTACTGTCGGCGTTCTGGGAACGGGGGTCCCCAGACTTGCCTGCCTGCGGCCTGCGGTGTGGCTCAAGGGGTGGCCCAGCACGGCCCATCTGCATTAACTCAAGCTCAAGACCCTCGTGAAGGGCCAAGCCTCACGGGGCGGACAACACAAGGCTTCCTTAGGGACGGCCTCACCAGGCAGGCTCTCGTGGAGGCGGAGAGATCAAGGCAGGGGTACCTCGCGAGGTGCTCGTGACTGTAACGCCCCGGATACAACTTTCCATATTCGTAACTCCAACTCTTGCCTTTTCCGGAGATGCGATATGAGATTTCCTTTGTGGTTGGGTTTTTGCCGTTTGTTTTGCATTTTGTTCATGCCATGCATCTCATCTCATAGCATCATGTGCATCGCATCCATATGTTTTCATAAAACCCGTATCCGCTCGTAGTTGCCACGTCACCCCTTGCTTCCATTGACCATTCCGAGACCAACCGTGTTTTCGTTTCCCTCTTGTCAAAACACCTAACCTCTCTAGAACCACCCACCCCCCTTGCATGCGTCCGAAAACTTCCCCGAACCCGACTCGGGCTTTCATTACCGATGGGTTCAGATCATCTCCAAACATCTATAAAACATCTTTGTTTTCTTATTTGGACTCCCTACCTATTTATTTCTTGGCCGCCCGATCACGATCAAAGGATCCAAATCATTCCCCTTTCGTATATATATAGTCCACCCCTAGTCCATTTGTGGACAACCCTAAATTTTCTCCCCTTGTCCCATCCATCTCATCCACCGCCGCCACCCACCTACCTTTCTTCCTCGGAATCCCCTCATTCCCCCTGATCCAATCCCACCAACCAGACTCCACCCAAGGCCTCCCCTCGATCCAACTCGTCTTTGCTCTCCTCTTCGACCAGGGAGACGAGCTCCTCCCGAGACCAAACCTTGCTCGACCCTCGCCGTCTCAGATGTGGGCCGCCCTGGCTCCCTTCTCTCCTTCCTCTGGTCCCCTCGGACTCATCTCTCTCTCTTGTTCTGGACAGGAGAGCAGCCATGGCCGTCCGTCCATGGAGATGAGCCGCGCTGCCCGGGTCGCCTCCATGTTCAGCCGCCGGCAGCCATCCCCGTCGTTCCCGCATCGGATTCCCCGTCCCGCATGTCAGTGGCCTCCTCCCTGCCCTTGCTCCTTCCGATGCTCCCCCTCTTCTCTTATTTCCACTCTCTCTTCTCTGTACCAGGGAGCCGCTCGAGCCCTGGTGCGCCGCCGCACCTTCTTCGATCTGGCACGGACCGGCCAACCCAAGCCCGTATTCGCCCGTATGCTTCGTTCTTGCCGTCCCGCCGGACCCTCGCCATCACCAGAGTCCGACGCCAAGCCGTGGCGCCGCCAAGTCCCTCATCCTCCTCTGCATGGAGCGGGAGGAAGACGAGTAGTGCCTTCTCCACACCTGAGATTCCCCTGACCTGAGGCCGTCGTCCTCGACTGCGCCAAGCCCCTTGTCGCGCCGCCCTTCACCAAGTCCCGCGCCGCTGTCGTCTTCACGAACTGCACCGAGCGCAGTCGAGCTCTGCTTCCCCTGTGCACGCTCCCTCTTGTTCGTTCAGATCGAGCAGTAGCAGGTTGTCTGTGCGTTGACCGGGTCCCCTCCACCTCTCGTTCGATCCAGCCAGGAGCAGCCCAGAGACCGGCCTCCTCCAGCGTTTGCTTCGAACCGGGCCGAAGCCCAAGGGTGAGCAGCCCCCCAGCCCCTCCTGTGCACTGCTGGCCCAATCAGTTTCGGCCCGATTCATGTTTTTTCCACGAAACGATTTTAGCTAATTATCCAGGATTTACTGTTTTACAGAAAAGTCCCTCTAGATCATGCATTTAATAACTCACAAACCGTGCATCACATGTAAATAATTTATATATGTAAAATGCTTAGAATTGTGTGTAGATTAATAATTTGTCACTTTCATCCATGTTAAAAATGTTTAAAATGTTGTTTGCATTTAATTTGCTTAAATGCCATGTTAAAATGATTTATTTCATAACTAAATAACCATAGCTCCAATTTTAATAAACTTTATATGTAAGTGGGGTGGAAAAAATGCATAGATTAACTTGGTGCACTTTGTTTTACTGCTTAACAACATTAAAATATGGTTTAGAGCAGAGCAGTACCAAATTCGAAATATGCACATGAGGATTTTCCGGAATTGTTGTTTGTTGTTCCGGCCTCATTTAAACTTGCCTAGATAGGTAGTTTCCATATGCTTCACCCCTTGCCATGTTTAATAACATTTAATATTGTTGGGTACAAAACCGAGAGAGAACTAAATAATTGATGTGGTGTTTCGTCAATATGCAACTCGTTGCATATTGAGCTCCACTTAATTTGTGGTGTTGTTTGTTGCACTTTGCCATGCCATGCTCTTTAAACCGGACATGCATCATACTTGGTTGTGCATCATGCCATGTTTATGCTTGTGTGTTTACCATGTTGTTTGTTTCTTTCCGGTTGTGCTCCTTCTCGTTAGTTCCTGTTTCGTTGCGATTGTGAGGATTCGTTCGTCTATGCTTGGTTCCTCTTCGTGGCTTCATCTTCTTCATGGACTCGTTCTGCTTCCTAGAGGGATTTCAGGCAAGATGACCGCTACCCTGGATCTCACTACTATCATTGCTATGCTAGTTGAAAATTGCTCCATGATGGACAAGATTATGTTGGGATATCATAATATCTCTTATTTAATTAATGCATCTATATACTTGGTAAAGGGTGGAAGGCTCGGCCTTATGCCTGGTGTTTTGTTCCACTCTTCACGCCCTAGTTTCCATCATACCGGTGTTATGTTCCTTGATTTTGCGTTCCTTACGCGGTTGGGTGATTTATGGCACCCCCTTGACAGTTCGCTTTGAATAAAACTCCTCCAGCAAGGCCCAACCTTGGTTTTACCATTTGCCTCACAACCACCTATACCTTTCCCTTGGGTCGGCCAACCCGAGGGTCATCTTTATTTTAGCCCCCCCCCAGGCCAGTGCTTCTCTAAGAGCTGGTCCGAACCGAGCTGCCTGCGGGGCCACCTCAGGGAAACTTGAGGGCTAGTTTTACTCGTAGCTAGTCTCATCCGGTGTTGCCCTGAGAACAAGATATGTGCAGCTCCTATCGGGATTGTCGGCACATCGGGCGGCTTTGCTGGTCTTGTTTTACCATTGTCAAAATGTCTTGTAAACCGGGATTCCGAGACTGATCGGGTCTTCCTGGGAGAAGGAATATCCTTCGTTGACCGTGAGAGCTTGTGATGGGCTAAGTTGGGACACCCCTGCAGGGTATAAACTTTCGGGAGTCATGCCCAAGGTTATGTGGCGGATGGGAATTTGTTAATATCCGGTAGTAGAGAACTTGACACCAGATTCGAATTAAAATGCATCAACCGTGTGTGTAGCCATGATGGTCTCTTTTCGGCGGAGTCCGGGAAGTGAACACGGTTTTTGGGTTATGTTTGACGTAAGTAGGAGTTCAGGATCACTTCTTGATTAGTGCTAGCTTCACGACCGTTCCGTTGCTTCTCTTCTCGCTCTTATTTGCGTATGTTAGCCACCATATATGCTTAGTAGCTGTTGCAACCTCACCACTTTACCCCTTCCTTACCCATTAAGCTTTGCTAGTCTTGATACCCATGGTAATGGGATTGCTGAGTCCTCGTGGCTCACAGATTACTACAACAACAGTTGTAGGTACAAGTTTTGTGATGATCATGATGTGAGGGCGATGCTTGCTTGTTTTGGAGTTCTTCTTCTGCTTCTTCTTTGATTAGGGGATAGGTTCCAGGTCGGCAGCATAGCTAGCAGGGTGGATGTCGTTGGAGTTTCTGTTTTTGTTTCACCCATAGCCGGATGTTACTCTTATGTATTGTATTGTTGTATTCATGTGGCATTGTTTGTCTTTTGTATGTATCCCCAACTATTATGTAATGGTTTGATGTAATGATATCCACCTTGCAAAAGCATCTTCAAGATGCGCTTCTATCCTTGGTGGGACCTTCGAGTCCCTTTAGGATAGGGTCGCACCTTGGGCGTGACAAGTTAGTATCAGAGCCTTGACCGACCATAGGAGCCCCCTTGATTGTTGGCCGTTGTTGAGTCTCGAAGAAAACTATTTTGAGTCTTAGGAATATATATATCGGAGAGTAGGATTCATTTTACTCCTCAGCCCCCTTCATCGCTCTGGTGAGGACTCTCGACGTAGATGTTTTGTCTTTCCTCTCCTCAAATTTTCACAATTTTTTTAGGATCACGCGGGTATCTTGGGATCGTTCTGATATTCTTGTGACGAGAACATTGTTCTTGGTGCCTCCTGACATTTAGGGGTTGTGGCAGTGTCCCGGGGAGTTGAGCTCCGAGGTGTTGTCGTCACAATTTTATCGTTGCAGTTCTGGAATACCTAAGTTTTGCCGCCATCGAAAATCTCTTTTATGCAGTTGTTGGTGAGATAACCTCGACGCCACCCAGTACTAGGGAGTTCGGGAGTATTGCCATAGCTTGTATAACAGATTCTTTTCAAAGGTTGAGGTACACGATTTCCGGAGTTTTCTTGGTTATGTGTTGACGGCTGGATATAGCTGGATGTAGGGATTGTTAGTTTGGGTGAGATATATTGCTTCCCCTGTATCCCCAACACCAGATTGCATAACCAGAAAGTTTCGGGAGTTTATAGGTGGGAATTCAAGTAGCTCCTAGAATATCTTTCCGAAAATGCCTGATATGGGATTAGGTAAATCTCTATCATATGTATTTGTTCCGGCTTATTTCTACAAGCCAATCCTTTGTTTTGTTTTGAGTTGTGGTATTTGAGTTGCTTCAATGTCAAGTGTTGATTCCATACGTTTTCTAAACGGTGTTCTCTTATTTCTATGGGAGTACTAATCCTTCTTGATCACTGAGGTTGTCATGTCAACTCTTTTCCAACCGGTGTGCTTCTCTTCAAGTGGATCCGATCATTTTCAACATCCGCAAGATCAATTTTAAGTTTTCTCAACGGTGTTTGTTCCATCTTCCCGAAGTTGCCTTTGTTTTCCCGCGCTCCCACCCTTTTCTTCATGGACTCAGATATCTTAATCAAGTATCCATCTTATGGATGTGAAGTTTGTCCACTCTTTCCCATCAATGTTCTTATCCGGTGATTTCCCATGAATATGCTCAACAGTTTCAAGGTCATCATCCTTCATTATTGTTTCTTCTCCGGTGGATTCAATTCAAGATTCGATGTTGATCATATCTCTTCCTTTTGTTTCACATATCTTCCCATGTGAATTTCTTATCCAAGGCTCTCTTATTTATTTACCTCTCCCAGTTCATATCCGGAGTGATGAAGATATCTCGGAAGATTTGTGTTTCCATTCTCAATCCGTTCAAGTTATTTTGAGGCTCTTATCTCATTCAAGCCATTTAATTCAACCGGTGCAATATCTCTTTAAATCATTTCAATGATGTTTCTCTTGAGTGGGCCCTAACCCACAGGTCTTTTCCCAGGATCTTACCTGACTCTTTTATTTTTCCGGAGCTATTCTCAAATTCTTTTCGAAGGTTGACGTAAGAATGAATTTTCATCAGTCATATTCCTTCTCCAAGATTGCTTTCAGAATATTTTCATTGTTGGTTCATCATTTCTATTCTTCTTTGTTCCATAGTGTCTCAACAATTGGGTGGCATTTCTCCTCGTCATTCTCGGATTTTGAAGACCGAAGAAGAGTTCCTCTTAAATCCTTACCTGTTCTTCCAAAGATGCGTAGTTCAAGTTTGACGCCATCCTCTCATAATTGTTTTCGATTGTGGGAATTCTTTTCACCCATCCGGAGCATTTCATGAGTTGTTTCCATTTCTTTCCTCCGAAGGCCATCATGTCATAATTCTTCATTCTCAGCGTGTAGCTATCGTTCTCCAAATCTTACCGGTGAATCATTCAAATAACCTCTAATCAGCTCATGGCCTCTTCGTTCTCATGTATCTAAATCCCCTCAAGTATCTTCATTCGTTTTCCATTTCTTCCCGGTGAATTGTGCCTTTGCTACTTTCATTTTCAATTCTTACGGTGGTTCGTTCAGATTCTTTTTCCTTTGTTATCATATCAATTCATTCGTTCTTTCCAAATCCTACCGGTGGTTCATGAAAACTTTCTCAAGTTTTGCACCATATTCCCATTAATCCTTTTCAACAAGAATAAGTTGCATGCCAAATCCGCTTGCCATCAATCAAATTGGATGAGGATAACCATAACGTAATTCTTATTCTTATTTCATCATCATCAAGTAATCCTTCCTTCGGAGTTTGTTCTTGATGAATAAATTCTAGTTCCAAGTGTTTTCATCTTTTCTTTTTCGGAGTTCAAATTTCCTCGGCCATTTCGTCGGAACCTCCATCTGAATCATCGCAAGGCTTCACCTTGTGTTTTCAACTTTCCTTTCGTTTGATCATTCTTTTATCACTAGAGTTCTTCATGGAGGCTCTACATGGTGGTTCGTCAAGGATTCCTTTCATTCTTCATTTGTTCTTCAAGACTTCTCTCGAGGTGATGATCCGCCAGGCTATACTCAAAATTAAACATGGTGCTCAACACATGTTTTGTTTTGAGGCGTTCAAATATTCTTCTTCTTGCATTTTGAAGTGCAATTCTATCTACCTTAGCTTTTGAGGTGGTGTTATATCATTCTTGGCATTTTCCATTCAGGTTTCGCGATTCACATGTTGTCAAGAATGAGGTATTTTAGATCCATCAATCTCTTCTTTGGAGTTATCTTGGTATAGATTTCACCTAAAGCCTTCCCAAAGGAATGTTGCTATTTGTGGTGCTTATCAATGATCCAAGTTTTCTCCTATCCTCTCGGTGAAAGAAGTTCTCATCTCTTCTTTGATCTCAAACAAGCAATTGTTTTTCGTTAGTGGCAGAATTTCACCTCAAGTGTTGAGATGTTTCCATAAGCTCACTACAAGCTTATTCTTTTCATTGTTGGTTTTCCAACAACTCTGGTATAACCTTCTTGGAAGGGTGCTTTCCAAGCTCATTTTTGGCAGAAGTTGGCATTTTCTACTCCATTCTGTTATTCCAATGATCTATCTTCTATTCCTTCTTCCAGAGACATTGTGATGTTCCACTTTTCACTCATCATCTCGAATTGTGAGGATCGTGTTCTTTTCGTGCTTATCCATTTAACCGGAGTGTTGTGTCATCTCTTCAAGTTCTTTTCATCTTATCAAGTCTTGCATCTCTTTTCAATCGGAGTACTGTCCGAATTTGTTCTTCCTTGTTCCTTGTTTATCTCATTTTAACCAGAGTTGTTCCAATTCCTTCTTGTCCTCTGTACTTGTCATTCATAGCTTTGCAACCTCCAAGGTTCACATGGTGTTCCTTGTTTTCTATTTTCTACCACAGTGCTCTCAATTGTGTTCAACTACGTTGTGTTATTTCTTTCAACTTTTCAACCTCTCAAGGTTCTTTGATTTCACTCTTTTGTCGAAGAAGCAACTTAGTTTTACCTCTTCTATTCCTCTTCCGTTTCTCTCCGGTGCCATCCTAGATCTCAGGACGAGATCCTCTCATAGTGGTGGAGTGTTGTGACGCCCCAGATACAACTTTCCATATTCGTAACTCCAACTCTTGCCTTTTCCGGAGATGCGACATGATATTTCCTTCGTGGTTGGGTTTTTGTCATTTGTTTTGCATTTTGTTCATGCCATGCATCTCATCCCATAGCATCATGTGCATCGCATCCATATGTTTTCATAAAACCCAAATCTGCTCGTAGTTGCCGTGTCACGCCTTGCTTTCATTGACCGTTCCGAGACCAACCATGTTTTGGTTTCCCTCTTGTCAAACCACCTAACCTCTCTAGA
>NC_041385.1:285230703-285233267 GCF_002162155.2 Triticum dicoccoides
AACTTCCCCGAACCCGACTCGGGCTTTCAATACCGATTGGTTCAGATCATCCCCAAACATCTATAAAACATCTCAGTTTTCTTATTTGGACTCCCTACCTATTTAGTTCTCGGCCACCCGATCGCGATCGAAGGATCCAAATTAGTCCCCTTTCATATATATATAGTCCACCCCAAGTCCATTTGTGGACAACCCTAAATTTTCTCCCCTTGTCCCATCCATCTCATCCACCACCACCACCCACCTACCTTTCTTCCTCGGGATCCCCTCATTCCCCCCGATCCAATCCCGCCAACCAGACTCCAGTCGAGGCCTACCCTCGATCCAACTCGTCTTCGCTCTCCTCTTCGACCAGGGAGACGAGCTCCTCCCGAGACCAGCCCCTGCTCGACCCTCGCCATCTCAGATGAGAACCGCCCTGGCTCCCTTCTCTCCTTCCTTTGGTCCCCTCGGACACATCTCTCTCTCTTGTTCTGGACAGGAGAGTAGCCATGGCCGTCCGTCCATGGAGATGAGCCGCGCCGCCCAGGTCACCCGCTACCTCAGGTCGCCTCCATGTCAAGCCGTCGGCAGCCATCCCCGTCGTTCTCGCATTGGATTCCCTATCTCGCAGGTCAGCGGCCTCCTCCCTGCCCTTCCTCCTTCCCGTGCTCCCCCTCTTCTCTCATTTCCTATCTCTCTTCTCTGTACCAGGGAGCCGCTCGAGCCCTGTTGCGCCGCCGCACTTTCTACGATCCGGCAAAGACCGGCCGTCCCAAGCCCTGATTCGCTCGTCCGCTTCGTTCCTGCCAACCCGCCGGACCCTCGCCGTCGCCGGAGTCTTACGCCAAGCCGTGGGCCGCCAAGTCCCTCGTCCTTCTCTATATCGAGCGGGAGGACAACGAGCAGTGCCTTCTCTGCACCCGAGCTTCCCCTGACCTCAGGCCGTCGTCCTCGACCGCGCCAAGCCCCTTGTCCCGCCGCCCTTCACCAAGTCCTGCGCCGCTGTCGTCTTCAAGAATTGCACCGAGCGCAGTCGAGCTCTACTTCCCCGGTGCGCGCTCCCTCCTGTTCGTTCATATCGAGCAGCAGCAGGTCGTCTGTGCGTTGACCGCGTCCCCTCCACCTCCTTGTTTGATCTAGCCAGGAGCAGCCCAGGGACCGGCCTCCTCCAGCCTTTGCTTCGAACCGGGCCGAAGCCCAAGGGTGAGCAGCCCCCCAGCCCCTCCTGTGCACTACTGGCCCAATCAGTTTCGGCCCGATTCATGTTTTTTTTCGCAAAACGATTTTAGCTAATTATGCGGGATTTACTGTTTTACAGAAAAGTCCCTCTAGATCATGCATTTAATAACTCACAAACCGTGCATCACATGTAAATAATTTATACATGTAAAATGCTTAGAATTGTGTGTAGATTAATAATTTGCCACTTTCAACCATGTTAAAAATATTAAAAATGTTGTTTGCATTTAATTTGCTTAAATGCCATGTTAAAATGATTTATTTCATAACTAAATAACCGTAGCTCCAATTTTAATAAACTTTATATGTAAATGGGGTGGAAAAATGCATAGATTAACATGGTGCACTTTGTTTTACTTCTTAACAACATTAAAATATGGTTTAGAGCAGAACAGTACCAAATTCGAAATATGCACATGAGGATTTTCTGGAATTGTTGTTTGTTTTTCCGGATTCATTTAAACTTGCCTAGATAGGTAGTTTCCATATGCTTCACCCCTTGCCATGTTTAATAACATTGAATATTGTTGGGTACAAAACTGAGAGAGAAATAATTAATTGATGTGGTGTTTTGTCAATATGCAACTCGTTGCATATTGAGCTCCACTTAATTTCTAGTGTTGTTTGTTGCACTTGGCCATGCCATCCTCTTTAAATCGGACATGCATCATACTTGGTTGTGCATCGTGCCATGTTTATGCTTGTGTGTTTACCATGTTGTTTGTTTCTTTCCGGTTGTGCTCCTTCTCGTTAGTTCCTGTTTGGTTGCGATCGTGAGGATTCGTTCGTCTACGCTTGGTTCGTCTTCGTTGCTTCATCTTGTTCACGGACTCGTTCTTCTTCCTAGCGGGATTTCAGGCAAGATGACCACTACTCTGGATGTCACTACTATCATTGCTACGCTAGTTGCTTCATTCTGTCGCTATGCTACGCTACCTATCACTTGCTCTTCAAGCCTCCCAAACTGCCATGTCAGCCTCTAACCTTTTCACCCTTCCTAGCAAACCGTTGCTTGGCTATGTTACCGCTTTGCTCAGCCCCTCTTATAGCGTTGTTTGTGGCAGGTGAAGTTGTCGAGATATCACAATATCTCTTATTTAATTAATGCATCTATATACATGGTAAAGGGTGGAAGGCTCGGCCTTATGCCTGGTGTTTTGTTCCACTCTTGCCGCCCTAGTTTCCGTCATACCGGTGTTATGTTCCTTGATTTTGCGTTCCTTACGTGGTTGGGTGATTTATGGGCCCCCTTGACAGTTTGCTTTGAATAAAACTCCTCCAGCAAGGCCCAACCTTGGTTTTACCATTTGCCTCACCACCACCTATACCTTTCCCTTGGGTCG
>NC_041385.1:285233498-285242103 GCF_002162155.2 Triticum dicoccoides
GGGCCAGTGCTTCTCTGAGTGCTGGTCCGAACCGAGCTGCCTGCGGGGACACCTCGGGTAAACTTGAGGGCTAGTTTACTCGTAGCTAGTCTCATCCGGTGTTGCCTTGAGAACGAGATATGTGCAGCTCCTATCGGGATTGTCGGCACATCGAGCGGCTTTGCTGGTCTTGTTTTACCATTGTCGAAATGTCTTGTAAACCGGGATTCCGAGACTGATCGGGTCTTCCTGGGAGAAGGAATATCCTTCGTTGACCGTGAGAGCTTGTGATGGGCTAAGTTGGGACACCCCTGCAGGGTATAAACTTTCGAGAGCCGTGCCCGTGGTTATGTGGCAGATGGGAATTTGTTAATATCCAGTTGTAGAGAACTTGACACCAGATTCGAATTAAAATACATCAACCATGTGTGTAGCCGTGATGGTCTCTTTTCGGTGGAGTCCGAGAAGTGAACACGTTTTTTGGGTTATGTTTGACGTAAGTAGGAGTTCAGGATCACTTCTTGATTTGCTAGCTTCACGACCGTTCCGTTGCTTCTCTTCTCGCTCTTATTTGCGTATGTTAGCCACCATATATGCTTAGTCGCTGCTGCAACCTCACCACTTTACCCCTTCCTTACACATTAAGCTTTGCTAGTCTTGATACCCATGGTAATGGGATTGCTGAGTCCTCGTGGCTCACAGATTACTACAACAACAATTGCAGGTATAGGTTTTGCGACGATCATGACGCAAGAGCGATGCTTGCTTATTTTGGAGTTCTTCTTCTTCTTCTTATTCGATCAGGGGATAGGTTCTAGGTCGGCAGCCTGGGCTAGCAGGGTGGATGTTGTTTGAGTTTCAGTTTGTGTTTCATCCGTAGCCGGATGTTGCTCTTATGTATTGTATTGTTGTATTCATGTGGCATTGTTTGCCTTTTGTATGTATCACCAACTATTATGTAATGATTTGATGTAATGACATCCACCTTGAAAAAGCGTCTTCAAGATGCGCTTCTATACTTTGTGGGACCTTCGAGTCCCTTTAGGATAGGGTCGCATATTGGGCGTGACATTGACGCAAGCCATGACGATCGAGACCAAGCGGGCGCCAGGCGAGTGCCGGCCTGCATAGTGTCCTTGTTTCCTCTTTGGTGCAAAGGGGGCAAGCGCAGACGCGGAGTACCGAGGCATCAAGCTAAGATTACCATTTCAGTGCAACAAGACCAAGACTAGCAGAGCGGCAGGATGGAGGTCACCATGGAGCCCAAGACAGCGTCATTGCCAGTGCCTTTGGTAGCCAAAGACCAACTATAGTCAGGATAACTTGTACTAGATGTTCCCCTTCAAAATGGCCGTTGTTGCCGCCCTTCCCGCTCAATATTTGGGAAGAGGACTAGGGCCTCTCTATATATAGATAGCCACCAAAGAATGGGGGGAGGATCATCAAGATCTCACCGAAAGCCAACAGAGACGGAGCAACTCCTCTCCAAGCACACCACCACAAGAACACCCCTCGCGAGGTTGTTCCTCCTCTATACTGTTCATCATCAGCCTCTGAGCCAATCCACCACACCACACACTGGAGTAGGGTATTACACCACAATGGTGGCCCGAACCAGTAACCTTGTGCCCCTTGTGCTATTCATCGTGTAGCTTAGATTCGCAGTGAGGCATTGGGACGTGGATCGGTAGGAGGAAGATCTTCACGCGCACCCCAGGGTTTTGCCGGAACCTGATATCCGATAGTGTTCTTGAGCTGGTGTGGTGCTCAGCGTGGAAAATGATCTCTCCCCTCACTATGGTGGTGGCTAAGTCCTATATATAGTGGCCTTGGTCCTCTTCCCAAATATGAGCGGTGAGGGATTCCACAACGGCGGGATTTGAAAGGGAACAAGTAGTATAGTCTATCTTGACAAAAGTAGTCTTCGCCTGCGAAAAGCCTCTGGTTGTCACGCTGCGATGGGCTCGGTGATGACCTCCGTCCTGCCGTCCTGGCGGTCTTGGTCTTGTCGGACCAGAATGGAAACCTTTGGTTGATTCCTCGGGACTCCGCGACTGTGGCTTGCCTCCCTTGCACCGAACAGGAAACCTGCGTTGTGCACCTGCCTGGCGCCCGCCTGGCCTTGGTCGTCATGGCTCACGTCAGCTGAGCCTCATGAGGTAGCTGCCTAGACCTCTCCGCCCCTCAGGAGCCCTCCTGAGGAGGCCAACTCCTTCAGGGGTCTTGGCATTGTCTGCCTCACGAGGCTCGGCCCCTCGCGAGGGTCTTGCTGTGTTGGTGTTGAAGCTGGGCCGTACCAGGCCGTCGATGGAGTCATGTGGTGGGCCTCAGGCAGGCAAGACTAGACACCCCCAAGTCCAGGACATCAACAGTAGCCCCCGGGCCCAAGACGCGCTCGGACTTGGCTTCTAGGCGAAGCCAAAGGGCAAGTGCAGAGCGCCGCGGGCCCTAACCGCCTGCGGTTTTGATGACGCGTGGCGACTGATTGGACGTGGGCGACTCCGCTTCCGCACGCTGCCTCAGCAACTGCTCGACTTGACTGGTTGATGCTGCATGTAGAGGGTCATGATGGCGCAAGGTCGTGGAGGCCGACGGTTGGCCTCCCTTGGCTATCATGTGAGGGAGGGGCGGAGCCCCCTGTCCATCTTTCCTTCGTCTTGCTCCCGCCTACTTCTTCCCTCTCTGTCTTGCTCCCATGGCGTCTCCGAAGAGGTTCTCACCGGCCGAGAAGGGGAAGGCCCCTAAGGAGGGTCCGCGGCCGTCCTCCTCGCAAGCACCCTGCGGTCCCTCCGGCAGCACCCAAGGGGCGCGGGCGCGCGCCCCCCAAAGGCAGTGTTGCTCCAAGCATCCGTGATGGAACCTCCTCCCGCGGCAGGGGCCACCGGCTTCGGAGCAGCCCCCATGATGAAGGGAGGCGTGCTTTTCCTCGCTGGAGGTGCTCCCTGAGTTTGTGGTGTGGTCGAAGATCTGGCTGGCACCTCGCTCCGGCTCCCACGCTTCTTCTCCGACGAGCTTCCTTCCTTGGGGCTTGCCGGCCTCTGGCTGCAGGCTGACGGGTGCTACAGCAGAGCCTCGTGAGTTAGCACCGAGATCTCCTTCTCTGGCAGCATGATACTGGCCCGCAGCTGGTAGACCTTCGCCCGCGCGCATGGCCTGGGCGAAAGGTGCACCCTCCACTTCAAGTACGACGGCCTGGAGACCCTCTATGTGAGGGTGTTCAGGGGGGACGGCCGACGCGTGGGGTGCTGCCCGGAGGACAGCAGCGACGACGATGGTGGCGACGGCAAGCTCGGCCTTGGCGACGCGCACTCCTCCTCCCATGACGGTAGCTCTTCCTCGGACAAGAGCTCGAGCAGCGGTGGCTACGACCAGCCTCCGCGTCGTCATGCTTGTGTCGAGGACGCCGGTGGTTCGTCCCGCCACTGCGCTCCAGTGAAGCTGGAGAGGAGCCCGACCTGAAGCTGGGGGCTAGCAACTTGGACTCAAAGCCGGTAGCCCCAGATCTTCTGTGTAAGAACTGGTGGAGCGTCGGGCTACCTTGAGGCGCTGCTTGAGAATGCGGCGCTGGTGCCAAGCTTGCACGCCTTTAGGCCCTCTTTGTTTAGCTTTTCCTTTTTCCTGCAGTCCAAAAAACGAATGTGCCCTAGGAGGGCGTGTAATGGACCGTTGCTGCTATGCCTTTTATATTCTAATTGATGTCTTGATGCTGTGTTGTAGTGTTCGCGATTTGAGCGGGATAAGGTAGGAAGGCTTAGCTTGGTATGTGAAGTCGTCCTTCGCCTTGTGAGGACCTGGCCTTAGGTATTTTACAAGGCACCCAGGGCGCACGCCATGTGCCTTTTGGAGATACGCCTTGTGCCCTCAGGAGCCACAGCAGGGTAGAGCTATCCCTTGAAGGAAAAGAAAATTTGTTGAGCGAGTTATTACCCCTTACGCAAGCTGTCACACCCTAGTTAGTTCATGCATTAGAGTGTTGCATCATGTTTATTCTTTCATCAGAAACCTGAAATGGGGATGACAGAACCCCCAGCCCTTCTGAAACCAACTAGGGTTTACTAAAAACTTTTTCAATGAACCTGAAATGCCCTTCTAAAATGCCCATCATTTTTGTCTTGGTTCAGAACCTCTGCCAGAAGTGATGCACATTTTCCTAGGCCATCTCAGGGTTTTTGAATTAAATCATAAATATTTGAATTTCGGCATTTAAAATTATATAAAATAATTAAATGCTCAAATATCTTCAAACTAAAATGTTTCATGTTGGAAATAATCCAACTATGGACCAGGAGTAGTTTGGTGATTTTAGGAGTTGCCTAGGTATTTTTATTAATTCAACAAAGTTGCAGAAGTATTAAAAAAACAGAAAACAGAAAAAAATAGAAAAACTTACCTGGCGCCAGAACCCGGCCCACCTGCCGGCCCAGCCCAGCGCCGCTCCAGCGAGCTGCTTGCCGGCCAGGCAGGCAGGCAGGTGCCCGACGGCGACCGCAGCGCGCGCCACGCACCTGCTCGCCGCCTCGCCGCTCCCCTCGCCCGGTGATGTCGTGGATCGCTCCCCCTCTCTTCCCCGAACCCCCCAGACACCCCCTCTCCTCTCCAGCTCCTCCCCCTCGCGCCCCCCAGCCATGGCCGACGCTACCGCCGCCGTGCCTACGTCGTAGCCGCGCTCCCCGCCGCCCGTGCGTCCTCTCGTCGTGTCCAGGAGCTCCGCCGCTGTCCACTTCATCGAGCAAGCCGAGCCCCGAGCGCTCGCAACGCCCGAGTCCACCGCAACGACCTCGCCCGAACCGCCGTCGCCGGAGATCCCCTTCAACACCGTCGCCGCCTCAACTCGTCCCCGACCCCGCCGGTGGCCTCTACGGGTGCGCTGTGAGCCTAGCTACCCCTCCTACCCTCCCTCTCTCGTTCCCGAGCCGTGTAGCGACCTCCCGGAGCTCAACCGCACCCACCACCGTGGAGCTCGTCGCCGACGTGCTCCCGGTCATCTTCCGGCCACTCCACGGTGTCCATCATGCTCACCGCGTCACGTAGCACCTAACTAGCTACTCCCCGCACCTCACCGACCCCTCTTGCGTCAAGTTCGACTTCGGCCGAACTCCGGTGGCCGCCAAAGTTGTCACCGGCGCCAACTCCGGCCACCCCGACCCCAACGGACTCCACCAAGAGCTGCGGTTCGTCCTCAGCTCCTCTCCGGTGGCCTCCGCGGCTCGTTTGGTTGCCGGAACGGCAAAAACCACTTCCGCCGCCGCGTCGGGCTCGCCGGCGGCTAAACACTGGTGCAGCCGACCCGGGTTTGACCACGGGTGGGCCCTGGTTGACTCCCCTGAGTCAATGACAGGTGGGGCCCAGCCCTGTTAACTAATTAGGATTAGTTTAAATTAATTTTAGTTTAATTAATCACACTGACACGCGGGACCCACTATCAGGTTTGACCCGGACCGTGTCCCGTTGACCTGCTGATGTCACACTGATGTCAGGCTGACGCAGTAATTGATTTTCTGGATTTAATCTAATATAGGAAATTCCAGAATATAGTTTAAATTTCAAAAAATCATAACTTTTAATCTGTAACTCCAAATCAGACAAATTATATATGAAAAATGATCAGAAAAATCCAATCTATCCATCTGTACTATTTTCATGCATGATTAAACAAGTTAACTTGATGTTTAATGCAGAACAAGGTAAAACACTTTAAAGGGCCATGTATGAGTTTGAAATTTGAATCTTTGGTTCAAATTGGTTCAAACCCTTCTGGTCTTAGTTGCATTAGCCCAACACACTCATATTGCCATGTTTCATGCATGCATCATATTGTTGCACATTGTTTGGTGATGGTTGTGTATCGGTGTTCTTTGCGGCAGGTTCTGCCTCCGAGGAGTACCGTGATTACCCTAACGAAGAACCGTATCAGTGCATCGAACCATCAGGCAAGCAACCAACCATTTGATCATATTGATACAATCCCATGTTCTTGCTCCTGCTCTCTTTTACTGCATTAAGACAACGCGTTCAAACTGCTGTGTGTTACGGTAGTTGAACCCACTTCCTCTGCATGACCTGTCATTGCCACAGTAACTAGATGAAACCCACTAGCATGTGTAGGAGTTGTTTGAGCCATATGTATGTGTTGTTCCTACCTTGCTATGCCTGCTATGCTTAGAGTCATGTCAGGTCTGGTTCATCTGGGTGATGGTTTAGAGTGAAATGATTATGTCGGTAATGAGAGTGGTGTGGTGAACACAATTTGGTAAAGGTGTCGATGAGAGGCCATGTAGGAGTACATGGTGGGTTGTTTCATTGAAGCCGACCTTAAGCACTGAGATCTGTATGTGTGATTTAATATACAGCTACTACCATGCATTGGGCCCTGAAATATGACCCCGCTCGACTTCTTATCCACCCTAGTTCTCTGTCCAGGAGTTGCAAGTAGTTTCTGGTGTTTGTAGCCTACTGGAGGCCGTGGACAGCGCTGACCGTAGGGGTGGGCTGTGATGCGGTAGGTACGTGGCACGGTGTACCGAATACCCGTTAGGTATCTCGGGAACCCTGTTCACATCGTTTGGGGCTGTGAGCGAAACCTCGGCCGGGTCTCCTCATGGATGGAACCCGAATAGGCGATAAACCTGGACTAGAGACTTAGGTGTTTAGGTAGGTCGTGATCTACACCCACGTCGGCTTTCGCTTGAATTCTGCCGAGCACATGTCGTGTGCAGACGCTAAGTGGTGGAAACATGTATGAAGAAGTACACCCCTGCAGGGTTAACATGATCTATTCGAATAGCCGCGTCCGCGGTAAAGGACTACTTGGTTGCCTATACAGTTCATAGACAAGTAAATGGAAACTACTAAAAGCCTCAAGATAAGTGTGAGTGCCGAGGATGGCGCTTCCGTAGGAAGACGGAGGTGGATCCTCGGTAGTGTATTGAAGTGGTGAGTAGTGGACTCGTGTGCGCAAAACCATTTCAAGTTGGAGTCTCGTAGGATAGCCTAGCCAAGAGTCAAAGCTGGCTTGCTGCAACAACTCCACCAACCCTTCTTGATAATGTGCAAGTATGTAGGATCTGATGTAAGTATTGCTGAGTACCTTTGTACTCATGTTGCTATAATTTACATTTTTACAGAAGACGCTGCAACCCCTTCTGATGGGTTGTTCGTAGACGTTGACATCAATGAGTAGGCTAAGGCCCAGGTGGTGATCCTGAGCTTGTGAAGGACCACGTAGTATAGCTAGGCTTCCCAAGCCTCTTTTTATTTTACTAGTTGTCTGTACTCAGGCAAGCTACTTCCGCTGCTGGTTTGTATGACTGTATGACTTGAATGCTGGGTCATGTGACCCGTACCTATGTGTATGTTATGTATGGCTCTCTGAGCCTTAAATAAAGTACTTGTGTCATAGAGTCATGTTGTGATGCCATGTTGTATTTGCACATATCGAGCATACTGTGTGTATGTTATTGAAATGCTTGGTATGTGTGGGATCTGACTATCTATTTGTTTATCTTTAGTAGCCTCTCTTACCGGGAAATGTCTCCTAGTGTTACCGCTGAGCCATGGTAGCTTGCTACTGCTCTGGAACACTTAGGCTGGCCGGCATGTGTCCTTCTTCGTTCCGGTGTCTGTCCCTTCGGGGAAATGTCACTCATTGAGTACCGGAGTCATGTTAGCCCGCTACAGCCCGGTTTACCGGAGTCCTGCTAGCCCAGTGCTACAGCCCGGACCCACTTGCTGATGACCGACACGTTCGAAGCTGGGTCATGGATGCATGTCCCTGTAAGTCTGTGCCACTTTGGGTTTACGACTAGTCATGTCAGCCCGGGCTCCTTATCATATGGATGCTAGCGACACTATCATATACGTGAGCCAAAAGGCGCAAACGGTCCCGGGCAAAGGTAAGGCGACACCCGTGGGGATACCGTGCGTGAGGCCGCAAAGTGATATGAGGTGTTACAGGCTAGATCGATGTGACATCGAGTCGGGGTCCTGACAGCGTTGGTATCAGAGCCGGACTGCCTGTAGGTTCTCCAAGCCAAACTGGTCGATGTTGAGTCTAGAAATTCTTTAGTTATATGTAGGGGAATTGTTTGTGGGTTGGAACGTAAGGCTCTTTTTACTCCTTTATCTTATGACATTCTGATCTGAGTCAGTCTATTCTTCCACCGGGGGTTAAGGAATTAGGATCTATTCTCACTATCAGGATCACGTGTTACTAATCAGTAGTACCTTATAGGTTTGATGGATACAAGCCTAGTTCAGTTCTACTACCACATTATGTTGTTAGGATGGACTCAGAACTTTGATATGATGATGTTGAGTGTGTATGAAATCCTTTGTCAAATGTCTCAAAATCCTTCTTGAGCATTTACAGCTGTTATGCTGCCGAAATTTTGCTGGAAATTCTAATGCCTTTGCATTATGGTTGTGCTTTCAGATGGCCACTCGCGACCTCAATCAAGTGGTTCGCCTGACTCGATGCCTAGATGTACCCGGCCATACCGCCATGTTGGTCAGGGTAATGACTGAGGCTGGATACCGTTGGTATCCGGAGTACACGGTCGAAGAGCAATTTCGAGACTTTAATCAAAGCCAGTATCTCTGCACTGTCAGGATATTTCCATCTTATCCT
>NC_041385.1:285242359-285249498 GCF_002162155.2 Triticum dicoccoides
GGGTTACTATTGAGATGGCTGTGCAGGACGCCGCCTACTCTATGATGACCATCATGCGAGTCAGGTCTGGCCTATTTCGGGACTCTGATTTCCGGTATATGCCAGGATCACTTCCGGGAGCACAAGGGTATCTCCAGGCTATCTATGCTGACCCCACTCAGGAGGATTCACGGACTCGCACCACTGCTGAGATGCTCGAGGATAAGGACCGTGAAAATCGGGCCTTGAGGCTAGAGCTCTTCAATACCCGTGCTGACCATTGGGCCACGTTGACTCGGTTTGCACCGGCGGTGCAAGCTGGATATTCGGATATGCGCGATCTCTATCCTGTGAGATCTGCTCTGCCAGACGTGATGGGTTGGCGTGATGTAGGAGGCATCACCCCACCTCGTGGTCCCCGCAGGCCACTGTCTGTTGGTCCAAGACCTCATCCTAGCCCCTATGGTCCACAAGCTCCGTGAGATCGTCTGTTCCCGGATGATCATGTTGAGCTTCCAGGCTATGGAGGTGACTTCTACGAGGACTACTACGGATCGGTCTGAGTTAGTGGTAGTATCACTAGTTCGTACTAGTTGTGTCGTCTGTCGTCCTGCGTGACTCGTGGGATATGACCTAGTTTGTACCGCCTTCCGAAGGTGTAGAAAAATAATGTATAGGAGCTTGGGATGCCTCCGATGAGATGTAATCCTCTTTTCACCGTAATAGTACCTTGTTTGGTCTTGTACTAAACCTTGTATGGTGTGTATGACGATGGAATAAAGAAGCAGTTTCTGTATCTACCATGTCATACAGATGATCATCTTGCGTTCCGAGTTATTCCTTACATTCTGTATCCTGTGTCGGAATCTTATCATTCTGACTAAATCGTTGTCTTGTTTACCTAGGATGGTCAACACGCGCAATAACCCTGCTCCTCAAGAGCAGGCCGAAGGCAGTGAAGTCAGGAATGCAAATCTGCCTCATCCTCCTTCCCTAGCCGAGGTTATGATGGAAGCCGAAAGAAACAAGCGGGAGACCAACCGTTTGTTGGAGCGTATTGAACAGAACACAGCACACCATTAGAGGACTAACGTGGTGTCACTCAGTGATTTCATCAAGTTACATCCACCCACGTTCCACCACTCCGTCCAGCCTCTCGACGCTGATGACTGGCTTCGCAGTATTTCTCACAAACTGCGCTCCGCGCTAGTAGCCGAGGCTGATAAGGTCACCTTTGCTGCATATCATCTTGAAGGCCCCGCCAGTCTCTGGTGGGAGAATTATGGAGCTATGCGCCCAGCGGGCCATGTCACTACTTGGGCTGAATTCAGCGAGGCTTTCCGTGAACATCACATTCCGGAGGGTCTCATGGACCGTAAACGTGAGGAATTTTGCAGTTTCACCCAAGGCCGACTCTCTGTGGATGCTTATAGCAGGGAGTTTGGTAACCTCGCACGATATGCAACTGAGGAAGTTTCTACTGATGCTAAGAAGCAAGCAAGGTTCCGTAAGGGACTTAGTCCTGAGCTTCGCCGCGACCTCCATCTGCATGAGTGCACATCTTTTCAGAAGCTTGTTAACAAGGCCATCAGTGCTGAGACTGGTCAGACTGATTATGATGCAACACGCAAGCATGGCCGTGACGTGGGTTCCTCATCCGGTGCTGGTCCCCAGAAGCGCCGCGTGTGGGTGCCCAACACTGCCCTGCCACCCAGGTTCACACCGAGGCCATCCTTCCAGGCGCCTCGCCCCGTTCAACAGTCTGTACCAGCCAAGCCCTATGGTTGTCCAACCAACAATGCTCCTCCACGTACCAGTTCTGTGACTTGCTTTAAGTGTGGGGAATCTGGCCACTATATGCGCGAGTGTCCCCAGACCAACCCCAACCAATCTGCTAAAGCTGTTGGCCGTGGCAAGCCGACAGGAAAAGTGTTCCACGCCAAGCCGGCCACCGCTACACGTGGCCATGTCAACTGTATCTCTGCCGAAGAAGCTCAAGAGGATCCCAACGTCGTTCTCGGTACGCTCCTTGTTAATTGCCACCCGGCATCTGTTCTTTTCGATCCAGGAGCATCTCATTCATTTATATCCGAGAGCTATGCTCGTCTGCATAACACCACATTCTGTGAGATGCCCACCTCTATGGTAATTCAAACTCCGGGATCCAAATGGCAAACTTCTAGAGTAAGCCATGGAAACGAAATCCAAGTCGACAGACTTGTCTTTCTCGCATATTTGATAGCCCTTAAATCTTCGGATATTAATATCATCTTGGGTATGGACTGGATGTCAGCTCATCATGCCCAAATTGATTGCTTCTCTAGGACTGTTCAACTCACCCATCCCTCGGGGAAGATAGTCAATGTCTTGACCCGAATAGCCAAGCGACAGTTATATTCTCTTAACGCCAGCCCTTTGCCAGACCTTGAGGACGTTCCGGTAGTCCGTGACTTTCCGGATGTCTTCCCAGAGGAATTGCCAGGTGTTCCACCTGACAGGGATGTTGAGTTCGTAATAGACCTTATTCCAGGAACCGTCCCGATTGCTAGAAGACCTTATAAGATGGCACCACTAGAACTAGCTGAGCTTAAGAAACAACTCGATGAGTCCTTGAAAAAGGGTTTCATCCGACCTAGTTCATCTCCGTGGGCTTGCCCCGTCCTCTTCGTCAAGAAGAAGGATGGTACGGACCGGATGGTTGTAGATTATCGACCTGTCAATTTGGTCACAATCAAGAACAAATATCCGCTCCCCAGGATCAACAACCTGTATGATCAGCTCGCTGGATCCTCAATCTTCTCCAAAATGGATTTGAGGTTGGGCTACCATCAAATAAAAATCAGGAACGGGGACATTCCTAAAACGGCCTTTGTCACTCGTTATGGTCAATACGAGTACACCGTCATGTCCTTCGGTTTAACCAACGCTCCAGCCACTTTTTCTCGGTTAATGAACTCAATCTTCATGGAGTATTTGGATAAATTCGTCGTGGTTTACCTCGATGATATACTCATCTACTCCAAGAGCGAGGAAGAACATGCCGAACATCTAAGGCTAGTGTAGAAGAAACTTCGAGAGCATCGCCTTTATGCCAAATTTTCTAAATGTGAATTCTGGTTGTCAGAAGTGACCTATCTGGGTCATGTAATTTCTGGTAAAGGTATTGCTGTTAATCCTGAGCGAGTTCAGGCCGTCCTTAATTGGACTCCACCTGAATCGGTCAAGCAAGTTCGGAGTTTTCTGGGCTTAGCGAGCTATTGCCGTCGCTTTGTTGAGAACTTCTCCAAAGTTGCTAAACCTCTAACCGAACTCCTCAAGAAAGATAAAAAGTTCGAATGGACTCCACAATGTGAGCACAGCTTTCAGGAACTGAAAAGACGCCTGACTTCTGCTCCCGTACTGGTACCGCCAGACTTCTCTAAGGACTTTGTTATCTACTGCGACGCCTCGCGACAAGGACTAGGTTGCATTCTCATGCAAGATCGACACGTAATTGCTTACGCTTCACGGCAATTGCACCCACATGAGGAGAATTATCCTACTCATGATCTAGAGCTTGCAGCCGTAGTCTATGCACTTAAGACCTGGCGACATTACCTCCTCGGTAATCATTGCGAAATATTCACTGATCACCAAAGTCTGAAGTATATCTTCACCCAACCGGATTTGAATCTCAGGCAAAGACGTTGGGTTGAGTTGATCACAGATTTCGACATAGGAATAACTTACACCCCAGGGAAAGCCAACGTCATGGCTGATGCGCTAAGTCGTAAATCTTATTGTAACAACCTGATGTTACAACAAAGTCAACCGCTTCTCCATGAGGAATTTCGGAAGCTTAACCTTCACATTGTTCCTCAAGGATTTCTTTCCACCTTGGTGGCGAAACCTACTCTTACGGATCAAATCATCGCTGCCCAAAAGCGAGATAAGGGAATATCTAAAATCAAGGAGAACATTGCTAGCGAAGGTGCTAGTTGTTTTTCCACAAATGATCATGGTGTTGTGTACTTTGAGAACCATTTAGTGGTTCCCAAAAACCAGCATCTACGGCAGTTGATCCTTAAGGAGGCTCATGAATCTCCTCTCACCATTCATCCCGGTAGTACCAAGATGTATCAGGACCTACGCCAGAGGTTCTGGTGGACTAGGATGAAGAGAGAAATTGCTCAGTATATTGCTAATTGCGACGTCTGCCGTCGTGTAAAAGCAGAGCATCAACGGCCTGCTGGCACCCTTCAACCCTTAGCTATTCCTGAATGGAAATGGGATAAAATTTGTATGGATTTCATTACCGGATTTCCCAGGACCAAGAGAGGAAATAATGCTATCTTTGTCGTTGTCGATCGTCTTTCCAAAGTGGCCCATTTCTTACCTGTTCGTGAGAGTATAACTGCTAGTCAATTGGCAGATTTATACATCTCCCGAATAGTGTCTCTCCATGGTGTTCCTCTGGAAATTAACTCGGATCGAGGAAGTCTTTTCACCTCTCGATTTTGGGAAAGTTTCCAGAATGCTATGGGAACCCGCCTTTCTTTTAGCACCGCTTTTCACCCTCAATCTAGTGGTCAAGTAGAACGCGTCAACCAGATCCTAGAAGACATGCTTCGAGCCTCTGTTATCTCATTCGGAATGGATTGGGAGAAGTGCCTTCCATTTGCCGAATTCGCTTACAACAACAGCTATCAATCTAGCTTGGGTAAAGCCCCTTTTGAAGTTCTCTATGGACGACGGTGTCGAACACCCCTTAACTGGTCAGAAACCGGGGAAAGACAATTCTATGGCCCGGATATGATTCAGGAAGCAGAAGAGCAAGTTCGCATCCTTCGTGAAAAGTTGAAAACAGCCCAATCTCGTCAAAAGAGTCAGTATGACCGAAAACATAAGGCTATGACTTTCGAGGTTGACGAGAAGGCTTACCTTCGGGTTACTCCTCTGAAGGGAACCCATCGTTTCGGTATCAAAGGCAAATTGGCTCCCCGTTACATTGGACCTTTTCGTATTCTCGCTAAACGAGGGGAAGTTGCCTACCAGTTGGAACTACCTCCGCATCTCTCCAGAGTCCATGATGTCTTCCACGTTTCTCAACTCAGGCGTTGCTTCTCGGATCCTATCCGTGGAGTGGACCACGAAACGCTTGATCTCCAAGATAATCTCACGTATCGAGAGTATCCCATTCGTATCCTCGATCAGGCCGAGTGTACCACTCGACGTCATAATATCAAGTTTCTCAAAGTTCAATGGTCGCACCATTCTGAGGATGAAGCAACTTGGGAAAGGGAGGATCGTCTTCGACTCGAGTACCCCGCCTTCTTCCCGGAGGAACCCAAATCTCGGGACGAGATTCTTTTGAGTGGGGGTGAGTTGTCACACCCTAGTTAGTTCATGCGTTAGAGTGTTGCATCATGTTTATTCTTTCATCAGAAACCTGAAATGGGGATGACAGAACCCCCAGCCCTTCTGAAACCAACTAGGGTTTACTAAAAACTTTTTCAATGAACCTGAAATGCCCTTCTAAAATGCCCATCATTTTTTTCTTGGTTCAGAACCTCTCCCAGAAGTGATGCACATTTTCCTAGGCCATCTCAGGGTTTTTGAATTAAATCATAAATATTTGAATTTGGGTATTTAAAATTATATAAAATAATTAAATGCTCAAATATCTCCAAACTAAAATGTTTCATGTTGGAAATAATCCAACTATGGACCAGGAGTACTTTGGTGATTTTAGGAGTTGCCTAGGTATTTTTATTAATTCAACAAAGTTGCAGAAGTATTAAAAAACAGAAAACAGAAAAAAAATAGAAAAACTTACCTGGCGCCAGCACCCGGCCCACCTGCCGGCCCAGCCCAGCGCCGCTCCAGCGAGCTGCTTGCCGGCCAGGCAGGCAGGCAGGTGCCCGACGGCGACCGCAGCGCGCGCCACGCACCTGCTCGCCGCCTCGCTGCTCCCCTCGCCCGGTGACGTCGTGGATCGCTCCCCCTCTCTTCCCCGAACCCCCCAGACACTCCCTCTCCTCTCCAGCTCCTCCCCCTCGCGCCCCCCAGCCATGGCCGACGCTACCGTCGCCGTGCCTACGTCGTAGCCGCGCTCCCCGCCGCCCGTGCGTCGTCTCGTCGTGTCCAGGAGCTCCGCCGCAGTCCACTTCATCGAGCAAGCCGAGCCCCGAGCGCTCGCAACGCCCGAGTCCACCGCAACGACCTCGCCCGAACCGCCGTCGCCGGAGATCCCCTTCAACACCGTCTCCGCCTCAGCTCGTCCCCGACCCCGCCGGTGGCCTCTACGGGTGCGCTGTGAGCCTAGCTACCCCTCCTACCCTCCCTCTCTCGTTCCCGAGCCGTGTAGCGACCTCCCGGAGCTCAACCGCACCCACCACCGTGGAGCTCGTCGCCGACGTGCTCCCGATCATCTTCCGGCCACTCCACGGTGTCCATCATGCTCACCGCGTCACGTAGCACCTAACTAGCTACTCCCCGCACCTCACCGACCCCTCTTGCGTCAAGTTCGACTTCGGCGGAACTCCGGTGGCCGCCAAAGTCATCGTCGGCGCCAACTCCGGCCACCCCGACCCCAACGGACTCCACCAAGAGCTGCGGTTCGTCCTCAGCTCCTCTCCGGTGGCCTCCGCGGCTCGTTTGGTTGCCGGAACGGCAAAAACCACTTCCGCCGCCGCGTCGGGCTCGCCGGCGGCTAAACGCCGGTGCAGCCGACCCGGGTTTGACCACGGGTGGGCCCTGGTTAACTCCCCTGAGTCAATGACAGGTGGGGCCCAGCCCTGTTAACTAATTAGGATTAGTTTAAATTAATTTTAGTTTAATTAATCACACTGACACGCGGGACCCACTGTCAGGTTTGACCCGGACCGTGTCCCGTTGACCTGCTGATGTCACACTGACGTCAGGCTGACGCAGTAATTGATTTTCTGGATTTAATCTAATATAGGAAATTCCAGAATATAGTTTAAATTTCAAAAATTCATAACTTTTAATCTGTAACTCCAAATCAGACAAATTATATATGAAAAATGATCAGAAAAATCCAATCTATCCATCTGTACTATTTTCATGCATGATTAAACAAGTTAACTTGATGTTTAATGCAGAACAAGGTAAAACACTTTAAAGGGCCATGTATGAGTTTGAAATTTGAATCTTTGGTT